>NC_057763.1:39885862-40210009 GCF_010389155.1 Erigeron canadensis
CGTTTGATTTCAGGGGGCATTTGCTGTCTAGAATCAGTACCATCAGCATTCTCATTGCCTTCTTCAGCTCTTTGTGTCATCAATATATCATGATCATCATCAGGTAACACCTCAGTTGGCTCAGGTATCAACTCATCTATTGCATCAGCAAATATTCCAACATATCTTCGAGTATTCGATGTTACTCGTCCCACAAATTCCTCATCCAAATCCTTATACTATTTCAACAACAATACATATACATATATTATATACACTTAAACCCCAAATCTTAAACCTAATTTAACTTATATACTGTATACAATAATAGGATATGGAATACATACATCAAATAGATCTTCAATGTCGATTTGAACCGCTTTCATCTTCCGGTTCGCAACGTCTTGCTGTTTAGAGAAAACAATATATAGAAAAATTATTATTTAAAAAAACATATATAGATACAGAATATAGAGATATATTGTATATGTATATATAAAAAAAAGCCATACAAGGATATTAATGTATTTAGCTTCGCCATCTGCATCGGCGAAGTTTTGAAGAAAGTCTTTGGCGAGATCTGTAAAATATATATATATAAAGGAATAATTGAACGGATTAATTAAAAATAAAGGTTAAATGGAAAACAGTTAGACAGGAATTAGGGTTTGAAATGAAGATATAATAATACCTTTGTCACGGGTGAAATCGAGGTCCGTCATTCTGTCGCCGGTTACGGTGGTTCGTTGATCGGCAAAACGAGAAGTGAAAACACAGAGAGTGGATATAGCGAGTGTGTTGATTGCGAGGGAAAATGGAGATGAAATTGGCGCCTAAATGGGGGTGTTGTTTGTGGTCAAGGATAGGTTTTTGGCGGGAAACAAGTTGGGGGGAGACTTCGGCCCAACAGATCATTTTAGTGGGTTAGGGTCATGATCTTAAAGCCCATACTCCACTAAAAAAGATATTTTGTATGCTCTGTCGCTCTGATGAGAATAAAAAAAAAAAAAAGAATGTATTGCAGTTTGTACATAACGTATCGTATTAGGGTCTTTCTTTTTCAATCATGTACATAAGACTATAGTCTATAGAACTATAGGTAAAATGGGATGGAGATTCCCTAAAGTTATTTATAACTTTAGGGAGTGTTTGGTAAAAGAAAATCATAAAAAATAGAAATATAATAAAGAATGGAAATAGTGAGAAAGAGAATGAGTATTTGGAAAGAGAATGAATTCCGTTGTTTGGTACCCACAGAGAATGAATATATATAAAAAATAAAATTTTAAATAATAATACATTTATTACATATAACATCTTAAAAAAAAAAAAAAATTCCATTCTCACCCATTCTCCACAATTTGTAGAAAATGGAGAGAATGTAATTGATTCCCCTTTCTCCATTCTCATTCTCTTTCTTTGTCGCAAACAAACAAGGGAAGTCTTTCTCATTCTCTTTATCCCCTTTCCATTCCATCATACCAAACACCCCCTTAAAGTTGAAAGGATCTTGATCCACTCAAGATTCAAAGATTCAAAAATCATCTTTGAATCTTAACCCTTAATTTTAATTCAAGGGTTGACATTAACAACTTTACCCTTAAAATGTTTGATATGGTTTCAGGCCTGGAGTCTAGATCATAGATGCATATATGAGTAAAGAATTTCTATCTTCTTATAGGTAAAAGCTTTTAACCTCTTTGTAAACATTCCACACTTTTAAAAGTTAGATTTGTAAAAATTTATATTAAAAGTAAAATGGTAAAACTAATATTCCACATTTATTTTAGGAACAAAATACTAAAGGCAGTTAATATGGGACGAAAATAAGTTACATAAATTTTCCATAGTACTACTACTTAAGTTAAGAGCAATAGGCCAATACATGAATAATGAATTAGTTTTGAGTCAGATTGACCCATCTAATATGAGCCCGACATATAGTACCCATTATAAGAATTTCAAACCACTCAAATAACCCAATTCATTACAAGTCTTTAGTATAATCGTTTCCAGTTATGCTTAAGATGGTCAATTCAAGTCCCAACTGGGAATTGGGGCAAACGTGTAAAGTATGTGGTTGTGTGTCATTAGAATAAAATAAAAAACTAAATGAATTCACATTTATTCTGTAACATTAAAACAATAATGAGAATCCAGAAGTTATTCTATCGGAGTTTTTAGACTTGTGACCCCAAATAAACAACACATGTTTCATATCAACAGGGTGACACTAAGTCAAAAGCAAAGTTGCTGAACTATCTATACTTAACACAATGATACAACAGGTGATGCACGGAACTTTTGCACTTCCAACATGTTTGCCCAAAACATGCAAAGGATATTGCCAGTCAGGTCTGATAGTTCAACCCAGTTATGTAATCATCATTTGCTAAGAAGAGACTGTTCCTTGGTCCATGGTCCTTGCCAATTTTGCTTGTACGAGTCTATCTAAGATGGCAGGCTCTAAAGGACTAGGGTCAAGACAACGTTCTGCAGCAGCGACTATTACCTGTTCAACAGAGAATGATAGCTTTAACTAATCACCGGTATAACACATTAAATTTCTGAAGCGTGGGGAAGCTTAAAAAAAGAGTAACAATAAAGCACCAATTCAAATACAAACTCTCTCACATCATACTATAGTGTAAATAGAGAAGGCAATTGATCGATTTAGGTGGTGTTCAGCTAAAGGGGTATGGGGACACACACGTTAAAGGTTGTTCAAAGCCCCTACTTACATTGCATACAACCTCCTACTTCGTTTTTGTACAAAAAATATGATCACGTGTAACAATAATATTTTTGTGATCATATTCATAGTAAGCTGACAATTAGTTGCTTAGAGAAAAAATAACACTGGGAATAGAAAGTGTTTGTGGGTTAACTGCTAACCTCATCGAGTAGAAATTCAACAGCGGCTTCATCTTCAGCACTGTCTTTGAGTGTAATTCTTAGGTATTGCATGTCCAACTGAATTTGTTGGAATCCACTCCGATTAAAAGTTTGCAGCCTAACAAACTCTTGCAAACTTTTTAGGCAAAGTTTCACAATATTCATCACAACAGATTCCTGCAACACAAGCAATTCTTAAATCACGGATACTCAGTTACAGTACCAACTGTTCGTAGATGGAATCAAATAAGATCACACCTGTGTATGTTCGACTTTTGTGAAAATTTCCATCTTTTGTTTAAACAACTTTGCTAGATGGGTTTCTAGAAGCTGACTCCGAGCCCTGTTGGTGTTTGAACGGTTATCTCTTAACGCATTGCTGCGTGAAGAGCTTGTGCTTCCGTTACTCTCAGTGCGAGAATGTTTACGGACAAGTCCATGAGGTAAAATCTGTTTCACTTCACTTCCTACAGCTCTCAACTGCCAAAGCATAAATTAAGTCACTTTTATAATACATTCATACTGATACAAAAAAGATAATATTAACAATATATTTAGATCTGCAGGTGCTTAATATAAAGAGTTAAAAACCAGGTGAAAATCCATACCTCTTGAAGAAACAAATCAACGAACATATGAACTTCTCTTGGTTCTTTATGCTAAAGATGGAAAAATATTAGTCAATAATTAAAAACAATTTATATCTAATCATACAGAAACCACATCCAGTTTATGCACATATCATGGTATAAAGCTGTACAAAGCAAACCTTGATCCAATTTGGTGTTGTGAGCCTCTTCCTCAGAAGAACAGATATTCTTTGAGTTCTCATATTAATATACTGTAAAGAAAATTCCAATTAACTTATGAAGCGAGAGGGGAAAAAGATTGTATATCAGCAGACTTGATTACAAGATACATACACGTAGCAGGAACTTTTCCCCGGCTGACTTGAAGGTGTGACGGACTTCAGCAGGAACAAAAACTGGACCGCCGCCGGAGAATGAAGAGCGGATTTCCTAAAGAGTAACAGGCAAAATCCGGATAAATGCCTAAATGTCTAGAAAGAGAAATCAACACACTTGGAAAATATATGCAAAGCTATAAAATTAGAAATGGCACATCTGGATGGGTTGGGAGGTTGAGTAACAAGTCAAATGAGCTTGGGTTAGGATACCCAGAACTGCTTTGTCCAAAAAAAGGAAAGAGATCATCTTTTATTAACAATTCGTGTCAAATTAAGTAACTATATTACTTCGAAAGGATAATCTTAAAATTTGAACCAGAATGATTTAGGCATTGTTAATACACTTTAGGTGACTTGTGATTGACCAGTTCAACCCATTTGACCATCTTCCTTTGTAACTTATTTTTATAAGGTTTACCCATTTGGCCTATTAGAGTTAAAACAAAACCCAAAGCAACCCATTCATAAGTAATCAAATCAAAATTGCCTCCTCTAAATATAACATAACATCAGTTCTTGCCTCGGTAAGTTTTGAAATGGCATCTCGTTCAATGAAAACAGATAGTTCGGCTATCACAAGTACAAGCCCAGCAGGAATTTTATCAGCTTGTAATTTTTCTGTTAATGCCTGCCCTTGTGCCCCAGGAACATATTTTCCAGAGAGGTAGAGTAACTGATCATTAAGTTGTCTAAAGAAAGACTCAAACCCTTCTTGTACCCAACTAATAATCGCGCTCCTTAACTTCAATATCAATCCCAAATCTTCATCAAGAAGATACCGGATATCCTGCAGGTTAAAGATGATGATACAGCAATTATAAAAAAAAGACCACTCGTATGATCAAATGAAAGTGATGAATCATGATTTACCAATAAGACTTTTGTACTGCCTTGAATTAAAGTTTTTCTGCTGGCGTCAAGAGCAGACTGCAAAGGATACTCTTCTCCTGTGCCATCCTTTTGAATTTGCAGAAGAGTATCTGACAATTCAAACAGACTTCAATCAGAAATTCAACATTACATATCAGATTATCAGATCTAAAAGCATGCAGGTAAATGCTGTGATATGAACCCACGGTTGTTGTCCTTGTCCACATTTAGATTGTATGATTCTAGGACTTTAAGTGCTTGTATGATTCAAACGGGTTGAGCAGCTTTAGTTGAACAAATACACTCTCTTACCGTTTTTAAATATGTAAACAAATTACAAACACGATATTATTACAATAATGATCTAATCTTTGACCCATTTGAGATTGCCACCTCTACTTGTTTGTTTCAGGAAAAGACTAACCAGATATTTTGTGAAGAAGATGAGAAAATGCGTTAGTGACGTACTGCTTCAGAGCAACATGCGCAGCCTGACACCATAAATATTCAATCAGTATAGATACCATTTATCAGTAAGTTTTCAACTTAGCAAATATGTTGAAATAAACATGATAAAGAACACCATTGAAGTAGGAGGATGACAACCTCAAAAGCAAAATCTTGTAGACCAGCTTCTGGTAAGACTTCGTCAATCGAGAGGACATCAGTCCAAATAAATCCTGTAAAAAGCAAAATCAATCTGACATGATGTATTTAAAACAAGTATATAACAGGCTTAGACCAAAGACTTTTCTAACACCTGTTTGGAAAAAATTTGGTAATACAAGTATCTATAGTTGACAGAGGTGACAACTCTGTCCATTTACTTATAATGGGCCAATTCAGGTTAAGTTTAATCACTAACGGGGTCAAATGGATGAAAATAAAAAAGAATTTTAAAATAGCTAAAGGAAAATAAGCTAAAAGAACTAGATGGGGTCGGAGAGTGTATGTTTTGTGCATGTAATTTAATGGTAATAGAGGTTTTTCGAGAGTCATGGGTTTCATCCCAGGCATGCTTGTAATTTAAGAGTAGGATAGAATACCGTTCTTAAAAAATAAAAAAATTAAAATTAATTAAAAATAATAATAATAACTTATCAAATCGTGCATAAATATTATATTATTACTGAAATAAGACAGCTTTTGTAATTATATTGAGCACAGTAACACAAAAAAATAGAATTTGTGAACAGCAAAGT
Organism: Erigeron canadensis; assembly: GCF_010389155.1. NCBI lineage: Eukaryota > Viridiplantae > Streptophyta > Magnoliopsida > Asterales > Asteraceae > Erigeron > Erigeron canadensis. Next base: position 39,891,776 of record NC_057763.1, read on the forward strand.
TTTGAGACAACCCAGCATGGCCCAACCTCAGACCCAAAAATGACTGCTTTGACCCATTAACCAACCCATCCGTTTTCCCACCTCTAACAATAATTGATACCATTAGTAGGTATGTTACATACGAAGTCGGTTGGATAGCTTTTCTGAAGAGATCTGTTCTTGTATTTGTTGTTTGGCGGCTTCAAAGTGCCTAACAAAGCAAACACCGATTAGGAATGAGCAACAAAATATAGTTAAATGTAGATACTGGCACTAATTACAAGAACTAAAAAGTTGCACATGCATACCTAGTGGTCAAATCATGCACGAGTTTGACCAACTGCTGCTCTGAATCAGGGAAAATTACATGATAAGCGTGAACTGCTTGCACGAACTCACGTGTGGGAACCTATTCAAGACATTACACGTCTGAAAGAGATCATATATATGATCAAGTAATAACTGAAAACAGTGATACATGTTTAATTAAAAGGGACAAATATTATAGTATAAGCCTGTCTAAACATCTTTCAAAACCTTATGGGGGGTCAGTCAATAATAAAAGGTAGATCATCTTTACAATTACCTCGGGAGTGGGAGGAGTGGAATCAGCTTCACTTCCTGCATTGGTAGATTTGTGATGATCTGCAGAACCCATGTTTATCTCTTTAACAAGATTCAGTTCCCCTAGGAACTGCTCTAGCTTTTCAAGCAGCTTTGATTTTAAGTTTTCAACCTGAAAAGAGTGAAGAGCCATAGGTACTCAATAAAGCATGAGACCATTATAATTTGGAGATATGACGTTTGTAGAGCTTAAGATATGTTGAACTCCTTTTGGAAACTAATTTATATTCCTCTAGAAATGACTTTCTTTTTCTGATTTAGGGAGACAGTAAGATAGTCCTAGGAGATCATGAACACATACATGTATCTGCTCTTCTTTAAACACGGATATCTAGAATCCTGTAAAATAATATGTTAATTTCTTTTATCTTTTTGTGTTTCTATCAATTAGGATGGCAAATCCAACCCATTTACTTATGATCAGTTTTGGGTTCTGTTTATCTCAAACGGGTCAAATGTGGTCTCATAGTATAGATTTTATAATATATACCAAGCCCTAAACTGCTTTATTTAAAGCTTGGTTTAACTAGTGTAATCACATATAGTTATATATCATCGATATATATAAGAAGAAAAAAAACTTCCACAGTTGACAAAGGGGTTGAGAATGTATTACCCAAACAACCATTACCCAGCTCACCCTTATTAACATCTACTGCCAGTGGGAACTCAGCATATTATTACCAGCACAATCGATCCACCAAGGCATAAAAGATACATAAAGTGAAAATATAGCATTGCATATGAAGGGTTGAGCCAATGTCTGAAGAACTGTGCTTTTATAGAACATATATATACATATGACATGATACACTAGGAAGGCACATGAAGCACAAACTTCTGGCTGTCTTACTAATGATTAGATGCATCGTGTATATATGCACATCATGAGTTGATTATGCTTTCTTGTATTAGTGTATAAATTAAAGTTCATTCCTCATATCAAGTTTACATAATAAAGGTGAAAAGAACTGCAGAACGAGGCTTTAGAATTAAAATGAAGACTGATGGTAAAATAAGAGTTACAAACCGGAAAATCCAACTGCTTAAGAAGCATTACAGCCTCTGCTCTTGCTTGTATTGATTCAGAGTCAGAAGAAACCTTATCCTGAAACAAACACCGGCACATTATGAATTCTTTCTGTTTTCCATTTATTCTTTATCAACAAATAACAAACATAGTAGATGTAGCAAGATGGTAACCGAACGAAACAGGTTCACCTGAAACACTTCTTTGTCCATTATTTTGTAAAAAACAAGACTTGTTATAATTACAAAAAAAATAAAGTAATCACATTAATAGTCTAAACTTTCAGATAAAAACAACATGGAAGATTATATGTATTAGAAATAGGCGTACAGCGATATACATCGCGTTTAATTTTAGCTAAATTATATAATCCATTTTAGATAAAACACAGCCAAAATCAGCCAGCTTGAAAATGAACTGATTAAAGTTACCACCTCTAATGTGTTCCAACAGAACTGACATAATATCATTATAATGATAAGTTATATGATAAACACTGTAGTCGGATATATATAACATCTGAATACTTCTCATTTAAGTTGTTACAAGAAAAAGAAAAGAAACAAAGGTTGTACCTGAAGCTTGTTCACAATGACGGACATTACTTCTTCGGATGCTTTCTTGCAGTCCTGGAATGAGGAGTCCCCATATGCCTAGTGAAGTTCGAGATAAAGAGTAAAATTATAAATGAATGTCGTCAAGTGAGGTCTTACAACTATCAGAACATATATAATTGATCCGATCAAACGACGTTAACTAACCTTAAATATCGGCATCGCTCCAGTGTAGAACCTCACTGCATCACCATATGCTTCAGATTTAATACATTTTCCAAGTGTGGTAGGAAGATCGTATATAAACTGCAAAACACGGGATGAAATCTGTGTAACTGAACATGACCAAAGACCAGAATTTGTATAACTTCACATAAGATTAAGACCTTTAAGTGCACAGCAAAATGGGATGACTCTATTTCATGAAGATGAAGTTTATGTTTACTCTAATACCTGAACTTTGCGTAACAGATTACGTGTGCGGTGTAATTTCTCTATATGCTCTCTTTTTTCAAAAAGCGAAGTATTGACCCCGTCGCTTCTTGATTGCACTGACATTATCTGACCAAAGAAATAATCAGGAGAGGTAAATTTCAAAACTTTCTTGATTTCGGTTAACCTACTTGCATTTCCGTTGATAACAGTGTCGACAACATGCAAATAAACTATTGCCAATATACCTTATCAAGAAGTTGCTCCATATTTACTTCCATACCAACAATATTATTCTTCATTCTGGCACAAAAAGAAAAAGAAAAACTATCACATGTCATGCATGAAAAGAGTTCTAAGAGAAAGTTCAACAGGCATCTCATTGAAGATAAACTTTTCCCAAGATTCTTACCTTCTAATTGTATCGGTCGCGCTGATAAACTTGTTATAATTTTCATATACTAACATTTGCAAGTCGGTATCAAGATTCTTAATTTCAGCAGCCATTTCAACATGTCTCTGAAGGAGACCCTCCAGATTCGACTTTTGTACCTAGGAAGTTAGCAGACACAATTTTATAAAAATTTATTTAATGAAGTGCTGAGTTTAACACATGTTCTAAGTATCAAGTTTATACAACTACAGACGGTCAGAGCTACCTCTCTCATTGGTAACGAAATTTCTGCATGATCTATTTTCATCTTAAACAATATAGCCAACTATATTCCCTTTTTTTCATGCTTCGCATCAAAATAAGATAAAAAAAAAAATCCACATTGGAGACTTAAATCACAGCACATTCCTACACATGTAACATTATAATTTTGATACAGTAATAATAAATATAAGAGATTAGGGATCTGAGATCATACAAGAAGATTCATATACTGATCAGCATCAAACGACGTCGTATTGATAGTATCAAGCGTCGCAAATCGTGATGTAGAGTTGGTGGGACCAGCAGTCTGAGAAGAATCCTGTGAATAAAAACTTGATAACAGATCTCTCGTTCTTTTTACCTTATCATCCACCGGAACATCATCTGCCGCCATTTTTTATATAATATATACAACTTAACTGTTATTGTGTATCTATAATGACCCGACTTTGGAAAATCCGGTGATCGGAGTTACGCCGGGAACGGATGCTGGAACAGGGATATGTGAATCAGGTAGAGACTGGGCCTTTTTCTTTGAACCGTCAAATTCAATTGAACCCAGTTTTGTCTATATGTATACTGTGTTTCTTAATTGAAATCCGTCAAATAAATTAGAATTTGAACAAATTAGAATCTGAACATATTAAAATATATTATAAATTTAGTTGACGGAATTCAATGGAATACAATTAAAAAAAATTCGAATATAAACTATGTCAAAAGATAAAATTAACCTTTGTTAAATTTTTTATCTCTTATGATAATATTTACGGTTCATTTTAATAACATATTTTTACACATACTTTATATTATAATAATAATAATAATAATAATGAATAATAATTATTATTATAATTATAATAATAATGAAGTAACTGATCTATATGAAACAAACAGTCAACACTCACTTTCTTGTTTACAAAGTAATATGACTCATATCCATTCATTTATTTATCTTCTTTCTTTTAACCAAGAACCATCATTATCTTTTTACCAAATTTCATATCATACTTTCATTCTTCTATTCTAATTTCAGTTTTCCTTTTCAAAATCAACATAAACCCTATTAATCAAAGTTAGTGGTAAAGAGAGCACAACAACAAGGTTGGTGGAGGTTCTAATTTATAATCACCAGCAATGGCTGCCATGGTGGTAAACGGTGGCTGCCATGGCGGTAAATGGTGGCTCTCATTACAGTATGAAGGTTGTTAGCGCGTTGGCGGCACACCAAGGTCAGTTACATAGTGGTTGTACAACAGTGGTGGCTGCCGTGGCGGTTCCTATCACTAGTGGTGGTTGCGGCACAGAGGTTGTGGTGGCGGTTGGTTACAGGGTATAGGTACAACAACGAATTATGGATGCAATAGAAAAACAAATGAGAAAATAGGTTTGTATTTTTTTTTTAGGGCTTTTTATGTCAAAATGTTCCAATTCCAATGGAATTGTAAACTTTCCATGGATATAGTGAAGGATTTCTAAATTCTGTATTTTAAGGAATTTGATGGAATATTTTGAATTCCAATTCCATCATTTTAGCCAACCGGACAAAGTAAAGAATGGAATTTAGATTCCAATTCCATAGAATTCCTTTGAATTCCATGAACCAAACACCACCTTAGGTAATCCACTTTAAGAAAAAATTACAATTAAACTTTTGAATTTGATAAATATACATAGTTTTCTCTGAATTTTACATAACCTCCCCCTAAATTTTACATAATCTCCCCGTATTTTACCGAAGATAGATACTGCATGTTTTACCTAACCTTTCACTATACAAATAAGTGGGACCGCAACTTAAGTTTAGTCAAGGGCGTTGTGAAAAGTTTGGAAGATATGACCAAATAAGGTGATAGCCCCGTAGATTCGTTCTCATGGTTCGATCCTTCCAGTAAAACACGGTGTGTTCGAATTCTAATCGCTTTTACGCGAGGTCTCTCTCCCATTGGTCGAGAGCTTTCAATAAAGCATCTCTCTCTTGGAAAGTAGGAACTGGTCTGCTTTGGAAGATCTGGCCAAATAAGGTGATAGCCCTGTAGATTCGTTCCCATGGTTCGATCCTTCTAGTAAAACGAGGCGTGTTCGAATTCTTATCGCTTTTACGCGAGGTCTCTCTCCCATTGGGCGAGAGCTTTCAACAAAGCATCTCTCGCTTGGAAATCAGGAACCGGTCTGCTTTAAAGATCCCGCATAAGTTCTCGGATCTTCAAAAGCTTTGCAGGGGACGCGACGTCCAATTGTAGCTTAATCTTAGTATTTTGGAGTACACTTGAGGTCATTCCCCTATTTCCAAAGGAAGAAAGAAAAGAGGAAAGCTCCTAGAAGGAATCCATGCTTCATAGCACTCTACGGAAAGTAGCTTAGTCTATCAATTATATAAGAGACGACTCATTAACTATCTAAGACCTCCTCAAGCTTAAATATGGAAAAAATGCTTTTAATATAAGATTTCAATTATAGAATATGAATATCAATATGGCTACTAAAATTCTTCCTAAGTTTTCTTACAAGTAATTGTGTGGCTTCAATTGCCGTGTTAAAACAGTTTTGTTATGTTAGTCTAATTGCGTTAAAACTTACTTAAAAACTTAAAAGAAAAAAAGTGCGGAAAAGTAAAGAAATAACTTGAAAGAAACAAAAATTTATTGTTTGAGAAAACTAAAAAAACGACATCAAAAAGTTCACAATATCAAATAAAAACACATTTAGTTTTTGCAATAAAACCAAAAAAGTAAAGTGAAGGAAAAACAAAATGTTGGGTAAATGTTTTCAATATATTGGTTAATAACACAAAAACAAAAAAACAATTGGAAAAAAAAAAAACTAAGGAAAATATGAAAGAAAAAATCTCAAACGGGATTTGATATGGAAAATCTAAACAATGATGCGGGGTATAAGATGAACTAATACAATATGATATAAGAGGCAAAAAATTATGTATCAAACTAAGAAAAACAGAAATAAACAAAAAAACTAACGGAGCCCGATATAGCAAAAATTCAAATAGTGATGCGTAAACCAATAAAACAGTTTCGCTTGATGTTTATAATATTTATCAGCTTCACGCTTAATGATGTTATACATTTCTACTAGCCTTGTTGTTATTTTTTATTCATGTATTGCATGGTTTTATTTATTTATACCTTATATATATATATATATATATATATTATCTTGAAAGGACCAGACTCGATAAACCGAAATCATAAATATTTTTTTTTATGCCCCACTGCGCCGCAGTGGGTCGAAGACTCCCCACTGCGCCGCAGTGGATATCCTCGGCCAGAACTTGAACAAGCCCCACTGCGCCGTAGTGGGTTCGACACATCTCCCACTGCGCCGCAGTGGGAAGAACCAAAATTGTTTCCGTGGGATTCCACTACGTCGCAGTGGGCAAAGTCACCTCCACTGCGCCGCAGTGGACCACCTGATAGCAACCCTAAAACTCCTTTCGACCATGAACAACTCGTAACCATCAAATTTCGAACCAACAACTGAAAGACACTTTCTAGAGATTTATAACGACTTCATAGACACATTTTAAACACAATTACAACACAGTTTGTTCCATAGTTCTAAGATCAATCCTAACGGGTCATTTACCCGTTTTGGCAACAATAACGCCCAAATGCGACAATACCAACTTCCAAAAACTTTACAACTTGAGCATTTACAAAAATGTTACCGAAACATGACTCCAAAACAAAATGTACCATGAGCCAAAGGAGAGGGACAACTAGGTATCTACACCAAAAGATTGTCATCCATCCAAGGATGACCTAAATACCTTCAAGAACTTCCAAAAGTTACTTCAAGCTCTAATCCAATTTTCTCCAAATCAACAACACTAGTTCCTTCTTCCGGAACTACCTATAAGAGTGTAAACAACTAAAATATAAGCAAAGGCTTAGTGTATATACTTGCATACATTTACGAATACGAAGGAGGGCATAGTACAAGGACTTTCACATGTAACCTATGGCATCGTCATGTCACATTTACATATTCACCTTGCACACAAACAATACATATATGCATCCATATAAGCTAAACAATCATAACAATCATATCTATCGGGATTCTTAGGCCCCGGAGGTTCTTAGGCCTCATAATCACAATGCTCCACATGGGCTTAAGCCACATCAATTACCACACATGGACAAATAAACTTCAACATGGTGGTCAACACCACCATGGACAAAAGCCTTCAACATGATGTGGTCAATTGATCCAACATATACATAAAGGTATGCAAGAATACTCACCTCCTCCGCAACAAAGACAACAAAGCTAAACAATAATGCTCAACAAGCTCAACCTATGATCATATCATAAAATGCATAAGCTTTTATTCACAATTTGACTAGCTTAACCTAGTCATACACACTTACTAGCCTTTTCTAAACCCAAAACCCAACCCATTTGTCATTGAGTTACTTTCATTCTTATAATAACACTAGGTAGCTCATTCTACCATTTTCATCATCTTTTCAATAACTAGCAAAAAGATTCATCTTTTCTCATAACTTCAATTTATCACAAGAGCTTATCAATTTCATAATCAAACACATTATATAACTCAATGACAACTAGGTTAAAAAAGAAATTAGGAAAAATTAACCATAATTCAATTTCTAGCAAAACCCCCAATTTGGTTCATCCATGAACCCTAATTTCAAAGGAAAGATAAAAACTAAATTAAGGGAATTCAATACCTTAAGATTAAATGAGCTAATCCAAGACTTAAATTGAAAATCCTCCTTTCCCCCCTCTTCTTCGAAATTTTCGGCCACCACCACTCAAAACCCACAACCCTAGCTTTTTAATTTCTTGAATGAAGATTATATGATGGTGATGTTTAGTATGATGATTTCCCTTTTTGAATTAGAGAGAATTAAGTTTTTGATTTTGAGAGAAGGGGATGGAATTGCATGAAGATACAGAGATGAGGAGAAGTGAAATATGACTCATAAGTCATATGGATGGCTGGCACTTTCAGGGGATGCCACGACCCATCCCACCTTTTTGTGGGTATTTTACCCGCTATGCGCTAAAGTTTCAACTAAATTAACCCTGTAACTAAAAACAAAATACTATGAAATTAATTTAATGTCAAGACTATAAAAAGGGGTTAATTTCTTTTACCTTAAAATAATTGGGGTGTTACATATCTACATCTATAATACTTTATAAAAGAAACTTGGTTTTTTCCTTTAAGACATTAAGAACTTGAAATGTCTAAATACCCTTTAACTTAAATTTCTAATATTATCGCACGCCCAAATCTCCCACCCAAAACACCCTTTCCCTTCGCTCCAACAACTGTAACCCTCTCTCTCGATCTCCGACCGCCATCACCACTATCACCCCCGTTGCACGCAATCACCACCATTAGAATCGGAAGTTTCTTTTACTGTTTATAATCAAATTTCGGTTATCATCAGTTTCTTCAAGAAGAGAGATTCAATTTTATTTTTATTTTTGGGGTTCATCAATTAGGTTTGATTTCTTTTTTTTTTTCTCAATGAATTCTGATGGTAAATACACATAGTTCAAACACCCATAGCAATTTGTTTAAATTTGTAAGTATATACATTTTTTGTGAATTTATTAAGATACATTTTTTTTTTGGATATAGTTATATACGTCCTTATCACCACCACTGCCATCTGTGCAGCAGACAAATTTATGGTACAATCTTCAATCCCTTTTTTCTAAACTCCATATTTTTCATATTTTACTATCTTTGTATAACAAATTAACAACGAAGACAAAAAGTTTTTCTTTCATCTTAAGGTGATTAATTAGTGTGTTTATAAGTTACCTTTCAGGACATTTTATACTATTTTCATTCTTTTTTTCAATTCCTTTCATCTTAAGGTGTTTAAAAGATATATTTGTTGTTTGTAAAATATTATCTTTCATTTTATGAAGTAATGTGCAAGTGAATGTAGACATATTTTTGCTTTGATTATGAGATGATGCCATTGACTTAGTGACTGATTGATTTTATTATAAGATGAAAAGCTCATCTGATCATGTCTCAAAACTAACGCCTACTAGTTGATGTGTTACGAGAATCTAAGATTGATGCTTGTGTTTTAAAATGTCATGTTGATCAATCCATGCAAGAATGGGGTGCTTGGTTAGTTCATTTTAACTTTTACATATGTAATTTATTTTTCATTTAAAGTTAAGTTACATCTTTCCTTATACGTCATTTACTTATATTTTTAATCAATTAATCTATTTAAGATGCATATAAAATTATTAGTTAATTACAATTTAAATCTTCTACAAAATTATGATTTATTAATAACTATGTTACAAACACTTATTCACTTGAATGTACTAGACTGGTGCCCGCGCAATGCAGCGGCGGTAACGTCGACGGTGATGGTGTGCTTATTAACGTAAAGATAATTTCATTGCGGTCGGAGATGTGATGAATTGTTGCGTGGTATATGTAGGGGGGATGACGACGAATTTTGAGTCAGGATTTTTGCTATGTGTTTCTACGTGGGGGGAGAGATAGATGTTCAATTTCTTTTAAGGACATTTTAGTCACAATCTATAAAATAGAAATAATGATGTATTAAGATGGAGGATAAATGGGTCATTTCAGGTTCTTAAAATTAATGAGGAAGAGGAAAAGTTTCTTTTATAAAGGAGTATAGACTATTAAAACATATGATACATTATGATCTTTCGGTTTCTTTTATCACATACATGAGAGCCATTACCAAAAATCACATGATGTGAAATTTTTTTTTATATAAACACATGTATTGCCGTCCAATATTATTTATTTAATACTATCTCTAATCTCTAAGTATAAAAGAAAAACGTTAATTCATAATTGGAGAAATATGAACTCATAAATGAAATTCAACTTTTAATCAGAGTCATTAGATCAAATGATGATATCATATACTTTTTTATATTTAATTTAATCTAAATAAATTTAAATGATTATTATTTTCTAATTTCAGTTTGTAGACATTAATAATTAATGTTTTTAATGATATAATTATTTTTTTAGATTTAATTTAATTTTAATAAACTTAAATGATTATTATTTTCTTATCTAAGTCGTAGACATTAATAATTAATGTTTTTAATGATTGATTATGAAAACTAATATTTTTATATTTTACATCATTTTTCATCTGTAAAATTAATTTTTGATGTTTTTACAAAAAAATTTTCTTTTTTAATGTAATACGTTTTTATTAGTTTATATTCGTGTATAAAATTTTTATCATATAACGTAATAAAACTTGATTAAGTATTTGGTTTTATATAGTTAATATTTTATTATTTTTTAAATCAATGTTTTGAAGACCGGACTGGATATCAAACCAGCCTTATTAATAAAGAACTAAAAAACAAATATGGAGCATATAGTAAGCTATCATAATTATATATCAAAAAAATAATTGTATGAAAATTGCAATGATATTATGCATAATTTTAAGTTAGATTAATTAACACAACATGCGATATATAGATTGATAATTAAATTGTTTAGTAATTTTAGTGGTAACTAAATTATTTGATTGAAACATTAAAGCACAAGTACAATGACAATGCAGACATATTCAGACGAATAAAAGACATTTAAAGAAATGAAAACCTTACGTAGCGAGACCTCTAATATATGATGTATTTATTTTTTAAATGTCCGATCACTATTAACCGGAATCTAAACGACCACTAATGTAACTTCACGTTTTTTAGTGGTTTAACTCTTATCTGATTAAATATTTGTCACCTTATGATATTATAAAACTTTAACATGTCATTAAATTTATAAGTTTCTCACGTATTACGCGGGTAATAATATAGTATCAATTAAAAATAAAAAAATATGTATTTATTTAAAACCAAATAAAAATATAAAAATGAATATTTATTTTAACACAAATTTATTTGCTTTATTTCTATAAAACCATGGATGGATAATTCGACATACTTAATTTAAATATGGAATGATTGATTTGATTCAAAAAATATGTCTAAAGTCCGTGTTTATTTAGGAAATAATCTTAACTTATCTTAAGTCACACCTTAATATCTTACCTACCTTCCATACAAAAATGCATCTAGATAAAAGGACGGCCAGAAACAGATGGCCAATCAACATAACATGGCTTTGCTGGCAGCCAATGATACGCCTTATTTACACCGATGCCACTCCTTCCTTCCTTCTTCAATTTACGTTCAACACCTTTGTGTTTTTTCTTTTTCACGTTTAAGGACAACAATTTATGGTTATGACAACTACAATAACACCCCTTAATCTTACATGTATAGATCCAAATACAGACAGTGACATCAATATGGCTTATAAATCCAGATGCATACAGCATCCTTGAAGCTCTATAGAGAAAGCAACTTTGAAAACGATGTTGGAGTCTTATAGTGGCGTATAAAAAAATAACACAATATACTCTGAGTTATAGTTTTATTTATTATAAACAAACATAAGAAAAACTTTACATAAATCTCAATACTAATTAATTATATTGGGATATACTTATTGAATTCATACTACTGTATTTATCGATATATATATAAATAAAATGAGTAACACACATTAAAGTATTTCATATGATGATCGATAAGTCAATAACTATGAAGCATGAAAATTTTACTTTGTATTAATCATAGCCTTAAGCTTACTTTTAACAAAATCTTCAAATTAATAGCTTAATATAGTTTTTTGAGTAAGATTGAACCGAGACTTAAATTTGCTTATCAAATTGGGCTTTGAATCAAAGCTTTATATTTCGAATTTGGTAATGTAGTTGAGCTGAAGCCAGATAGTCATCATCAACTTGACTCGCATAATAATTATAATTGAAATCCACAAAAGATAAATGTAATATATCGTATGTCACCACCATTGCTATGTTTAATGTTTTATCCAAAAGAATACAAACATATATAGTGTGAATAAAGTTAAGTGCTCATTTTGTAACTTGAGAATGTCAAAGGATTCATGTATAAAAGAGCATGGATATCTGGCCTACCTTGTTTGCCTTTATATTACATTAAAAATTAAATTTGATTAAAATAATCGCATAAACCTACGATTTCTGCCTATAAATACCCCCCATCTAACCCCCTTGCAAACCTTCTTTTGCCAATCCTTTGGTTAACTCTACCTACCCTACCACTTTGTTCATCCCATCACCAACAGGTATCATTTCTTCTCTATCTCTTCTTTTTCATTTCATTTATCTTTTACAAGTAATAGTTTTATTTTATTTATTAATTTAATAGTTTGATTGTAACAATCATTTATTCTTCTTTTAATATTAACATCATCCTGATTATGGTATTAATATATATATATATTTATTTGTGAATCCTTGCAGATAATTTGAACCTATTTCCATATTCCAATCAGTTTATTTTAATCAGATCTTATCAGTTTAAAGTTAGGGTTTCTGAAATAATTACTTGAAAATTATTTAAATGAGTTACACTTATTTATGACGTATGCTATATTGATGCATCGGATCCGAATTCTACACTCATTTTCCGTCGTCTTTTTGTACTGGTTTCACGAGCTTTCATGAATCTCCCTTAATCATTTCGTATCCGTATTTGAAATCCTTAGAATTTTTATTCTTTGTTATAATTATTATTTGATTAAAATCAATTTTGAAAACCCTAAATTCTAAACAAAACTACATATTTTCCCCAATTTACATCTCAATGGCATCTCCGCAACGGAAACAGTCTCCAAACACCACAGGATCAGACGGAGACACGAGGTACGCGAACCTTGATGAAAGGAAAAGAAAGAGGATGATATCCAACAGGGAATCGGCTCGGAGGTCACGTGCAAAGAAGCAGCAACGTCTAGATGAACTACTCGGTGAAATCAGTCAGTTACAGAACGATAACAACACGATAATGAGAAAAGTTGATGGGGCAACCCAAATGTTTGTTGGTGCAGAGTCTCAGAACAATGTTTTGAGGGCTCAGCTTACGGAATTGACTGACAGGTTGCATTCTTTGAACTCGGTTTTGCATATTGCTCAAGAAGTTAGTGGTTTGACTATGGATATTCCTGAGATTCCTGATACATTGTTGGAACCGTGGAAGCTTCCTTGCTCGGTTCAGCCTATCACAGCATCATCTTTCGATATGAATATGTTCTAGAGTATCTGATCAAGTCCCTGCCTATCGTGTCGTGTCAGTGGGTCTGAGTTTGGTTATATGTAATTGTGTTTCTGGTAGCTATAATAATAATAATGCTAGTTAGGCAGGCTTGTTTCTGTGATATATGGGATCCGAAAGAAAATGGTGTTTAGTAGTATGTGATTTTATTAGGTTTGGATTGCAATATATAATCTACTATTTTTTGTGTACTTGTTGATGATGTTTATATGAGGGATTATATAGCAATTGGTCTTATCATTCTTATGTGGGATTTTATTATCTGCCAATCTTCAGTTATTTCTATAGATCAAATGCTTGAAAGAAAGCTATAAGTCGATTCTCGGAAGGTATTTTGCTTGCCAAATGCCAGATACAATAAAGTGCTTGGTAAAGTCGTACAAAAAAGTTTCTAATTCTTAATGTGATTAACAAACAAGTGCAGAAAATCCCTGTTATAACATTATACTTTTGTAACAAAATGACAAATTTGAAGAAATTCACAATTGGAAACATGCTGCACTCAACACATTTACTAGTGTCTTCCAACATAAGATATACAAAAACTGAGTTAATAACCATAGTAGTGTATTCACAAAAATATTTACTTAAATGGTGTACTTTATATACTATTTACAAAAATAGTGTATTTTTATTACTTTTATCTATTTTTAATTTACACTTCATGTGCAAAATTGCAAAATCTTCGATCCGCCGTCTCCTTTAATTCTTTTTTTTAGTCACCATATCACCCGATCTTCAAACATTGCAACTTTGTTATGATTGTACATTTGTACCTATAATTTTAGTTTGGGTTTGTTTGGTTTTTTTAAGATTTAAAAAGGGGAAATATATATTAGTCCAAGTATTTTTGATGATTGTACCTAGAATTTCTGTTCTGTACATTTGTACCTCTAATTTCTGCTAAAATCTATTCATATTATTGTTGTTGTTGTATTTACCGGCGGTGGCTCTTGGCCCCGGATGAGATATATACTCGTATAATATATGTATGTATACATTGTTTTGTTTGTGTAATGATGCTTTACTTGAGAAGTTAAATGATATGAGCAAGCGATATATAGAGAGAAAACGAATTAAGAAAGAAACAACTCAAACAAGTTCAGCAAGGAAAAGTTAATTGAGATTGAAATACAACTTTCTTTAAATCTTTGATTCGGAACTATTTCATAGATAAGATGCTATGATATGAAATGGATGGATCTGGTATTCAAGTGATAAAAACACCATTTTGGTAAAAAAAATAAAATTGAAAAGTACATCATTTGATAAATAATTTATAAAATATACCATTTTGGTAAATATATTTTTCAAGTACATCATTTTAGTTAAAAACTCTACAAAATTATAGAGTCTTCACTGTTATATCTTCTCAAATCAAGCTTCATTGACCACCATCTTCTTAGCCATCTAGTAAATCATCTCACCAGTTTTTTCAATCAAACGCTTTGCTTATTGGACATTGGGTATTACTTCGAACGTGAGTTTCTGCAATGACCTTTATGTTTTCAGTAACAGTATTAGTTGAAATAAATGAAATTTTAAACAATTGTCCGATTTCCCTCAGTACATGGTTCAACTATGATTTGTAGCAAAAACAAAAGCGAAAGCAAAATATACCCCGGTTAACGTTACCACATTTTGTTTACTCGAATCATATTTGGTTTTATTTCATGTCAAGAGTTCTGTATACCACATCTTTATATATTCGATGTCCTCACAAATTTGTATGCTCGAACTGTCTGTTGTAAAACAATATATTTATCTTTAGACAACCCAGATTGATAATCATGCATGTATATAAGGCCGCTCACTAAGCTCACGTCGACAGGGTCTTCGACCGCTCGTCGACGAGGACAACATAGGGAGCAACTTCGTCGATAGCTTCTTCCTTCGTTTCCTTTCGATCGGTCGATGCTCATTGACGAGGAGAGGAGCGTGTTTGTGGGACCAATTCCAACGTTAACGGCTACACTTTTGTTTTTTTTGTTTTTTTTTAAAATCAAACGGCTAGATTTATAAAAAAAAAAAACCTCCTCTATAAAAACCAACTTCTATTCAACCATTCTCATCTCATTCACGTCTTTTCACTCATATTTTTATACATAACAACACACACTCTATACATTTTCACATAATATGTCGAGTTCCGACGAAGATTCAGTTTCATACATGAGTAAGTATACAATAGATGCCGAAATGTTAAACACTTTCGTTACTTTAATCGAAGATGAAGAAGCAGAAGCAGAGAGCTTCAGAATGGCAATCATACCAAGAAGAACAATAATTAGAAACCATGTGGAAGCCTCCACACGTTTATACAATCATTACTTTGCCCCGCAACCCGTTTACCCTGCCGATTATTTTAGAAGGCGTTTTCGAATGCCAAAAGAAATGTTTCTTCGTATAGTAAACGATATATATCACTTTGACGTCGTACAACCATTACCAAAACACTTTGTATTCTTCCACAACGCTCTAACCGACGCTGTGGGTCGCCCGACGTTAAATATTTTTCAAAAATGTACTTCCGCTATACGCCAGCTGGCTTATGCTTCTACTGCTGACCAGTTAGATGAATACCTCGAAATGGGTTCTCAAACGTCTACCGATTCGTTGAACTACTTCTGCAAATGTGTTGTTCAGTTATATCACTCAGAGTTTTTGAGAAAACCGACACAAGAAGATGTTAACCGCGTGACCGCTAAACACGAGGCGGTGCATGGTTTTTCGGGTATGCTTGAAAGCGTTGATTGTATGCATTGGGCTTGGAGAAACTGCCCAACGGCATGGCAAGGCCAATACACTCGTGGTGACAAAGGACATCCGACGATTATACTTGAAGCGGTTGCTTCATATGATTTGTGGATTTAGCATGCTTACTTTGGACCCGCTGGTTCGAACAACGACATCAACGTCTTTAATGAATCTGGCTTGTTCGACCAACTTCTCCAAGATAGAGCTCCTGCGGTAAATTTCACCGTTAATGGCCAACAATTTACAAAGGGTTATTATCTAGCTGATGGTATCTATCCAGAATGCACTACACTTGTCAAGTCTTTCAAGTGTCCCATGGACCCTAAGACCTCTAAATTCAAACGCTTCCAAGAGTCTGCAAGAAAAGACGTGGAGCGTGCTTTTGGGGTACTTCAAGGCCGATAGAGAATCCTTCAACAGGGTGCGCGTCCATTAAGTATTAACAAAATTAAACACATCATGTACTCTTATATGTTGTTGCACAACATGGTCGTTGAATATAATGGGCGTGCAATCAGTCCTTTGGATTTGGAGCTAATTCCCGATACCCCGCCAACAAGTTCTTGGGACGAACGTGTAGACATTCAGTAACGTATGACAGGGGAGTTACGTGATAGGGCGACACACAACCGTCTAAGAGGCGCCCTAGTCGAGCATATTTGGAACTTGCCGGAAAACGAACGTGAACGTTAAGTGTAGTGTTTTTTTTAATTGTGTTTTTTTAGTTAATAAATGTAATGTATTGTTTTTTTTTAAATAAATGTATTGTGTTTTTTTTTAATTAATGTAATGTGTTTTTTTTAATAAATGTAGTGTGCTTTTTTAATAATTAATTTTAAATAAATGTTGAATTATTTATTTTTTATTTAAATATAAAATAAAATAAATAAAAAGTGTGGAAGAGGGGTTATAGGGAGTGATTGTGAAAGAGGTGCATGAAGAGAGAGAAAAACTGATGTGGCAGTGTGGAAGAGGTGTGGAAGAGACTTAGCTTAGGGAGAGGCCTAAGTAACAAGTAATCTATTTTAATTCTTGAATCTAACATTTTTTATTTTTTTTTTTACTTTTGAGCTAAATTCTCATTGCAAAATTTATATCTCAATAAGGACATAAAATATTAAATGTGATTATTGAAATATATTTTGTAAATATCTTTTACTAGATACATAAGTATTTAGGGTCGTTCATATTATGGTCCAAACCGAGAAAACTAAGAAACCGGAACGATTTTGGACCAAAACCGAGTAGAACTGAGATCATGGGTCCGGTCCACGGTTCCTTAATTTCATGTCATTCGGTCCTCGGTTCGTTCCATGTTTAAACCGAGAAAACCTTCGGTTTGGACCGAACCGAGGTATATGCTGCCTATAATTCAAAATTTTAAATATTCAATATAAGTTTAAGCAGGGATTTTGAGACTTTTTAATTGTGACAAGTATTTTTCTTATTATTTGGTATTTTTGAAACTTTATTTGCTACTGAGATTGACACTTTCTGTACTATTGAGCTTAATCTTATTTTTTTAAGCATTTTTGTTATTGTGAATGCAAATTATGAATGCATAAATATTAGCTTGTACTCAGGTCAGAGACGCAGCCACACAGGTACTCAGCTCTGGTACTAGCTCTGGTATTGTAGTGTGTATGATTGTATCAAATTATATAGAAATTGTTGGTCTGGTCTAAAGTTAAAGTTTAAAATGGACATGTATGGATTTGGGTACAAGTAGTCAAACTTGTAAAAGCTTGTAATGTATTAATATTATATCAAAACTCCAAAAGTCATTGTCCATATTTTCGTGTTGCATACTTGTTTCGCTGCAATCTGCATTAGTACACTAGTACATTGGGCATTTTGCTATATGGCTTGGATTCTTGACTTCTTGTTAAAACTCAAAAACATATATGTATGATATATCCCTTATAAATATTTCTAGATAAGCAACTTGCTTACATTATTATTCATGAATGACAAAAACTCAAAAAGTATGGCTGAAATCAAACAAACATGACTAAAAATAAAGCCTAACACTTGGTCCTCGATCCAACCTTTTAGACCCGAAAACCGAATATAAACCGAGCATGGACCGAACCGAAGACATCGGTCCGGTCCTCGGTTCTAAATTTCTGAACAAACGGTCCTCGGTTCAGTCTTGTACAAGTCTGGTTCGGCCTGGTTCTTGGACCGTGAACACCCCTATAAGTATTAGTAACAAACAAACACTTAAAATATTTGGCGAACATTGTTTAATGCTTTTAAATCGAAATTCCTGATATTTGTTAAAATTTACTATAACAACCAATGTACCGAACATAGAAGACAAAACAATTCATAACATAATAAAATCAAAAAACCCTAAAAATGAATCATTTTATTAAGTAACAGAATTACCAATAAAAATACCATAAAGTACATCTAAAGAACATAGATTCTTAGTCGGGCATCACAAATGCTAATAGACCCAGATTTCTCGTTGAATAACTTGGACATAACTCACACTATTACCACATAATCCAGGTGGAAAACCTTATTGAAGGGAAAGACAAAGTAGTCGAAAGATCCTGGTGATAGGAGACGATGGTAGAAGAAAGGTTCCCAGCGACAAGCTATCGCTGGGAAACATATCTTCATACGCAAGATACACATTGCACATCCCCTTGTATTCGGTGAGACACTCCAAGGTTTTCATAATAATCATAAGTTTTATCAACTTTCTGTGCCAGTGCAGAAGAGGAAGACATCGCCTCGATCTCCGGGACACCAATTGGGTCGTCGACACACGCCCTTCAGTGGTGTTTTCCTTTTCTATACCGACGCCGGAAGTTAAAAAAATATGTTTTTTATGAAAACCCTCAATGTTTCACCAAACACAAAGGGTTGTGCGGCGTGTAACCAGCATGTGAAAATATGTTTTCTATCGATCGCCGGTCGCTGATAACCTTTCTTTCACATCACATCCTGATTGATAATTTTGTATGCTCAAGCTGATTGAGTTGTTGAAAAAGATATTAATCTTAACATATAAGTGTTCCTTATATGTATACAATAATAATCTATCTATTTTAGTTTTTGATTCTAACATTTTTTTTTTTTTTTTTACTTTGGAGCTCAATTTTAATTGCAAAATTTATATCTAATAATGACGTATAATTTAAAACTAGATTTTAGATATGTGTCAAATACATAGGTTTTACAACATTATCAATATAAAATCTAATATATGGAACAAAAAAAATACTTATACGTTAAATATAAAAATATACTTAAAAAAAAATGTGATATTTAAATATAAATACCGAATATTAAATCTTTCAAGACCGAGTTCTTATTAATGTTTTATAAAAAAATTATTGTATTTTCGTTAGTCATAGTTATTAAAAAACAATAAAAAAAAACAGCTGGTTCGTGGGGTTTTTAATTATTTTAGGTGTTGTGATTTTATTTGTAAGGTTTGGTTTATATAAGAAGCACTTGTATCCTAAATATATTTTGATTCCAATTATTAAAATGATTATCCTTCTTATAGCCTGATTACAATTACTAATTATAGTTATATTTTGTTATTACATAGACATTTGACAATAAACTATTAATTATTTTTAAATTGGGTTAAAGTGTAAATTTGTGATAAAAACAAAAAAATGTAAATTAATATAGACATTTGTTGATTAATTTAATTTTGAGAAATTGAGGGTTGTGATTTAGGTCACTTGTTTTTTTTATATATTAATATGTGATTATTGAAATACATTTTGTATATATCTTTAATAGATTCATAAGTATTGTTACAAATAAATACTTAAAATATTTGATAAACATTAGACAAAATCAATAATCCCTAAATAAGGTTTCTGAAAACTTTTTTGAATAAAAAGATAGAGTAGAAATATCTTGGTGATAAAGAAGGCGATGGCTGATGAAAGGTTCCCTGCGACAGACGATCATTAGATAACATATCTTCAGACGTCGGATACACGTCGCACAAACACTTTGGGTTATCATAATAACTATATACTTTATCAACTTCCCGGTGCAGGTGCAAGTGCAAAAGAGGACGTCGCCACGAAAAGGGTATGCGCCCGCGCCCATCTGGTGTCGTGGCAATTGAGGTGGTGAGAAGTACACAAAAGGTGGATTTCAGAAATTCATCTTCTTTTACGTACGCCTCGCCACCTCAATCCTTACTACACCAACGGGGCCACCGACGCCTGAGCTTTCATCGGCGTCTTCCTCTTCTGCACCAATGCTAGAAGTTGTTAATAAATGTAGTTATTATGACAACTCGAAGTATTTCACAGAATATGAGGGTTGTGTGACAAGTATCCAGCGTATGAAGATATGTTCCCGAGTGATCGCTAGTCGCCTGGAATCTTTAATCCGCCCCCGCCTCCCATTATATCTCTACTATGTCTTTTTTTTCAATAAGGTTATCCCGATTATGTTTTACTAGTGTGGGTTATGTCCAAGTTATTCAACAAGAAATTTGGGTCCGTTAGCATATGTGGTGGTCGGCTAAGAATCTGTTTTCTTTAGATGTACTTTTTTTATGTTTTTTTTTAGTTCAGTTTGTTAATGAAACGATAGTAATGTTGTTAAAAAATAGGGAAATGATAAACATAACCCCAGGGGCCAAGTTTTATTTGTCAAGACATGTTTAAAAGTGTTGTACATTTCATGTAACCACCTAAAAATATGCATAAATATCGGAGTATAACAATATCATGCATGTCTAAACAAATTAATTATAGCCCTGGGAGGTACGTTTAACATTTCCCAAAAAATAAAATAAAGGGTAAATTATAAAAATCATACATGAGGTTTGTTCAATATTACGTTGGACATAACTACAATTTAAAAATTGTCTGAGACATATCCATTGTTAAAAACTTACACTGGCCATAACTACCACTGACAACCATCGTTAAGTCTAGTCACATGTCTTGCTTGCGAGGTATTAAAACTGTAATTTTATGTATATTTTAAGTATTATCATTATAATTCACTCTAAAAATTATTAAGTTTTAGAGTTTTATCTTTACTTGATTTATTAAGTATATTTTTAGAGTTTTATTTATTTATCAAGTTATATGAAATTTATGAGGAAGAAATATATTTTTTTTCATAAAAGTATATTAAAAATGCATTTATTTATATCTATATCTATATTCTTTTATAAAAATTATCTAACCCCCTAATTTTAAAAAATGGTTAGATAAAAAAGTACTAAATTAGTCTTAATAAATCCCATCTATGAAAAAAGTTATTAGAAATTACCAAATTTGTCATTAATAAATTAATTTATACTTTAAATCCTTATATTGCTAATTTACATTTTAAGTCCTAATCTTATAAATATTTTCAGTATCACCTTACACGGTTAGACCACTCGACACCAATTATCGATGTAATCACCACTCGTCATCCATACCACAAAACTGCCATCGTCATCACCGCCGCTTTATAGCACGGGTACCATGCTAATATATCATCATCGTTATTATTTTTTTATATATGTATAATAAATAAATCAAAGATGAGAAACACAAAAACTATTAAACTATTTTTATTTTTTATGGTAAATCTATAATTCATTTTTTTAGTGGAAACCTATTGCAAAAAACACAAAAATAATTAAAAAGCAATAAATTTTTCATACGGTTAAATGACATCCCTCCAGGATCCGAGGAGTGAAGCAAGATCAAAAGCAAATCTGTATCGTGTGATGACATCTTTTTAGAAATTTTTTATTTTTATTTTTGAAATAAGTTTTTTTAAAAAATAAAAAAGCATAAATATCTTAAATATTAATCTTAGATGGATGATACCTAAAATATACACAGATTTCATACCTTACGTGCACGGCACATGACGACTTAACGGCCAAATAGACGACTGTCAATAATAGGTATGGTTAGTGTAAATTTCTGACATTGATAAGAATGTCTCAAGTAAATTTTAAATTGTAAGTATGACCAAATGTAATTTTGAATAACTCTTAGATATAATTTTTGTAATTTACCCTATAACAAATTCATAGCCTATAAAACAAAGTTCTCAATGGACTAGGAAGACGGACAAGGTATAAAGTAAAAAGGTAAACATAAAAAAGTGTAGTGCTGTTATTTAACTCCAGTCTCGTCAATATTACAAAAGATGAAGCTGATAGACAACACACCATCCCTCTTCGAGTTTTTTCAGACTCCATGCCCCATCTAATAAATTCAAGCCATGAAGTATAGTTTAAACTCAATTAAATTATATACACATCATATGTATCAAAGACAAAAACAATATCATTTTTTTTAATAAAAAAGGAAAGATTAAACCTCAGATAAATCCAGTAATATCAAGTGAAATACAGTTTCACCAAGTGGTTCTCCCTGTAAAACAAGGACTTGGATTCACAGTACCTCATACACTTGGATTATTTCATCATTGGCAATTTTTTACAGAAAAGGATCTTTTTTTTATACTAAAAAAATAAGAAGGAAAGCTCAGAGTAAAAAACAGCTCTATCAATCATGAATTTTCAGAAGCAGAACTGGCTTAAAGCTGTGTTTTATTCATCACAGCATACAACAAATTTAAATTTAAAACAAACATAAACACTACGAAAACAAAAAGGAATATTCACTTTCACTTTTTTTTGAAAGATACATCAGTGCGGCTGTATAATATCTAAGAATGTGAATGTGGGATATCTATATATATAGCCTCGGATATGAAGAAGTTTTTTCTAGGGTTTCACTAATGGACGTCTGGTTGCTATCATGGGCCGGCCCATTGGGTTTCATCGGCAAATTCAAGTTTTTCATTATATTAATAAACAAACTACTTTTTCCCTTTTCAACTCTCTACCTTAAAAATACCTAAAATATCTTTATTTTTTAACACATTTTTAAGTCACACACTAAATCTACCCAATATATCCTAAAATATTTTACACTCATATTTATCCAAAATATATATCTTCTTTATTAATTAAATTAAAACTTCCACCTAATATCTATATAATATTTTTAATAAAGTTATTTACAAAATATACATCTCTTAACCATAAAATAACTAAACCACCATTTACGTCAATTATTTCGTTGCCGCTGCCGTATTGCGCGGGTACCCATCTCGTTTGAAAAAAGATAAAAACTCGTATAATATAATGGGGTTAATAACTATGCTTCTAGCAGCAGCCTATCTCCGGTCAAAGGATGAAAGATCATGCTTGTAGCCTCATATTGGTTTTCCCCTAATATAAATACATAATAAATAATAATAATAATAAATAATAATTTTTATGTATATATAGTTTAGCTTTAGCCAAGAAGACATTGATCCAGCTTACCTTTTTGGGGATCCTTCCACACGTATAACAACAACAAACATAACACATTCTTAACAGAGCCTCGATTTGTGCCACATTCTTATTATTAATTACAGAGAGACCAGAAATAATTGTTAACAAATTCAAATATTAGCATTAGTATTAAGTTATTAAAATTAATGGCGTTAAATTGGAATTGGGTTTCTATTATTAAAATTAGTGTTCTTATTCTTCTTTTCGCAGCCATCACCATCGGTTGTTTTACTCTCCCCGTTGAAAAGGTCCTTTCTTTATTTATGATTTTGCCTTTTAACTAAATTTTGTGAATTGGGTTTTGTTTGTTTATTTATTTCATTATCTGGGTGTTCTCTTAAATTGCGTATTATCACTTGATATTTACTATTATTATTATCAAGATAATATAATGTGAAAATTTTTGATTAGGGTTTGGGGTTGAATTCCAATGTAAAGTCACTGGCTTTGCTAAGCTTTTGGCATATATTATGTATATTTGTATTGTATATATCTCTTTTTGGGAGTATTTGGATTATGTTTTGAACAGATTATTATGTTTGCATAACCTGAAATCAGAAAAATAATAAAGTTTGGCAGAAAAGTGATAGTCTACATTTTATCTTAGAAAAGAAAATGCAGTTTTGTAAAAGCAGGTTTGCACATGCTTTCAAATGCACAAAACTTATTTGAAAGCACAATCCTGAAGCCCCCTTTAATATAAATATAAATAAAATAGCAAACTAAAAAGAGGTTTATTTTTTTGTTTTTTTGCAGGCATTAAAAGGCTTTTTATTATGGGTGGAAGAAGATCTTGGTCCTTGGGGTCCTCTTGCATTGTAAGTATCTTGAATATGAATCTCAGTTATATACATGTATATATTTAGTTGCATTCATGACAGCTTGTTGATTGGATAATTTTTAAAATAATTAATTTATTAAGAAATTATATTTGAGCTACTGACATTTATTGCAATGTTAGTAGAGACATTTATTTATATTCAAAAGAAAGAACTTAAATTTTTAGTTCATGTCACAATCTCCTTGATCAAAAATTAAAAGGGTTCCATCATGTGCTTTGTCTTTGTATTTCGGTTATATCTAACTTGCATACTTGGTTGGTATCATCAATACTTAGTTTTGTGAACTGTTCTTACTGCAGGGCTGTTGCATATGTTCCTTTAACAATTCTTGCAGTTCCTGCATCAGTACTTACGGTAAGTAACAATTCTTGTGCGTTGCGCCGTTGCAAAATAACGGAAGAAATTATGTATTCTTATTTCTACAATGGTTTTGCCAGTTTCATGTCTCTCTGGTTTACATGACATTTGTGTTATAGTATTGTTATCAGTTATTGGTAATTGATATGAAATGTTCACAGGGGTAGGTTGTTGGACTGCCTTTTTTACATGGTTCATATATTTGCACCTTTTATTTCCTTCAGCAGTATCACATATTAAGCCTGCGTCAACATTGCCCGTCTTGTTTCAAATAGTAACCTTCAATAAGAAATCTTATGTAGGTTAGTCACCTAGCAACCTAAGATGTAAAAAAGCTCTACATTGACCAGATATGTTATGGTAGACAGACATTATTTACTGTTTTGAATGACCTTTGGGGGGTCTATATTAATAGAAGATTTACTAAGATTTTATTGCATTTTGCAAAACACCATTGTCAGTTTGTCACTACTGTGAGTAGCGTTTTGTTCTCTCTTATAATCAGATTGCTAAAGTTTGACTTGGAATTCTATGACTGGTCTATTATCTAGGGATCACAACCTGATAAGAACCTATTCCATAATAGGCTCGCATCAAGCCATAGCTAGGTGTGAACTCACTCCCAAAAGCTAGCTAAAAGGAGGAGGGGACACCTAGACTTATAGACCACCAACCAATCGCTTACTTGGCCGATGTGTGATCATAACAATACCCCACCCATTGAAGAGCCAACGTCCTTGTTGGTCACGGCTATGTTGGTCATGGTTGGCCCTCCTCTTTTTTGGGCCCAAGCCACCACTCCGAGCTCATTGGTCACGGCTATGTTGGTCACGGTTGCACCCTTCCTTTTTCGGGTCCAAGCCACTACTCCATAGGACATCACTCGGAACTTTGAAAGGCAGGGTTTGGATCTGATACCAATTGATAAGAACCCATTCAATTATAGGCTCGCAGCAAGCCATAAGCTAGTTGTCGAACTCACTCGCAAAAGCTAGCTCAATGGAGGAGGGGACACCTGGACTTATAAACCACCAAGGCACCAACCAATCCCATACTTGACCGATGCGGGATTGTAACACAATCGTTAGTGGAACTTTAAAGGAATAAGCAGCGTCATATGCCGAGGGCCAGTAGTAGGCCCAAAGCCATAAACGACAGAAACTACAATTAATGAGACCTGATATGGACCTGTTAGATTGGGATTTTATCTTATATAGGTCCCAATTGTCAGTAGGTTATATGGTTATAAATGGTCATAATTAGGGTTCCATGTATGGATGTCCTTCGGAAACAGCGGTATACATAATCAAGTGTTCCCTTTTAGCTCATGGGCTAAGTCGATAACAGTGATTGACCAAATCACATACGTTCTTGCTGTTTGTGTGATTAATTCTTCTCTGCTTTGCTATGTTTCGCCTAAAATAAACTAAAATTGGTGAGCATTTTCCAATCATCTAACTGATATAGTTAAAGTTAATAGTTATACTCTTAGTGTTGACCTCTTATGCACTTATGGCTTACATGCATTAACAAAGTTTGTTTACTTACTGTTGAAATGCTCTATCATGAGCATTAAATAGTGATATATGTATGTGTATATATATAGTATGTATGCATGTATTGATGTATTTATCGTGTTTATCCTAGCTTGGTGGTGGTTATCTCTTTGGTTTGCCTATGGGCTTTCTTGCTGACTCTATTGGTGCTGTGATTGGTGCAACGGCAGCATTTGTTCTTGGCAGAACAGTAAGTTTATGTCCATCTGTCAACTTACTTTTATACTATCATCTTTATGGAAGTTTTGAACAAATCAAATTTGAGTACAATGTAGACAAGGAGACAAGTACAACCAGTTTAAGTTTTTGTTGGCTTTCTTACCTCCACATGCTTTTTGTTCTCTTAATCTTGTTTTTCCTAAGTCTTATTGCAGATTGGGAGGTCATATGTCATTTCAAAGCTAGGGGATTATCCACAGTTCAAAGCAATTGCAATTGCTATTCAGAGATCTGGATTTAAGGCATGTTGAACAATCATTTTGACCATGTTTACCCCATTATTGTATTTATGAAATATACTGTTCCAACTACTTTGAGTGATTTCCTTATTTTGCCAGATTGTGCTCTTGCTCCGGCTTGTTCCATTACTCCCATTTAACATGCTGAATTACCTTCTTTCCGTGACTCCAATTACCACATGGGAGTATATGATGGCTTCATGGCTGGGAATGATGGTATTATTACTTCACTAGACACATCCTATTAACACACAAATACATGTTTGTAAAATGTTTAAAGCCCTTTTGGTTCAATTGATGTGAGTTTTTGCAGAGATTGATGAACGAAAAATGTGAGAAATCCTCTTGTATATATGGATAACAAATATGCCTAGTTTTTAATTACCAAGAGTGTGTGTTAATTATTGAAGTTATGATATTCACCTATTTGCTATTTTTGATGTATTATGTATAGTTATATGGCTTACTAGAACTTATTATTTGCTGGCCAGCCAATTACCTTTGCACTTGTATATGTTGGAACAACATTGAAGGATCTAGCTGATGTTACTCATGGTTGGAGCCAGTTCTCGAAAACTCGTTGGGTAAGATCTCTTTTGGCAATCATATGATAAAGTTGTGTTGCTCTTATTCTTCTTATAATTATAAAGATTTGATACATTATGTAACACGTTATAGGCTGGCATTACCAAATACCAAAGGCATAACCTTTGTTGTGTATGGCATTGCCTATATAACATCTATGTAGCAGTGTTGAAGGTCTTTACAGATAGCATGTAGAGCCATTAGTTTATGGTTTACGCTTGTAACCTTTTTATCATTGTACATTAATCTTGATTTCCAATTTACATACACATGTAAATTGTACATTAGTTTGCTTTTACTTTGTAGACATTTATGTGTCAGGTTGGGTTTGGTCATCCGTATGTGCATGTGTGTGTTTGATGAATTTCGATTAGTGCAACAAAGAAAATAATGTCTCTGATTTCCTCTCCAAGGGCCCGTAGTTGTACAATTATGATGTTTAATGGTTTTATATAATCTAATACAAATACAAATATTTCAGACTCTTAATATTCAAGGGATGAAGCTACCATTCTTTGAACAGTGTATTTTAAAAAGAAACCTTTTTCCTGAGATAAGACACCTACTAATATTACAGAAGGGAAACATGTAACATGGCAGTCCTCGGGGCAATGAAAAGATATGGGGAATCAGACATTAGCAATTCTAGTTACAAACCCGCTTCTTCCATTCTTGTGTTTGATTTTTTTTTATTTGTGAGTTGGACAAGGGAATTTCTTTGGATCTTCACATTTGTTTTTGTCTGGTGTATGCAGGCGGTACTAATTCTAAGTTTTGTGGTGTCTGGTACGTTGTAAATAATCAATCCTATTTTAATTCACTTGTTTCTTTTTTGTATGTGTGTATCATGTATAAAATTTCAATCTTGTTCAGTGGTCCTAATGGTGGTAATTACCAAAGTTGCAAAGTCAGCTCTTGATAAAGCTTTGGCTGAAGGTACTGATATAGATGGCAGTGGCACTGTGAGCTCATCTGTTGTGGAGGAAACTCGGGTGGATCTCCATCAATCGCTACTTGTCAAAGATTGATTCATCCTGACAATCATTCAATAATGACGAAAATTAGATCTTTCCTTGATTTTATTCTACAATGTATAGCTGAACTTTCCATCCCGGCCTCTCTTTCCCACAGTTAACTAAAGTATCATAGGTTAACAATTTGACATATTTTTTTGGGTAAAAACAATTTGACATATTCTTCGATGCATATATGAAAGTTAGCACAATATTTATCGACTTTTATCTTTGTAAATTTTTTATTGGTAAAACTAGTTGAAAAATGTCTTCAACCTATATATCACCTTGGTGACTTTTGTTATTTAAGCATACCGTTTCCAATTTATAAGATTGGGATACAAGGTAGAAAGTGGCAACCAGCAGCCCGGTGGGTTGGTGTGGGATGAGATAGCCGTTACAAGGCACATAACGACCCAAATGCAAATACCGGCAAGACCTGGGAAGGGCCATATATATGAGGGGAGGGATGCTAAATGAAGGTAACATGATTTGAAAACACCCAAAGGGTATGACTGTATGAGTATGTGGATGACTGTATATTTCAAGGATAATTTTCTTGTATTGTTTTGTCAACACTGCTTCTCCATCATTATAGAGATGTATCACTGGCGAGTCCACCACTAGTTACATTCCCTTAAACAGTTAAACGTGTGAAAAACAGTATGATATGCGATATTATACATTACATAGCTAAGTGTGGAAAACTATTGTTCAGATAATGATTGAAGTTAGAAATTGTCACCAAACGTTATTGAAATTTGTTACACAGCTTTGCTGAAAACATAACTAGTAGTAGATAAGAAACAATGAACCAGGTGTGTTTGCGGCCAAATCTCCAAACAAGAATGACAGAGTAAAATCACTATAACATGACCTATTTTTTCTCATTAAAAGACCTACTATATGAAAATTCGCTTATGTTTGAGTACAATCTAGAGATCCATATTAGTGTGTTAATAACACATCTAATAAATCATTAATGGGACGTAACAAGATATCTAAGTTGCCATATCCAAGAGTACATCATACCTAATGCACAATAAAAAGAGATCAACATCAGGGGTAAAAATGGAAGCCTATCACCAAGAAGCAAAGGATGAAGAAACTGCACCCATGCCTCCACCACAACAAAACCAAGCAAATAACTTTTCTCGATCAATCCAATAACAAGAGGGTCACCAATTTTTGATAAACGAGTTGCTCTTTTGTCTAATTCACTTGTGTCGGAAAATTGTGAAGAAAAACCAAACCACATTAGAGTAATGTGTAAAAGAAGCAAGATCACTTTAATCGGATACTCTTGGGCTTCATAGAGAAGAGGGAACAACGAGTAGACAGAAACTGCAGAGAGAACCAGGAATTTGTCAAACATGATTTTATCACTTCATGCCTCAAGATATCACACACAAAATATGGTACATAATCTAATATACGATGAACTTAAAATAATAGCTGTGACGTGATCAGGGAAACATCCACTGTCAGAGACAATCAAGTAAAATGTAACAGAGCTGAAGTTCAAATTCTAGAGTAGCTGATATGTAGATATACACTCGAGAATTATACCTGTAGATAAAATTAAGAAATGGCATGCATCCTCGACACTTTCGACAGCAACAACTGCAAGAGGAATTAAGAAGTGAAGTGACGCCTTCTCATGCACATGCCATCCAAACAAAAAGCCACATGAGTATGCATATGCCACCCATCTTACAATCATCTTTGGCTGGGGATTCCTCCAAGCCTTAACAAGAATTGGAGAAATAGCGAGCAGCACCATGACCAAGGTTACTGAAGGGGTAATCTGTATATCGAAGTTGATTCATTTATACAAGAATAGGAGATATAGCTTAAAAGATGCAGGTTTGCAGAAAAATACAACTAGAGGTGGCAAGATGTAATGGTCGAAACAAGTCATATTTTATAAATATCGGCACAGGATGTGCTGGAGTCAGTTGAGCTGCCAAAAAGTTGTCCATTATATGAGAAATAATATAAAAAGGATGTGTTAACTATGATTTATTAACAATAATGTTGCAAAAAGTCCTGAAATAAAAAGGGACAGGAGGTTGTCGGCATAAAAAATTAGACTAGTGGCAACTTTTAAGTTTCAACCTATTCAACCCATATGGCTTGTTCACTTTTGAGATAAAAGAGAGCCTAAATCGACCCATTCATAAATAAATGAGATGCAACTGCCACCTCTAGCCCCCAAATTATACCTTAGGTAGTATAGCAAACGGAGAGGTATCCCCAACTAGCCCACTGGTGAATGAAGCAGTTGGTGTCTGGATACGGAATCCCAGTTTTGCAAGCACTAAAGCAAGCAGCTTATCTGAAAGTATATAGAACACCCAAAAATTTGGAGCCCAGTAAGCATGACAAAGTCCCCTGCCAAAAGGAAACATGCGTCTCAGAACTTCTTGTATCTGCAAAGCAATAGACATAGTCACAAACGCATAATGGGGTTGTCGATATCCATGAGCATGATACCAGTTAAATCTATTACTAGAGTCATTGGGAACTTATTCAATATCTCAGTAACTATAGCGAGAAACTGATGGTTATTACATTGTTCAGTCTAAAAGACACTTCGACTGTTTAACAGTTCAAGTGTTCAACCATGGTTCATATAAGATGCTCTAATGATCAGAAGGCTATATATGCATAATAAGTCAGTAACAATTCTAGAAAATTATTTCCAAAAAAGCAATGTAATTTCATGGAAGAAAGGTGTTTTACCTGCTCGTGATATGCAAATGGTCCATAGGCTGCAACGAAAACCCCAACGACCACCACACCCATTGCGACCAACTTATTGAAACCCTTAAAAATCCCACCACGGCAGTAGTGTCGCAGCAGATACACAAAATAAATGGGCCCAGCCACAGCAAATAAATGCTTAAAACACAATAAAACCGCGAAAAAGAACCCTCCTATCAAGTCATTCCCTTTCTGCAGTTCCCCCAACGAAATTAACAAAATCCCCAAAAGAAACCCATTGTACTGAAAATGCACATGGTCAACTATCAACAACCCAGGCGACCAAATAACCAACATCAAGATCAAAAACCTCTTCTTTGACTCCAAGTTACGAGTCAAATTGTAAACCGAGTATATCAATATTGTATCTGAGGCTATTACGCTGAGTCTTTGGAAAATGATGACTGAAAGAGCTTTGTAATTTAGGCCATTGTGGAGGTCTGTGATGGTGGGGTCCACAAGAGACGCAAAAAAGGATAGGAAACGCTCGAAGTAAGCAAAGAAAGGAGGGTAATCAAGGGTCCATGGGCTGGTTTCATCAGTGTACCATTGAGATAAAGGAAGTGTATGGGTGAGTGCTAGCCAATTACGGTGAACCTCAAAATCTGTGCTATGATAGGCAGGGATGAGAAGAACTTTGAAGAACGTAACAACGAGAGAGAACCACAGGAGGTCTTTGTGTATGGATCTATGTGAACCTTGGAGCTGAACTTGATTTTCTTTCAAGTGTTGTGCTATTTTCCGTTTTGGGGATTTCATAGATCCTCTTGTGGTGGGATTGTGAAGGTGAATGAAATTGTTAGAATAAAAATGATGGCCTTTTTGCAAGTTTGACTTGTATCGCTAGAGAAACTGCTTTCTACTGTTTATGGTGTAGGAAACTTACCTATTAATGTACATAATCGGTCTTTCGTAAGTTGGCACTCATGAAAAAGCATCAAAAGGTCTTATGATTTTTAAGAAATAAAATTACTGTCGCCACTGTTGGTGATTTGAGTGTCATCGGGGCATTTTAGTTGTGCTTGTGATATAGTTGAAACTAAGGGATTTTGAATTAAGCATAACTATCAACTATGAGTAGGCTTGTGTGTAGCACTTATTGAGCTAATTCAAGTCCAGTAAACATAGAAAAAGTCTAGGCCTCTAGGGGCTGCACCCCTTGCGGGGGTCTAGGGGGGAGCGTCCCCTAGTTGTTTAGCGCTCCAACTAATATAAACAATTTTTCCCACCATAGATTCCCTGTTAATTAATTTTCATTAATGTGAAGAGGTGTGACTCTTCTTTTGACAGTGATTTAACTTGTATAAGTAATAGTAATAACTCTTCATTTCAAGAGTTGCAATCTTTTTTATCCAAAGGTTGTGTCTCTAAATGAGCAATGTATACAGATTTCTGGTTTCATTTTCGCACACGACTTCAACATAGTCTATTCAGAGTCTAACTCCTAGTTACCTTGGATTAGAGTTGTCCTTTGTTTTTATCCTTTTTAAGATTTCTTGAGGCAATTGGTAGGGTTGAAACACTTAATAAAGAAAGTGAGCACACGGCTCAAAGGAAAATACGAAATCTACAACCACTAGACTATATGTGAACTACAGGCTCTTTTTCATTCTTTTCAAAAGCTAAATATTCTAACACATCCACACCTATTTACACTTTGACCACAATGTTGAAAGAGCCCGATTTTTTTGAAAAAAACATATGTATCAAATGGGTTCGGATCAAATCTAGCGGCTTTTACTATGTAAACAGAAGTAACACATCTAACCTATATCCCTGAATGAAAAGCATTAATAAAATTTATACTAAACCAGTAAAGTGCATTGTTCTCATTTCGGGATACAAATAGGCTTTACATATGCTACTTGTATTTGCAAATAGAAAACGTTTGGTTTTCGACGATTTACCCCATCCAATCCGCCTATTTTTCCACCTCCAGTTTGCTATAAAGAAGTTATACTTACATCTCATACGAATTTAACCGATAACAAACATAAAACAAGATCTATGACACAATTAACATCAGTTATTTTTATCATCAATCAAATTATTAATTACAGTAAAACTAACTAGTCATACAGCAGCAACCTCACATAATTAGATTTCAGCATTACAAGTTTCGGAGTATAAAAGTGAGATGTATGATTGATACAATAGAATCATTAATATGTATATACATACCGACTGTGTGTTTATGGTTGTTGCAGTCGCGGGGAGAAGAAGATCAGATTGGAAAATTGGAGTATACTCCCTTTTTGTTAGTTGTGTACTATTATTTGATTTTTGACTTTTTGTTACATATTTTTATTTCATTCTTGACAAAGTGAGTTTGCTTAAATTGGACTTCACTTTGTATGTGTTTCTTTTGACACGATCGAGATCGTAAGGTTGAAAAACCTTAACGATGTATTCAAATCTATTTATTGTGTAATTTATCGCAGATAATATACAATATAAATATTGTTATAACAAAAAGTGAATAGTTGTATATAATAAAATAGATATTTATATAGGTTATATAAATAAAAAAAATCGGCAATAAAGACGTCCGCAAATGAATATAAAAACTGATTGAAACTAAAGCAGATATAAATATAAATTAATTATAGCTAACAAAAATCTCCTTAAAAACAACATTTATTTATGGTGTTTGTAAGTATATCATCGTTGTATAAAAAAAAAGAAAAAAAAAAAACAATGATTGTTTTTGACTCTTGAAGGGGCAACATAGAACTTGTTGACAGTCATTACAAAACAAACAGATGACGAAAGTTTTTTTTTTTTAACATAAGGAATATTCTTCTTTTCGATGGGATAATTTTCGTTAATGTGTAGCAATGATAGTAAATTTCTCAGCATTGCTACCAAAAGTTATCCCAATTTTATTAACTCACTCACCAAGTTTTTTTATTTTAAGTCTCGCCATTACATAATCCACCTAGTTAAACTATGTTTGGAAGTAGCATAATCGACACATCTACTTTTAAAAACAAATGTTGGTATGGTATGCCAGACACTTTAATACTACTTTTATAACCAATACACCTTAGCACGAATCTTCCATTAACTAAGTTGGAAAAGACATATGTCTCCTTGTCGAATGGCCCAGGTTAAAACAGAGTCAAAACCAAATCTAATGATTTTGGTTTTCAAAAAATCGAATGGATCGGATTGGGTTTCGGTTTTAGGCCAAAATCGACCAAAACTGACTCATGCTCACTCATAGCTAAAAGGTTCAAGGTGACAACAGCCGACGTCCGTTATAGTCGTGTATAAGAGAGATATATAGGGATGATGCGATATAAAGTGTTTTTTGTGTGTGTTCTTTTTACTGTATATCACTATCATTGTTATGTTAATTTTTTAATTCTAAATAATATAATATAATATTGTTTTAATTAATTTTATTTTACCTTTAATCTTTAATAATTGATATATCGCATTAACTTTGATTAGAGGTTAATTTAAGAGTAAAATTAGAAGTATATAAAATTTTAAGAATGAATTGTATTTTTGGTCCCTATGTTATCACACTTTTTGCAAGTTTGATACAAACATATGCAAAGTCGTGAAAACCCATCCCTGTTATATCACACCTATTGCAATTTTGGTCCAACAGTAACGTTCCACTTATTTTTACCGTTAAAGACATCATGTGTCCCTCGCGTGAGGGAGTAAAAAACTTTTTTACCCCCATATCATCATCATCTATACATCTTCTATAGCAAATTATTACTCCATATTTTTTCATCCATTTTTTTCTTCCAACTCCAAATCCAAATAATCTATATCATGAATCCATCCATACATCGCATCAATATCTATATATCAGATATCACAACTAAATCCTTTGTTATACATATATGCACTTCTTGGACACACACTCTCTTTATCTCTTTTTTTCTCTCTCTCTCTTTCTCTCTCTCTCTCTCTCTCTATATATATATATATATTTGTGGCTGTGTATGTATGTGTGATGGCATGAAACTACAAAAAATCCAATAAAACCCGTTAAACAAAGAAGTTCCGGTTATGGTTATCGACGGTGGTGGTGGTCTGGTCATCGACAGTGGTGGTGGTCTGGTCATCGACGATGGTGGTGTTATACTTACTCTTCCCTGCCATCTATCCATCCTTTCACCCAAGATCTATAATTCTTACATACCATTAATAACCAAATTTAAACACCATATTTAAGCTTGTCAGGATTAGGCTTTTAAACCCCATAATATTTTTTCGCCACAAGTTTTGCTCCATCTGATCGGCGGCCATATATGGTGCAGTGGTTTGCGGCGGCACAATGGTGGTCTCGGGGTTTTGATTTTTGGTTTGATTTGAGTTTAGATTTGGTTTGGAGGTCACTTGAAACTGTCATTGTTGTTGTTGTTATCTATATAGTTATTAAAACAGTAGGAAATCAAACAATTCTATAACCTCTAAAAACTCAAACCTATTTTATAAATTTGCCACATAGGATTACAACCTATGTGTCATTCTCATACATTTTTCTCAATAATTTAACTCATATATTAATATAGAATATAAATAAATTATAAAATAATAGACTAGAAAGAAAATATGATTAGATAAAATAAAAATATAAAATAAAAAGTAAAAAAAAAAAAAGGTTGAAATAAATCGCAGGACGGAAGAAAGTGAATAAATTGTGTACATTATATTTAAATTTTTTTGCAACTATTCTTTTCTTTGTCTCTAACAATAATAATAATAATAATCATATAATTATATTATAGGAATTTAAATCTTTATAATTAGAAACATGATATTATTTACCCAAAAAAACACAACAATGTTTATGCTATATATACCGATCAAGAGTTTTTGAAATTATCTTTTCCTCTCATATTTCTTTTTGGCTGGACACATTATAATTAAATTTGTAAGTTCTTATGAATTGCTTTTTGATAGAACTAAATTATTATTCTTTAACGATTTTATCTATATTTTGGGATTTTACATAAATCTAAAAGTTAGTAGTTTTGGCCTTGTTTATAAGATATTCATTTACGTTATCTAAGATAGTCTTTAGATTTCGTTTATTATTTGTTTAAAGATTAAATTTTTTTATATATTAATACAGACAGACTAATGTGAAGCTTTTTTTGAAGCATTATTTTGAGACATAGATATTTGCAAAACAACTTTAGGATGATGAAGGGTATTCCGACAGAGGTTATATTTGGCCATCTACAAAAGCTTCATCGAGGTGATTATTTAGTGTAATGAGTTGTATGTATCTTTTTAGTATGGGTTAATACGTGGTGAAAATATGGAGCTTCGGCGTGATTCTAATGCATGCGGTTAGGTATATGGTTCAAGATTTCAGTGCATCTTTGTTTTTTAGTTGCTTATTTAAGTTTTGAAGTAATTTATAGTTTTTGGAATTATGTCTTAACTCATGGTTGCATTTGTCATCACCGCACCTTTGTGATTAACTGTTTCATA
The DNA here is from genome assembly GCF_010389155.1 of Erigeron canadensis. Taxonomy (NCBI): domain Eukaryota; kingdom Viridiplantae; phylum Streptophyta; class Magnoliopsida; order Asterales; family Asteraceae; genus Erigeron; species Erigeron canadensis. The sequence continues at coordinate 39,928,401 of NC_057763.1, forward strand.
TTTGTGATTTAATTTTTATAGGTTAATAAGCTTTAGTACGGTTCTCGGTTTATTTATCATCATTTGGCATCCATCTATTTCACTTTTTAGTACGGTTCTCGGTTTATTTATCATCATTTTACTTCCTGTGATCCTGACTACAAGGTTAATATAGTTTAGTTAACCATCAAAGTTTAATACCTTCCTCTTTTTAGTCATTTAGATAGTTCTTTTAGCTCACATTTGTAAATCATGATGTTCCATGTTTCTACTAAATCTTTTTGTGACAACAAATTTTATTTGTTCCATAAAACTTGGATTCGGTTAATTACTTGCATATGGGCTCTGTTACACTGCAAAATTGCAAATGGTCAAAAGTAGACATTAGCTAAATGAGTTAAATCAAGTCAACATGATCAAAATTCAACCAAATGTCCTTTGTTTTGTGTGATGATGGAATCGGAGTAAGATCATAAAGAGCCTCTTTCAAATGAAGAGTTATGGTGGAATTGTTCATGAACATTGGTTGACGTGGTAGAACAAGTGTCCTCATACTGAAACATTTTTAATGTATTTTTTCAAAAGTATTTTTGTTTTGTTTTTTTTTCCTTTTTATTTTAAGTGGGGTTTTAGTTCCTCTTTTGGGCCCTTTAACTTTTAACTTTGACCCATGCTAAACATCGGAGTGTTTTCTTTCGATAACACTACCCTATTGACTAAATCTATCGCTACTATATACTACGATGATTTTGAGCTTTGACAAAATTCTATTCTTCAGATTTGTATATTGTTTAGCCAATTCCTTACAATGAGACTTAATGATTTGTTGTATAATTCATCACATGTTACACTATTAAACTAGAAAAATATATAGTTATTAATAATTGTTAGATGTTAAATGATATATGAATTTCCCCTAAATTATAAACTTTTAGCCAACACTTAACTATATTTTCAAACAACCAACACTTAACCATATATATTTTTAAATAGTCGCGCATCGCGCGGGTAAAAGACCTAGTATATATATATATGGGTTTTCTTTTTTATTCAGTGTTATGATTTTAATGGTATAAAGAATGATATAGGGATTAATATAGATATAGATATAGATTTTGTTTATAACAAGTAAGATAAGATTTATGAGTTTTGGTTTATAAGGTTTTGTGATGTAATTTTCCTGTATATTTTTGTTGGTTAGTTGCAAAAAAGAATCTGCCAATGAAGATGTATAGATGATGATGATTTGGGGGTAAAAGAGTCTTTTACTCTCTCACATGAGGGGCACATGATGTCTTTAACGGTATAAATAGACGGAACGTTACTGTTGGACCAAAATTGCAACAGGTGTGATATGACAGGGATGCGTTTCGCGACTTTGCACATGTTTGTATCAAACTTGCAAAAGGTGTGATAACACAGGGACCAAAAATGCAATTCGTTCAAATTTTAAATTCTAAATCATCTATATACACAAATAACATGAATAAAGTGACAAGTGACGCAAAGTTTAACCGTATTTGACAGGCATCTCTTATTTCACATATCTTTCGAAAAGGATATGATATGAGTTTGTTATTTGCACGCATGATGTTTCTCAACATAGAATTATCCACATAGGTAAACAAAGGAGTTAACCAGACCACAACCCTTTAAAAAAATATTTGTGTTACCTTTTTATGTGCTGATGATTCACGAATCATAAATGAATCCATTACATATCATCCAACCAAAAGATGGTCGGTCGATATTCACGAGACAGCAAAACAAAGCGCAATTCCATCGAAATATGAAATACTAGTAGTCTGGTAAACAAATAAAATTTGATGGGTTTTTCTCTCCTCTCTCACCGCCCTCTGTTCTCTCACGTTCAACGGCTCTTTCTCTTAGATCTTGGATCGGAGATTGCGCCTATGATTTCGAGATTCAGATCGTGTATTTGAGATTTAGAGTTTGAGATCGAGATTATTCTCATCCGGTTAAAGCTATCACTCTCTCTACTTTATGTAGGGGTAAAGTACCGTTGTAGAAGTGGCATATATAATACATACATAATACTCGTAATTGGGTAGATATAAATATAAATAACCAAGATTATATGATCCAACAAAATATGTGTATATATGATTCAGATATTATAACAAGTTATCATACATACATATCAGGCCTAGAGCAACTGTTATAATTCGATATCCATCCATATAACAAACACAAATAATCCGCTAAACAATATTACTTTTTCGATAATAATTATATCATATGACATATATCTACCGATTAATTGTCATATGTACGGCACTCATCAGTCTCAGGGTTGTCCTTACAATAAGTCTCCAAGGGGTCAGAGTCTTTGGCCTTGTCACGAGCATGGCTAGCCGCCGCACTCAATTCTTCAACTTCATCCCAAGCAGCCACACACTCACCACTAGCCGGGTCCTCGGCACACGACTCCTTAGCATTCTGAATGCTGCCGGCTATCTGTTCAGATAGACTATCGGGTGCAGCCCTGATGGGCCTCATGTACATCCTTCCGGATGTCATGGGCATTTTGACCCATGATGGTTTTAGCCCAGTTGAGGTTTTGGGCAAGTCTGATGATAAGACTCCAGTAATTGAGAGGCTAATACCGGATATTGTTGCCATTTTTTTGAGTGTATTGATATGGAATAGGGTGTGGTGAATGGTGGTTTGATTGGATTATGGAAAGATATATAATTGGAATATGTTGTGATTTTGGAACACTTATTTCTTATCATTTCATAACCAATCATGGGGTTCCACGTATGTTTTAAAGTTGGAGATATTTTTCCTTCTAAGCTAGTATCTTTACATGTGAATGTGAATAATGGAGGTTACAAACTTTTCTTTGTGTTTTACGAATACCACTAATTATGGCATTTTATGAAACAAGAACAAGAAATTAAAATGAATCCCAAAAGGTAGTCTTACTGCTTGTTGGATTGTATATAGAACCAGAAACTATATAATCTTAACCTCTCCATACACCGTTGAGGTATTGGGGCTTAAAACTCACGGAAGGAGGCACTGAGCAGTCAGTTACTTTTTCTAAACTATAGAATCTATTACAACATATTCACCAATTCGGAAAGAATTATAAAGGAAATCAAGGATTCAAGGCACATGAGTTTTTTATGGTTAACTATAAGATCAAAATAGAAGACATGGATTTGGAATTCATGGTGCTCTTTTGAACTAACCTAATGTAAACTTTGTATTTTTCATACGTTTTATTTGGAAATGATGAGTATATATAACTCAAATAAACACGGTTTAACATAATTTTTTGAGATAGTTTTTTTTTGTTTTATAATTTATTTTTATTTTTATTACATCCAAGATGTCTTCATATTAGATAAAACATCGAAATATATAGCCCACAGATCATTTTTGTGATGGGAAACATGATTCCTCCAAGAATTTGTTCTGTAATACAATTATACATACATTATATTGATGTATTACTTTTACATGTTATATAAGACTAATTTTAATTGTGTATACATCTCAATATCTCATAGTATATAATAACAAGAACACCTAAATTTTTTTATTACAAATAAATTTGACATTACTCTGAATTTTCAAATATAAATAAATATAGCTATATTTATTAGCTTGTCTTGAAATATAAGTAATTACGAGATAAAGTACTCACGCGTTGCGACAGTGAGATGGTGAGAGTGATAGGTCATATGAGGTGATAAGTCATAGAATGTGATAGTCAAATGCGGGTTCCGCCCTCGGATTTAAAAATTCATTGAAAGTATATCGAATGACATCTCTAATGAAATAACATGAAATTTTCAGAACACCAATATAATTTTTATAATTTATTGATATACGGTTATTGAGATATTTTTTTTAATGAATTAGAGGGATAAAATGGATTATGAAGGAGAGAGAGAAAAATGAGTGGTTAAGATTTAAAGATATTATAAGTATATTAGGTATAGATGTTTGAATTAGTGAATAAAGAAGATGAGTAATTTAGGTAGTTCAAAGTTGTAATTTGAGATTTAAAAAAAAAGCTCCTCTATTATATAGGAGTAAAGATAAAGATAAATAGGATGAATGATATATGATATATAATTTGAAAAAATTGTATAGTACTTAAATATTTTTAAAAACACTTTGCATACTTGACTTGGCAATATATGTGTATCTCCAAGGTGTAAACAAAATTTGAAGTATGAACTATGAAAATCTATGGCCAAAACATAATGTATCGATTCATAGTTTTGAGTAAGCTTTAATTGCTCAATAATAATTGATTATGGTTGATCTTGAGTTTTTAACACTCAAGACAAGACTAACAATGAGCCGAGTTTAAATATGTTATAGTTCAAATTCAACTTGTTTACATTGTTAGTCTAAAACGGTGACTAGTGATGAAACTCAGGCGTTGCTCGTTTATAACTCGAAAAGCTCAACTCTAATTAGACTAGAACATTGCTAACTTTGTCAAACAAAGATTATGAAATAAACTTTTAGCTCATGTTTGTTAAGCAAATCACTATTCACTGTTGTTTGTTAAGTCATAATAACGGCTGACGCTTATCATATAAGTACTAACTATTTTTTTTCAACAATGAAATATCTGAATTATTATCATACGAGAGCAAGTACCCGCGCGTTGCGCCGGTGAGATGGTGGGGTGATGCCTAGGTCATAGAGTATGATAGGTTATAGGAGTTGTTATGTTATAGAGTATGATAGTCAAATGTCTTAGCCGTACGGACCCCGCCCTCGGATTTAAAAATTTGTCGAAAGTATATCGAATGACATCTCTAATGAAAGAGCATGAAATTTTAAGAACACTCATACAATTTTTATAATTTATCGATGTACGGTTTTTGAGATAAAAGATTTTGAATGAATTGGAGGAATAAATGATTTATGGAGGAGAGAGAAAAAAGATGATTGGTTGAGATTTGAGGAGAGAGAAATGATATTAAAGTTATTTTAGGTAAATATATAATAGATAGGAGGAGCATTTTGAAAAAGTATTTAAATTCAATATTGAAAATTTCAAGTTTAATGTTGAAAATTTCGGAGAAATCTGCTAGTATAGATAGTATAGATATAGATAGTATAGATATACTTTTATCCGACACAAGACGAATAGCATAAAGAACAAAAAACTTATACGAAATTAAATCAATAAATTATCAGAAAACCTCTAATAAATATTCACAGATTCTGTTACATATCACGGTGTCTCATAAATATCTAAATAAGTTTGGGGCCAAATATCGGTGTAGTAAGTCGTTGGGGTCCATGGATGAGTATATCATCATATGAGCACTCTATATTCCATTTTTTTTTGGTGAACTATTCCCGCATTGCATTGCATTGCATCGCATCATACTGATTGGATAGATTAAAAAAAAAACACCTCCAATAACAAGAAACCAAGATTCGTTCGTCATGCGCTTACACAAAGTCTATCACCGTTTCTCTCTCCTTTCTCTCACTACGAGTCCTAGTAATTCACATTTTCTTCTTCATCATCCTCCTCCATCTTATTTTCATTATTCTCCCCCTTTTCTCCACTCAAAACGGTGTCGTATTTCATCATCATCAGATAAAAAACCACCTTATATCAAATCCATGTCTGCTTCTCGATTACACAATCTGGTTCCGATCAACGCAATCGCTTCCGAAGATGCCGTTGCTGCTGCTTCGATTAACGGCTCTTCACTATCACCTGAATACAGTGATGATGGTAGCTACCTCAATTTTATAGTTTATTTTGTTTTAGCTTTATCTTAATTGTTGACTTACTTAGATGATTTGAATTGAATAAAAAAGAGTAGTTGTTACTGCAAAAAAATTGTGAAATTAATGTACTTGTTAATTCACATGTGATTATATGCGTTTAGTGAATGAGTTGAGTAACAACACCACATAGTTACCTCTAAATTTCACATATTTCGGATTTATTTAATTTTCGTGTTTTAGGTTTTTTTAGTCTCATTTGAAATTTATCATATTTATATATGTAGATGCACTATGTGAATAATTGTGTGAGTTCTTTCACAAATGATCAAGTATATACAAACGTGAAAAGTACCGGAGGTTCAATTGACGAAATCAATTAAAAGCTGTTAACTATAGAGTTACCTTTGATTTCACATGTAATTTATCGAATATCATGTGTTTTAATACGTGTTCAACTTTTTGTTTTTTTCCAATTTGAAATTCGATCACTTGCTTTTTCATATGTGAATTAACATGTAGTTTTGTAGTTCCTGAATTCTCATTTGAACCTCTTGCTTTGTGTGTGTGTGGTGTGGTGGGTCGTTGGTTAATACGGAATGTAATGTAAGTCTGCTCAAATTTCCTTGATTTTGCAAGCTGAATGAGTTGGTGTAAAGGAAAATAAGTCAAATGTCTTCCTATGATACTTTTTCTAACTTACAGTGAGATGTCGACTAAAAGCTAAATTTTTTTTAGATTTCTTGATATATTTAAAGGTCAAGAACAGCTTGTTAGACTTACTGCCAGTTTGTTATCAAGCTTTTACACCCTGTGTTGGCAGTTGGTTGTAGTATACAGACCAAATTAGATGCCGGTGTTACATGATTGCTGTGTTCATTAATGATTCCTTTTTAACACATGTTGGTTAAGCACTCAAGAGTTATCTTCACAATGAAATATGTTCAGTTTGTAATGAAATAACCGTTTGTTGTTTCCTGACATTTTGAATGTGGTGCAATCAGAATTGAACACTGGATACCGTCTTCCGCCATCCGAGATTAGAGATATTGTTGATGCACCACCAACTCCAGCTTTATCATTTTCTCCACAGAAGGATAAAATATTGTTCCTAAAGCGAAGATCTTTACCTCCCTTGTCAGAATTGGCAAAACCAGAGGACAAGCTTGCTGGCATCCGAATTGATGGGAAATCAAATGCTCGCAGTAGGATGTGAGTGATGAAAAAGTTCATATTGGTTTCTGTAATACATGTTTTTTTTTTTTTCTTAGAAATTGATATACAGTCAAATAATTAGAATTGTTTTCTTTGGTGTCGTTATTCGTTTATAGGTCATTCTATATAGGTATCGGGATCCATGATTTAAAGGATGATGGTACATTGGGCCCTGAAAATTTGATACATGGCTTTCCAGAGGGATCTAAACTGAATTTTGTTACATGGTAACCTCCATCACCTGTTATCCTTTTCTTTATTTAGTATACTATGCTACATCAGCGTGCTGTTTCTAATTTTGTTATTAATTCATTTCTGTGTTTTTGAAAAGGTCAACTGATGCCAAACATTTAGCTTTCAGCATTCGAGAAGACCAGGTAATATAATTACTATCATATCAACTTACTTTGTTGCGAGTTGAAGTTCTATTTGATAATCCTAAGTCCTAACCATTTGAAGAATTGAGTTGAACAGGAGGATGATGGTGATGGTAAGCTTAGAGTATGGGTTGCAGATGTGGAAACAGGAAAAGCTAGGCCCTTATTCCAGTCACAAGATGTGTTTCTCAATGCAGTTTACGAAAAGTATGAGGCATTTTGTGTAAAGGTGGTAATGGGGGCGAGTTTGGCTGGTTTGGGTGTACCGGGTCAAAACGGCTAGTCTTAAGTGTAGGTCAAAACAAATGGGGTTGGGTTGAACTGCAAACTTTATCTTCATACAATTTCTTTTCATAAGCTCATAAACTGTCATTGTGCTTATAAATTGTTCAACTTTTTTTTATAAAGCAATTTATGAAAAATCATGAACTTGAATTAACTTCAAATGACACTCACCTATATGATCTGTTCAATTTGACCATCAGAGATAGAATGTAACCCAAAACAGTCCATTTGAAGGTAAAAATGGGTTGATATTGCCACCTCTACTTTTTGGTGTGACATTTAATAATTTAAAATCGATTCCGTCTTGCTTACTAATAATACATTGTTTCTGTTGACTTTCAGTTATGTGTGGGTAAATAGTTCGACTCTTTTAGTTTGTATAATCCCAGCCTCTCGAGGAAGCCCACCAAAGAAACCACTAGTCCCTTCCGGTCCTAAAATCCAATCGAATGAACAGAAAAGCATTGTTCAATCTCGTACCTACCAAGATTTACTCAAAGATGAATACGATGAAGATCTATTTGAATATTACGCCACCTCACAACTTGTTTTGGTTTCCCTAGATGGGACCATGAAGTTATTCGGTGAGCCAGCCATTTATACATCACTAGATCCTTCTCCTAACGATAAATACGTTTTAGTTAGTTCAATTCATAGACCATTCTCGTTTACCGTGCCATCTGGAAGATTCCCCAAAAAGGTTGATTTGTGGTCAGCGGATGGAAAGTTTATAAGGACACTATGTGATTTGCCTGTAGCCGAGGACATTCCAATTGCCTTTAATAGTGTTCGAAAAGGCATGCGCTCCTTAAACTGGAGAGCAGATAAGCCTTCAGAACTCTACTGGTATGTATACTTCAAGACTTATGTCTAAGTTAATAATGATTTGTGGTTTTGAGAAATATATGATATATGCTTTTATAGATGGTTGTGTAAGAAGTTTATCAAGATGTTGACATTGATAAGGCAAACTTACTACTAGAAGGATGTTTTATCTCACCATCTGTGTAACATTTAGCACTAGTGTTTGCACAAGAATCATGTGACCTAATATATGAATTTATGTTCTAGTGTATGTATTACGTTTGTTATTCTTTCTTGCTTAACTGTTTCAACGAAACGCAATTCTTACAAGTAATAATTGATTAAAGGGTGGAGACACAAGATGGAGGTGATGCCAAAGTAGAAGTTTCTCCTCGTGACATAGTCTATACACAAGCTGCTGATGCCCCTGAAGGTGAAGAGCCGGAAATCTTCTTTAAGCTTGATCTTCGTTATGGGTAAGTATATAATCACACACAGGCTCAGAAGTAATGCTAGAAAATAAGTTATTGGGGATTTGGCAGCCCTTCTGAAAATAAATATCTGATTGTTTTATATCCAAGTCACAGATAATCAGATTCTAGTGTTTGGCTATAGTGAAATTGATTTTGATTATCTGATTAATTTGGGGGAAATTTGCTCTTTTTTGGATAATCAGTTTTGATTAGTGCAACAAAACTATTTATAACTATCTGATATTCAGGGGTCGTTTTGCATATTAAAATTTCGGAATATTCCAAACACTCAAACAACAGATTATCCGATTAACACAACTTCAATTAGCTGAAGCACATCTGAACACCACCTTCTGTCTCCAACATTGTTACATGGCTATATGATTCTAAGTGTTCCGTATCAAACAATTACTTGCACTAATGTAGGAATCTTGCTTTTAACTGTTTGCAGAGGAATTAGCTGGGGTGATGACTCACTTGCACTAATATATGAATCTTGGTACAAAACACGACGTGTAAGAACCTGGTTGGTCTCCCCGGGGTCCAAAGGTACTTCACGCTTATTATTTGATCGATCGTCTGAAGATGTATACTCGGACCCTGGTTCTCCTATGTCACGGAGGACTCCTTCTGGGACCTATGTTATTGCCAAGTTTAAGAAGGAAGATAGTCAAGGCACATACCTTTTACTAAATGGAAGTGGTGCTACACCAGAGGGAAACATACCATTCCTCGATCTGTTTGACATGTAAGTGTTTGATTATATTGACAGCAACTGTAAAAATGCAATGTACTACTCACGTTTTACTTAGACCTGCAATTTAATTTTAACCATTTATTGCAACATACTTTTCTTTTCTTACCAAAGTACGCAGTTTGTTTCATTAAATTGCTAGTATGTCATGTTAAATGGTTAAGGATGTATGTTGCATGTATCTGTAAAAAGTGAAGTGCACATTGCATTTTGTTGCAGTATTGCCTTATATATTTTTTTGAAGTAAAAGCATCTGACACAATTTATTTCAGAGACACGGGCGATAAGGAAAGAATATGGCAGAGCGACAAAGAGAAATATTTTGAGAGTGTTGTGGCTTTAATGTCTGACCAAACTCCAGGAGACTTGTATGTGAATGAGTTAAAGGTATTGACTTCCAAAGAGTCAAAGACTGAAAACACCCAATTTTTCATACAAAGATGGCCAGAAAGGAAAGCATGTCAAATCACAAACTTCCCGCATCCATACCCTCAATTAGCTTCTCTACAAAAGGAAATGGTGCGTTACAAGAGACGAGATGGAGTTCAACTCACTGCAACCTTATATCTTCCACCTGGCTATGATCCCTCACGGGATGGCCCGTTACCTTGTTTGGTTTGGTCTTATCCTGGAGAATTTAAGGATAAGGAAGCAGCTGGACAAGTTCGTGGTTCTCCTAATACGTTTGCAGGCATAGGTGCAACATCACCACTGCTTTGGTTGGCGAGGAGGTATGCCTGTTTTTTTTTTTATTTTTATTTTTTATTAAAATGGTTTCTTTATATTCAATATCTGGTTTTCTGTTGGGGTATGTTCAATTAATGATTCCCGTATGTTTTTGTAGATTTGCAATATTATCTGGGCCAACAATTCCAATCATTGGTGAGGGCAAGGAAGAAGCAAATGACAGGTATCCTTCTGAAGATTAAGATACAATACTTCAGTAGCTATGTGATTGTTTCTCACATTTCCTTGACTATTATGTGTAAATTTGTTGGTCACTAGTTATGTTGAACAACTCGTTGGGAGTGCAGAAGCTGCAGTGGAGGAAGTTATCCGTCGCGGGGTAAGTTCTCTTCTTTTCACCCCATTGGAGATTTAGGATTAGAGGCGCAATTAAAAAGGGAGCGTGTTAAATGGGTCAAAAGCTTCCAAAAGCTGTATTGTAGTGCACACAACCTTTTAAATTGCCATGTTAAACAAATTTAAATTACTATCACTGGAACAATTTTAATTTTTTTTTTTTTGTGTTAATTATATAAAAGAACAAATAAACTATAGAAGTCTTTAAAATGGACGAAAAGTGGGTGTGGACCAAATCTGAACGGCCTATTTCAGACTGCACTGTAAAATTTATTATGCAATTTGCCAACCCTTTGATCTGGCCACCTGCTCCTGGGGATCATCTGATGTGTCTGAATTAATTGATGCAATTTGCTGTTTATACTGAAGGTGGCTCATCCAGACAAAATAGCTATTGGAGGACATTCTTATGGAGCTTTTATGACTGCAAATCTTTTGGCACATGCTCCTCATCTTTTCTCTTGTGGAATTGCTCGCTCAGGAGCTTATAATCGAACACTCACACCTTTTGGGTTTCAGGTATGATTTTGATTTTCTGAAAGAAAACCAGTCAATCAATGCACTTATCTGGAAAATTTGGAGTGATGTATCTATGGGTTTGCTATTGTTAAACCAGAATGAGGACAGAACACTCTGGGAAGCTACTGATACTTATATCAAAATGAGTCCTTTCATGGCTGCAAATAAGATTAAGAAGCCCATCTTGCTTATCCATGGAGAAGAAGACAATAATTCAGGAACGTTGACGATGCAGGTGAGATCTAGCACCTTATCCCTTTAAGTTTGTCTGCATTTCGAAAATACATATATCTATCTTTTTGTTACGAATCGGACTCTGAGCTATGCTCTCTTGTTTTCGTGTAACTCGTGTATTTGTGGATGCAGTCGGATCGTTTCTTTAATGCTTTAAAAGGCCATGGGGCCCTCACTCGGTTAGTTGTGCTACCGTTTGAAAGCCATGGTTATTCGTCACGGGAGAGCATAATGCATGTCCTTTGGGAGACAGATAGGTGGCTGCAGAAATTTTGTGTGTCAAACTCTTCTGAGGCCAACACAGAAGATGTTGTGTCTAAAGCTGATGAAAGTAGAGTAACCGAAGTGTCTGAGAACAAAGCTGTTGCTTCTGGTGGTGGTGCAGTTGCTGAGCAAGAAGACTTTGGAGTTGATGGTCTTCATTTTAGTACAAGATCATCCCTTTGGTAATATATACATTTATCATTTATGCTCAAGATAAAATATGTGGGGCTTGAAGAATTTGATCCGACTGTATGTACTAGAGTTAGTAATTTCAATCCATCGATCTAAAACTGAGTCAATTTTGGGATATATATTATATACATATCAAATGGTTACAGCTTTAAAACTTGGTTATTAATGCATACAAGTATACGACATACCTCTGAAATGATTTGTGAAAAAAATTAGATTATTATAGTAATGGCCTACCTTTCGTAATCATATTAGTTATTTGTATAAATGAAAAAGATGGACTATTAGATGTTGGAATGTCAAGTATTGTCAACCCAACCTGACCCGTATTAGAAGTTAAATGTTGCCTGACCCACCCATCTTGTCACCACTAGTAGGTACATAGGCATTTAGGGGAGCGAAGGCAGTACAAGCACAATTTTTTAACTGCATTCATTTTTTTTAGAACGGCAACTGCATTCATTGTTTATTCTGAAAAGGCTTTGCTATATGCAAGAGTTTGCTTTATGCAGAGTTTTTGACCCGACTGTTTACATTACACTTGTGTATTGTTGTATGCCAATAATTTGGGCAGGATATTATATTTATTTATATGGGTGGTTAAATATTAATGTATTTCAGATTTCTCTAATTTGGACTCTGGAGTAACCATTGATGAAGGTTGGAGGGGACCACTGGGTCCATTGTTGTTGAAAAAAACTTCTTTGCAGAAGACGAGATGTGCCACGATTCCTGGAATACATGACTGGCTGATGTTGTACAATGTAAAGATGAAGAGAAGGTTACCTCACCATTTTTATAGTCTTGAAACAAAAACAAACTTGTATGATTAGATATTATGAGTTGTGTATAATAAGCATACAACAAAGAAATTGTCAATATGTAAGATTTTTTCTGGAAATGGAAATTAATTATTAAGCTAATTTGCTTCTCTCTGGATACTATTGTTCGTTATTAAAAAATTTAGTTGATTTTAAAATCATTAAAGCTAACTTGCGTCTTATGATTTTACTTCGCTCAGTCTTGTCTACTTATAGAAGCTTACCAAACAATTGTTATTGTATCGTGTATTAGTCCTACATGTAGCTATGAAAACATCGTCATTTGATTATGTGTTGCCAAAGTAAGTGTGGTGGGTTTTGTGTAGATATAAATCGGATGAAAGGCTTGTTTTGTTGACCAACCATTGTATGAATGGTGTTGCTATGACTTTTTGAATCACCTAAAGTTGATCAACTCCGTATCTCTGGTGATGTTTAAAGACAAGGTCAAGATTTGAGTTTGATCTGTTAGGTAAATCATTGACAAGGTTGCTCTACGTAAATCCATCGGTGATGATGCTAGTCATGCTACATAAATCCATTGGTAGTTTGATCTATTTGGGTTGAATATCTTGATGAATATGGTATTTTGATGATTGATTATTAATTTTAGCATATTACTAGTTGTTGACCCTGCGCGTTGCGGCGGGGTACGTTCTTGGCGAGCGTCTGAGTGAGTTAAGTGAGAAAGTAAGGGCCCTAAGGGAGCGGAAGATATAACAAAGTTTTGGCAAATTTATGTCAAATATTCGAACCCAAACTTTAAAAATTATAACTAAACATCTAGCAATAACATTAAAAATGTTGTAAAGGAATAATAAGTCGTATAAAAACACAAATAATAACTATATTAATGCTTTAAATGTTTCATGAATGTAAGACGTAAGCATGATGAAAATTGTTATATCTTAAAGACGTTATATATATGTATAAAAACGAAAGAAAATAATCAAAAACTAAATCTTTACAAGTAAAACCATAACTGTGTACAAATTGTATGATGAAAACCTGAGAACCAAAAAGTTTAGTGTCAATAAAAATGAAAACGAAAATTTTGATGTGGGATACAAGTTAAAAGATGAAAACTTTCATTAAAAAAACAACTAAACAAGTAGCAATACAATAAAAATAATGTAAAGAATATTAAGATGTATAAAACGCTATATTAATGTTTTAAATGTAACATGAACGTAAGACGTAACGATAATAAAAATTATTGTATAATGAAAACGCTATATGTATAAAAAGACAAATGAAAATAATGAAAGACCAAATGTTTAAAAGTAAAACCGTAACTGTATGAAAGTTTGATAAAAACACGAGAATATAAAAGTTTAATGTCACGAAAATGAAAACGAAAACTTTGATGTGGGGTAAAAGTTATAAAATAGAAATTTTAGGGGGTTAAAATGAAATTTGGTTTAAATTTAAGAGGTTAAAACGAAATTTGGTTAAAATTAGTATGTGTTTTAAAAACATGTACATTCCATGTATAAAGTACTTGTACATTTAGTATATATATAATTAGATTTACCATTGTTTTTGGTATGAGAAAACAATAAAGAAAGTAACATGATTATTAATTTTAGCATATTATCGTTACCATTCTTCCTATCATTCGAAATTACAAAGTTCAATGAAGAATATAAATTTGAGTTATTATCGTTACTATTTTATAATTCCGAGGAGAGTCGACCAAGTGAGATTATGAGTGAAATATCATGATGGAAAATTAACTACCGGTCTAAAAACCGTCATCATTAAACCAATGATATGAAAAAAAATACCGATATGACAATTGTAATTCAACTCTATTAGACGAACCAATTAAATAAAAGTACTTCGTATCATAAAAATAGTTGGCTATTTCTTTCACAAACCAATCCTAAAAGTTCATCCTTCTTAGCAACTTTCTCATTTCTTTACCAGCACAATTTAATTTCAAGAATCAATCAATTATCTTGTTTATGTTATTTCCCATGACATTTGTTTGTGCTTATTTTAGTGATCAAAGATAATAAATTAATTAATTGTTTACAATTTTTAATGTATTTTTCTTTTTTAACATCATACCCGAGAACTGAAGGTTATTCAAAGCGAAATATATCTCATATATCATCTTGATAGTCTAAGCCCACAAAAATCACTAGCTAAAAAAAGGAAAATGATTAATTAACCTAACTCATATGCCTAAAAATCAACCTAAAACCTTACGAATTTGACACGTGGATTCCACTAATTCCTTTTCCTAATCTTGCCTCCTGATTTTTCCATATGTCATCATCTTACTATTAGGCATATCTTTAGGCACACCAATTAGGTTGATTTATCATTATCCAAAAAAAACTATCACAATGAAGTCCCTTCCCATGATAATAAAAACCTTTCAAAATAGCCTAAAATTCGTTCAGTCTTAAGATGATGACTTGAGAAAAAAAATTAAACTAAAAACGAGATATAATGAAATCCATACGTAAGTTTGAAAAAAAAATCATGTTAATTATTTTTTTTTTTTCATTTATCAATAGTAAAAAAAAATAATAAGTATGAGGTTGTTATGCATCCAATTTGAGTTAAAAACTCTTCACATACCAATATTTTAATATTTTAAATAAATGTTTGACCCTCATAATTTTTATAATTTAAAAAAAGATCTGTGAGAAATTTTTCACCAACCTAGCAGCCTCTTATTACCATTTTGAATTTGGATATAAACTATTCGTCAAAGCTCATTGGCATCATACACATACCTACCTTCATTTATATATGTATATTTGCCTTCCATTGATATAAACCAAAAAAAAGTATTCCCATCCCACCAATCTTGTCATTTCCTTACATGAAATGGCATTATCATATTTGTGTTCAACCAAATTCTTTTTGATTCTAGTAATCCTATCAGCAATCCCATTAGCCATTCTCATCTCACTTGAATCAGCCACACCCTCAACCCACTCCTATCAGTTTCACAGCACAGGCTGGTTCAGAGAAGCCAGCAAATGGGACCCAGTCAACAACCGTTTCATTGTCTCTTTTACTGACACAGGCGGCCTCGGTGTTGTCCATGTTCCCGATGATGATCACAACAACAAGGGTGTTGTACTCGAAGAGATTCCTGTTGTGAAAAACCATGATGCTGTTGGCAATGGGACATGTGGTCTTTTCATTGACCGTCCTAGGAACAGAGTGGTTGTTGCTATTGCCGATCTTTTCGGGAACAAATATAGTGCTGTTGCAGCTTATGATTTGGATTCCTGGCAGCGTTTGTTTTTCACTCAGCTTAGTAACCCAGGTTTGATCTTTATTTTTTTACTTAAAATAAATGTTTAGATTAATTGTAGTAATTGATATGTCTTTTGCAAGATTAGGGGAATTAATGTTGTAAGCTAGTACTAATTACTAGGACTATATCTCAGTTTATACTTAGGGGGTGTTTAACTTGTTGTATATGACTAAAAGTATTTGTTGATATATCACTTCCCATTTTACAAGACTTGTGTATAAGCCTGGTTTCTGTGTCTTATTTTGTAATTACAAGTCATAATAAGTTCAAAATATGGCAAAAAATAAAATAAAAATGGTGGTTGCTATGCTAAATACCCACATAATACATGGAATAACTTAAGTAAAATTACCTAAACTAGGAAACTTAATAAATCCTAACGAGTTTATGTTTGTAAAAGGTATAGACCCATGAACACGTAATGTTTGTCTTGTGAGGTAAGTTAATACTCTGACTAATTCCCACCCTCTTCAATAAAAATTTCAACTACCACAAATATTAACAAATTTTGGATTGGAAGATTTTGGTTTTGGTTATTTGGGTTCTGTTAGCCGTAGCTTTAGAACAATGACATGCGTCCATATGTCAACAACTGTATGTATATGCAGCTCATACTTCTTCATAAAAGGGTGCAACATATATATGTTCTAACTCAAATAAAAAAATATATATTCATCATCAATTTTTTTTTTTTTTATCATTTTGTGAGAACTTTGAGCAAGATGTTCACTTAGAAATTAGAATGTTTGAACTTGAAACTTATGATACTAAAAAAAAGAGGCCTGCGCTATTAAAATATCTACCATGGAACATCTTTACATTTTTTATTTTTTAAAGGAGGAACATCTTTACATTTACATGATGTCAAAAAGTAGGTTAACAGTTGTTGCTTTCAATCTTAATTAATTTGTTATTCGAGTTTGTATTTATTTCATGTATTATTTCTTGGTAGGCTCACCCACTAAACTTGGAATAAGTTATTTTTTCATGTTGAGATTCTCATTTTGGCTTTTATAACTTTTCTGGTAGCACACATATGTAGTTAAAGACTATCTTATCTGGTTGTCCGAGTGTATAATTTGGTAGTTAGTTTCAAGAAGTTTGCATCACTTGTTAAAGTAAAATAGACTACATGTTGCATTTATGTGCAGCCAAGCAAGACTTATTACAACTCAAGTTGGTTGCAGCCCTTGGTCCTATAGTTTGTTTGACTGGATTTGACAATTTGTTGTAGGTGATGGAAAAACCTTTGCAGATGATGTAACCGTCGATGCTGAAGGGAATTCATACGTAACAGATGCCAAAGGTACTCAGATATGGAAAGTTGGAATCGACGGAAAACTTTTATCGGTTATAAAGAGCCCACTTTTTCATGCTAAAGAGTGGTACAACAACATATTCACACTCAACGGGATTGTCTACCATCCAAATGGCTACTTGCTTGTGTCCCACACAATGACCGGGAACCTGTTTAAGATTGAAGTCAACAATGACAACAAAGTCACATTAGTTGAGCTTGACGCCAGCCTGAAAGTTGCCGATGGGATGGAACTTTTATCTGCTTCTAAACTTGTTGTCGCTGGAGCTAATGGTGTAAAGTTAGTTGAGAGCAAAGATGATTGGGTAACAGCTTCACTTATCGGAAGGTCACCTGTGCTTGCACATCGGATGGCCACTGCAGCTGTGGTGAAGGATGGGAAGGTGTATATCCACCATGCTCTTGGTATGGGCTACCCGAAGAAGAAACACGTATTAGTTGAAGCCGCCTTTTCATAGATTTTTAGTTTTCCTTCAAGTTTTAGTTTATATGTTGTATAATAATCCAGACTGTCAAGAAAAAAAAGCTGTTCATTTGAGCTATTTTTTCTCTCTAAAACTGCCATCTTTCCAGATGAATGTAATCTTTGCACACCGAGAATTAGGGAGGAAATCTTTGCACACTACCTAGGAATCTGCTAACTCATGCAACACTGAAATCAACTTTAAAAATATTTACATGATCTGAATTCAAGGCTATTATCAATTATAGTTGACCCCAAAAGCTAGTGCATCCTTATCGATGAGCTTGAGCTTGAAAATTGAGGTCCCTTGAACTTGATTCAAGTGAGCTTGGCAGTGTTTCCACTCGAGTAGAATTGATTGAACCCATGCTTTTGCAATAACCAATAAATGTATTTCGTAAAGAGAGTTTGGGAAATTTAGGGAACCATGTAAGATGAAGGTCTATAGAGTACATTAACTCCCATATCTTATAGATTTTTAAACAGTAGTAAATACATTACACGTAACAAATCTCTTATTTCTGGCAAGTATATACTATAAAGAGAGGCCAGGATTGCTGCACATTATTCTTATTGCTCTATTATTATATACATCTTCTATATATCGTGTATAAGCCTTATCTGCACGTTTATATGAAATAACATAACCTATTCTTACCTCATGAGGCCATGATTCATTAATAAGTTAGTGCTTCTTAGCCCGACCCTGAGGGACTAAAAGGTCATCTCGATTAGAACCATCGGGTCTGCGAGCCCATATAGGTGCTTGATCAGGCCCATAGCGGTAATCATAGAAGAGCTCTTCACCAGCCTCGATACGCTCTTTGGCAAAAATACCAACCCGGTGATCACCTGCTACCATCATTACCTGCAAACACTAACCTGTTTAGACACAGAAATCACATATAACGTGGACATAGCCACATGGGCATAAAGAAACAGGCTAATTGCAAAGAAAGGAAATCAATTTAAATCCTGCTTTGGGTAACCAACACATTAGACACAAGAAAATCAATCAAATTTCATAAAATTTTAAATTTATGGTATTAATTTTCAGGTGCCATGTCAGAATTAGCGCATGACTAGTTTTACTAGGTCACATTACGTTGGACAGGGTTTCAAAATTTTATGCATTTAGCCGATGAATACCTTTGCATAACAGTTAGGATTTGATGAGTGATTGGCAAATTTCAGTTTGTCACCCTTGCGGTAAGCATCAAGCACATACTACAAACAAGGAAACCACTCTGAGATTATAAATGCTCACAAGATCAAAGCTTCTAAACTGCCAAGAGATATCAATGTGCTTGCCTGATCATTCAAATCAAAAAGGAAAGATGAGTTGGCACGATCGTATATTTTCCCTCGCTTATCTGCCTCTCGGTGGGAGATCAATTCACCTGTGTACTCTCCAAGATAATCATTTTTGTTGACAGAGTTCTAGGGAGAAAAGGAAAGGATGGGTTAAGCTGGAAGCGACAATCCGCAACAAGTACAAAAATTTCAAGTTGATACCTACCTTCAGAAATGCTCCCCAGCCAGCAACACTAGATTTAGCCAATAGAATCTGAAGATAATAAGTTCAGAAATATAATATTGATATGTATATTTAGCACTCTTATAGTCTTATACATGTGTGTGTACACACGCATAGAGAGGATGAAGAAACTTGATGAGCAGAAGTCTTTGATATTGCTCACCCTTTGCTGCTGCCTCAGAAGGAGCCTCATGTTACCACAGTGACCTTCTCCTCTTCTTGGGGGCTCTCCTAATGAACCATCACCACAACTGCAAGATGTACAAGTTTTAATATATCAGTACAAATTAAACAGTTCCAATACCATGAATTCAAGTTATATAAATTGTGAACTAGGTGTAAGCTTGGTAATAATATGGTACCAGTATATAACCTATTTTGTCTCAAAATGGACATTGAGCTGGCATCAACCTTTGGGCTAGTCGAAGACAAATTTTTCGTCTAAATGATGTCAATAAAGTAGAGTAAAATAAAACAAATATCTACTTCAGAGAAGACTGATGCTATATCAGACCATACTGTGGGGTGCTTATTATCTAGTGATTTGCAGACAATACTTTACCAAACATACTGGCACTAGTTTGGTGGTTACGGATCGAATTTATGTTGATGTTTTGAGTTTTGCACACTCCTATCCAGTTAGGAGGGTAATAAGTGCAAGTCAAAGACTATTTCAAGAAGGTGGAAATTTTACATCCAAAACAATCTAAATGTTGGAGACTTGGAGTTAAAAAACAAGTGAAGACAAGATTAACGCATCTTTAGTATCAATGATCTCTTCAGATCATCAATATGCCCAAGTACCTGGAAAACGGAAACAAAGTTTCCTATATTTATGAAAAGACATTTTATTACATCACTGATGACAAATAAATAGATACTTGGTTCATACTGAAAACCTCAAAAATTAGTCCCCTCGAACATGTTGTGGATCTAACTTGACATCAGGAAACTATGCTGCGATAACTCGTATATAAATTTTAAAAGCATATACGTACAGACCACCTTTTTTACATGTAAACATATATGGAAACTCTATTACCTCACCCAGCAATTTCTACAAACATCAGGGTCACATTCACGTCCGGCAGCAAAACACGGGCATTGCCTGCTTCTGCATTGACTCTTTGCACAGTGACAACCCCTAAACCTATTCTTGCAACTTTTAGAGCACCTAAAACAGTAGATTAGATACAGAGATCAGTGAAAGTGCAGATCATCCTTAATATTACCAAAACGCAAGAAACAACATGGAATATCGTCCAAAATATCAGCTAAATGGGTTTGTGTTGTGACTTACATACCCACAATATTTTTCACAGCATGTAGCATTATCTAAGCAAGGACATTCCTTCCCGCACATTGATTTGCATCCACATGGAATATATTGCTTGCAAGACTGGTTCTTCCCATCAGCAATTCGTCTCCACATTGATGGATGCCCTGCAGACTTCCAAGAATATTTAAGTTTCTTCGACTTACCCTTTCTGCGAAGCAAACGTGACCCTGAACGCATTTCTTGCTCCTAGCAGACATATAACAAAGAGAAAGAACAATCTTATTTATTCATACACAAGTTCTAATGCCTCTACAATCATTTGTAAGACCACTGAAAGAGTTTTAAGAAATCGATTTAAATACTCTTTCTCAATATGTACATAGTTCCAAAGTGGAAGGAGTCAAGAAGTTGAAGCGTCAACAGGAAGAAGAAACCAAACCTTACAATCTGCATCAGCTCTCCCTTTTCTGTCAGACATAGAGCTTGCAGTAAATGATCCCTGTGATGTTGCTACATCACCATCATACATATAATTGGCTACTTCTATACAACTTTTTAAGCCAGGAAGCAAGTTTCTAGCTATGAGGCAGCTGCAAACATGACATTATAAGCCCAACAATAAGAATAGTAAAAAGATTCAGATCACAACAAGAGAGGGCTAGCAGTAAACTACACACAGATATATCATTCATGTCAATAGTATATTTCAGTAGTCCAAGTTGTAAAAAGCATATACGCAGTATAACTTTGCAATATACACAGATGCAACTCATATGAAATCAGATGATGCTGGGTAAAGAAATCCTTTACCTATTTCTCCCAAAAATCTCTAATCCCTTCATGTACAGTTCTTTTTCAAGAGGCTTCCATTCAGAATTTATGGGAGGACCTTCATCTTTTGTTCTATTCCCAATCACATTTGCTGAAACACAAGAACTATATGGAACACCAGAACTAGTTGCTTCATCGTTGGTCAATGTTTGGACATCGGGCATGGTAACATCAATCTCCATATTTTTGTCAATTGATTTTTCATCAGAACCATGAGCATCTTTAATTGTCATAGAAGCTGTATCAGGTATTGACAACGTTTTCTGTTTTTTTGAGGAAGATTGTTGTTGGTCATCAGTGACTTGCTTTGGTTCTTCAAACATAGTGGTTGTTTGTTCGGATACCTTGCACTTTCCTGCAGTGCCATCATAGATTTTACCATCATACCCAAAATATTTCATATATGAAGTACAGACACTTGACCCAACAAAATCACCATCCACCTACCCCCACAACAATAAGGACCAAAAAGACTGTAACAAAAAAAGGATAAACTACTCGCATCTATTCTCTGGTGTAACGCTTTGTGTTATTTTATAATCACCTGAATCATCATCAATCTGGATCTTATGCAGACACTGATCTGAACTAGTATTGGGTGTCTCACTTGGGACATTTGGATGATCCGAATGCTTCTTTGCAGTTTGAATCTGAAATATTACAAGAGTTGTATCTAAAAAGAGAATAAAAAATGTATTCACCGCTTCCAACACTTCATTAAATTAAAACTGAAAACCAAGCAACTTGATAACGTGAAGTGAGACCCAAACTGTAGGTCAGTGAAGCTAATTACTGAAAAGGTTTGTAAAATTGGTAACAAGAGTAAACCCATCATCTGATACATTGCAATATGCATGAATATGGTCTCATTGATGTACCGAAAATATACATGAATGTCTACTTAAATGGAAGCAGCGATTGCAGCTTTGTTATTGCCATTGTAATTTAAATTCAAGACAAGAAGTTCAACTAATCCCTGTAGCTAACTGAGCAGTTATAAACTAAAACATATCTATGGATACAAAATTTCGGCAATAAATGAGTCAGTTACTTTGATCAACAAGTGAAAATTTATAGCAAAGACCTGTATGTGACATTGTATCATTAGGAGCAGTCTTCATAGTAATGAATACATAACGCAAGGATGAGTAAATATCTTTAAAAAATAACATGAAAAAGCTGATCACAAGGTAATGATAAACCAAGATTCGAATAGATCAATAAAATATTTACCTGAAGGTGACAGCGATCACTGCAAGGTTTCACGTTCTCTTGAGACTCGAGAGGAAAGTACTGTCTTTCTGACTGCTTATGATACACACAAAAGTACATTAATGCAGGGTGTCGTGAGCTTCGCTATAAAAGTGCAATGTTCTCAAAGGCATACGTACTTACAGGGGTAATAACAGTTTGAGAGTAGCCATGAAGACGACAATCAAATACCTGTTCAATAATGATGAGAAATACATATAGACAACCAATCTAATGAATACTACAACATATGAAACAAATTATCAGATGTACCAAACAGCGTCGGCAAAAGAGATTATCAAGAGAATCTAATGAATAACTGAGACTTTTGTCTAAAGATATCCTCCTATCAGGGTCATGGTTTAACTTATCTTCACCTTCTGTCTTTAACAGGTTATATGCCTCCTGCATTGCATAACAAACAAATTTCAACAACTATTTATTAGTGGTAAAAAGTAAGACATAATATGGAAAAAATAGTTCTTGATGATGATGATGATGATGATATAGGAGCAGCTTAAGTACATATATTTCTGAAGATTTCCCGCCGACATATTGTGTCAAAATTTTAATTACTTCCTCACTTGGCTCATGGTCCTGAGAAACCATTCTGCAAGATTCAACAGGTACTGAAATGTTCTTAGACCAATATCAACTATACAAATAATGTGGCCGACGTAGTATGAACAACAAAATAAATCTGGTTATAAGAAACAGACCTATTATATCTCCATAGAAAAATCATGTCATAAATTACAAGTCATAATGGGGCAAAAGAAATAATCATATAAGATGCCAGTGGCACAAAGAAATACTGCTGAGTTGGGAGATTATAATAGTTTCATTACATAGCCCTTGGCTTTATTGTAGTAAAATGAAGGGAAAAAACATAACAATTTATTGAAAAGAAAAACAAATTTCATATAACAACAGTGTCACAAGAGATGGAGATGAACTATGCATAGATAAACTGCTAACTCTCTTTAATCATGCCAGCAACTCACAAACACACTCTCAATCTAATAATAATTGCAAAAACATTCTACTTCAGGATGCTACCCTTTAAATTGCATAATTTCCAATATCGGAAAGCTTATATAAACTTGAGATAATCAGGGGATTATTAAGTGGTTGAGATTCACCTGGACACTAGCCTAGCTGGGGGATTAGTGGGTACCAAATGGTACATGGGATCAGGGGGTTCCCATCCAATTACCCTTTTTTAATGAAATGGCACTATTCCTGGATAATCGTTATAACAGGTGTAGATATACTATTTTGGGGATACCACTACCTATTTTTAAGAGTGATCTTTCAGATGACTATTAACTACCTTTCACACAGTAATACACCATATAAATTAATATGCACGAGAAGTACTGATATATGCATAATAAGATGGAGTACTATTTTGTAGCAGTAGAAAATGTAAGCTATGGGCATATTAACTCAAATGGACTGTTCCTATAACATACTTTTTCACCATCCAAGACTAGTGTAATAAATGAACTAACCGTATGATACGATTTTCTGCCTCTGAAAATTCATGCTTCTCTTCCTCTGGTTCAGTATTCTCTTCCTCACTGTCACTACATATTAGAGCTTCACTTCCATTTTGATCGTAATAAATACGCCGTCTCCCAACAACCGATTGGTCATCTGCCATTCTCTGATTTCTGTGATCCGTAGAAAGAAACTGAGAAATTATTACAAAACGGGAGCAAAAGTAGCCACCACCTATAATTATGCACCCAGTTTGATATTGTATATAATACAACTTATATGTAATCTAATGAATTTATGGGAAAACGAAAACAACACTTTTTCTATAAAAAAAAGTGCTAATGACAAAAAACCTGTCCAAAAAGATCCATGTAGTATAAGGTGGTATTTTATCAGCAACTGGAAGCTTGGCACTTATCGAAATAGCTGCTTCATGGATGCTATTGCTATCATCACCCATCACTTGGTCTGGTCCAGTAAGGATGCAGAGAGGATTTTTTATCCTAGAAGAAAGCATTTTACCCGCATCACTTTTTTCTGTAGACGAACCATCAGTTCTAAGCTTGGCTAATGACAGAAGCTGAGAGACATCACTTCTTAGCTTCTTGCTGTTCTTCTCAACTTTTTCCTGTACGACAGTAAAATGAAAAACACTTTTATGTGCCATCCATACTAACATTTATTCCCATACCAAAACATTCAATATTTTATGTGATAAGCAAATCAAAATTCAGCATATAAAAAGTTACATTACTATAGGTAAGAAAAATGCTGTTCACTCAAGAACCTGTGTTGCAGAAAGTAATTTCAGTGAGAAACCGTGAATAATGAGACACTAAAACAACGAGATGTAAACTTTTCCAAAACAACATTGTGTATGTTGTGTCACATGTTGCCTTATGGTTATTGGTGCACAGTTTATGCAGGGCAGTCCAGTTTATTATGTGGATACATGGTCAATATATAGAGCCTAGAGATAATCTCGGTATAAAATGAATTTATCACTTAATAAGACAAACAGATATCATATACATAATCTCACAGGAACAGAAATCGTGTGGCGACCCGAGGCAATAAGGCCCTTTGTTGCTACCACCGTGGCAACCGCCACACGTATATGTGGCGACCACTTCTACAAATACGTTAATACTCTACATGTAACAATTAAATACCAAAAAATAACACATATGAAACCAATTGATCATAGACTAACTGGTACTGCTAACATGTGACCACATGGGCCCACAGGGAGGGTTCCCACCCATTTACCCCCTTTTCTTATAGCACATTAGAAATATTATGCGGTAAAGTCAGCAAAACACATGCCATTTTGTAAGTGTAAACTTAACACGTAAGAAAGGAGAAATCATCAGGTGGGTAAAAGCTATTAAGAAAAATGTGTAAAGCAACAATGGGAACTGACTTGAATAAAAAGAGCCCTTTCGGCTTGAATCTGTTTCTTGAGCTGATTTATCTTGGCTGTCAAGAGTTGTAAATCACCAGCCACTTCATCCCTCCGCATACTCTGCCAAGAAACAAAATCACCAAATCAATACAGCATAACGAGGTTATTAACACAGGAATATATATATATATATATACAATTATTATCCTCTTCACTGCCATGATCTTAAATTATTTATCTTTTATATTTATTTGTTTTCCAAGGTAAAACCATACAAAGGATGGTGACCGAAAACATACAATACAAGATATTTGAAAGCGGAAAGATGATCATAATTATGATGATCAACAAACCAAGTTAATACATAAAAAGAGTGATTAATCAATCAAACTGAGGTTAAGTAAGGTAATAAGAATAAAAATTATATATCCCTATAATATATAGAAACAGAAAAAAAAAAAAAAAAGAAGAAGAAGAAAGAAATAGAAAGAAACTTTGGATTTGGAGGAATCTGTTGACTTGGAGGAGTTGCTGGAGACCATCATCGATCGCAGCTCTGAATGGGAACGAATTCAGGTAAGGAAAAAAAAAAAGTGTAAATTGTGTGTGTGAGACTGACAAGTTTTTGTTTGTAAATTTTGTTGTAAATGAACAGGGAGCGTACGTGAAGGAGATACCCGCGGTAATTTCGGGGCTATCCTACTACTTTTTTCTTTTCCTTTTATTTTTACTACTTTAATACAAGTTTAACCATTCCCAACCTATCAGTCGGTCACCACTCACCACCACTTGTTCACCCCAACATATAGAACGATATCCGCACGTTGCAGATCAGTGGAGGTAGCAACGGTGGTGATGATGTAAAGGTTGTGGTAGCGGTGATGGGTGGTGGCGGCGAGCGGCGCTAGCAGTGACGGTGGTGACAGATGGTGATGGCAGTGATGGGTGGTCGTTGGGTAACATATATATTCAAATTTGCCATCAAAAAATAATAATCGATAAGGTACTTTGAATAACTAACAAAATAGAGCAATGCTACATTCATGAATGAAGTTAACAAACACATGTAGCATCAATAACTACCATAAAATTATATGTATTTTCTCTTTCTTGATTTACTTTTTTTTTCTATTGGTTCACATGATTTTGTAAATGTTGTTAGCTGCCTTTTGTTTGTAGCTATTTCATTTCTCATATGACTAAACATTGCTAGCCTATGTATTACAAAATCATATTTCAATTTGTTATATGTTAACCTCTTATAAAGAGAATTGGATTATAAAGAGAATTGGATTAAAAAATTAAGTATATTTTTTGTTTCTAAGAAACCCTTTTCAGCATATTTATGGTTCCCAAAATGTCTCTCCACACACTACAACACTAAAATATCATATCTACCTTTATAACAAATTATCACTCATAACACAAAATGACAGTCAAATAAAATCACAACTTTGTTGTTTTAAAATCACACTTTGTAACCAATGTATTCATCTAAAAAAGTGGTTATAAAATTCCGTCGTTACGCACGGGTATATGCTAGTATGTTACTAAGAATAAGAATATTAAGAAAAATCTCATGAAATTGTTAATTGGAGTATTTTAGTGAAATGTGTTTTATAATCTTTAAAACAAAAATTTGGGGAAAAAAGGTGTGGTGGTTCACGACAAACGTTGGTTCAAGTTCAACCAGTATCCATCATCTTGTCTCCAAAACCAAGCCAGACATATGGCAACTCTTGTAGTTCCCTTCAAGTTCTATCATCTTTCTCAAAAACCACAAATCCAAACCATCAATAATAAACATCGTATCTTTCGTCTGTCTGCTCAGTCACCAGAAACTGTCTGGTTCTCTACACTCTACTTATGCTTAATTTTTACCATCTTTGTACTTGTAGCAACCAGTATTTACTTTTCATTCATTTTATCTATTTATTTAAGATGATTATTATTATGAATTATATATTGTCTGACCAGATACAAAGCACAGTAGACCCAATATCCAGAGTCGAATACACCCCCGGCCCCTTTGACCATGTTTTCCTCGATATATTCCGCAATAAGATGGTTCAGGTATTGAATAGTTGCATCAGACACTCGGACTAGCCAATATCACCGATTTATGTATTGAAAATTAAACTATGTGAATAACAGGAAGTTGGATGGGATTCCGAGAAGCCCGGTTATGATGGACTTATAGATGTAGCCAATCGGCTTATGGTTGCTGGAACTAACTCTGAAACTAAGGAAGCTGCAGTATGTGCTAATAGTGTTTTCTGTTGCTATATTATAATCTTGCACTTCTAGCTTTTGCCTGACCGATACGTTATGGTTCACTGTCAGGTTCGCATATTAAGATCGTTGTTTCCTCCATTGTTGTTAGAGCTTTACAAGATACTCGTTGCGCCTATTGCTCAAGGAAAATTAGCGGCTGTAATGGTAGGTGAGTGTTTTTTTTCTTGGATAAACTATAAGAAATTAAGATGTTTGTTTAGTTGGTAATATGACTATACGATATGATACCGGCCGAGTGCTGAGTTTAAGAGTGTGTTTTCTCGAAGCAAGGGTGACTGCACTGTCTTGTCAATGGCTCATGGGTACTTGTACAGTTAATGATGTGGAACTTCCCGGCGGATCATCATTGCCGAGTGGGGTAATTTGTCTTTTTTAAGGTTTTGTTTGTGATTTTGGCTTTTATATTGTCAGCTTGACAGACCCTTTGGGGCGGGTGTAGGTGTTTGTTGAAAGATGCAAGTATCTAGAGGAAAGCAAGTGTGTCGGAATATGTGTGAATACATGTAAACTTCCTACTCAGGTCAGTGTTGAGTTCTCGTCCTCCACTTTGTTATAGAATGTGAATGTAAATTTGCAAACGCTTATAGTTATTAGGTTTCTTTTGCAGGCGTTCTTTATGGATCACATGGGAGTTCCTCTACTTATGGAGCCAAACTTCAACGACTATAGCTGTCAGGTTAAAAACTCTAGGCTTGATAGCTGGTAATCTCATATTGGATATACACCGAGTCAACTTTATTAACTTGCCATATGATGCAACAAATCATTGAGATTTTGCTTTGTATGGTATAAATTTTAACACATAAACAAAGGGTATGAGGGCATCCCATGCAATTTACCACTTGATCTGACATTCAAGCATTCTATATCCTCAAAATGATGGAATAGCACAACACAGAAACATTTGATAATTACACGTGACGAGTTTAGTATACAGAGACTGATTGTTTGTCTTATGAAGTGATCCCCAGTTTTTAAGATACTATACCAATTTCACATGTATTAGAGCCAATTTGTAATGCCCTGAATTCGAGGAGGTTTTGATGTGCAGTTCAAATTTGGAGTTTCTCCTCCAGAAGAGGATAGCACTTTGAAGGAACCTTGCCTAGAGAGATGTCCCAACACCATCCGACGAAGAACATCAGCTACCGTCACAGTTGAAATGAAATGCCCAAAGGCATAGAGTTCGATCTTTGTAACAGAACCTTCATTACAGGAGTTATAATACAGGTGTATCATAAATTTCAGATTACGTGGAACATCTTTATGCGCAACCAATCATTAAGGCATCTATGAAAGTGAATGGCAAATTTCTATCTAGTATCCACAGAGCTGTTTCAATTATTGCTATATATTACGAAAACAATGATTAAGTCTACTTGATTGCTTTTAATCTTCAGCACACGTAGTTACAGTGATAATTTGACAGAGCCGGGTATGCATCAGATCAAACACCATCAATATGGTGTACATGCATCCTGCTCCACTATAAACCTGATCAATTTATAAACCGAATTCAATTATTCTTGTCCATACACATCAGAAACTCTATGGCACCACCAGTAAACATATTCATACACCAAGAGGATATAATCTTCTAGTTAATCATCAATGAGCTCATCCATTACTAAATCTAAAAAGGTAATGACCGTCAAAATTTGGTTTATGTTAGTAGTATTACTTGTGGTCATTGCTGCAACATCACAAACATCTTTTTAAGCAGTGTACCATATTCTAGGAACCTCTCATTCTAAAGAGTTTGCACACCAGCTATCACCATTTGTAGATATTAAAACATCACCTTCAAAGCAAAAACAATAATAAACACGGAACTGTCAAATATATCACCACTCAATGCTAGGGATGAGCGCGGGACTGATACCGTCCCATACAGTCCCGGTCCCAAAATTAATCAAAACATGTACCGATCCCAGTCCCATATGGATCGGTACAAGAACTGGGATATTGGATCCAAATGTCACAATAGACACATGTACATATTAAAAGCAATAACTATCTGCTAATACTAATACAAGAACATGACACCAAAAGACACAATAGATTGATAGACCATACACTTAAAGCAGAACAAAACAAAAACTCAAAAAGCCACCACGATACTCTCAAACCGTTTGACTCAAACGTATGGAAGTGTTCCAAACCAACTGTATATTCATTCTGGGACCACAAATAACTTGACAAACGATAACCAAAAAGTTTTCAATGATCACATTTCACCATCTGATATTCAGATCATGAAGCAATAATTTGTATATAGCGTGCAAAATTAACCATGAGCAGCAGTTAATTGTATGAAAATCAAACTTAATGCCGCTGATACCGGGACTTCGGGACTAGCTTAGTAATTCTGGGATTTTCCTAATACCGGGAACTGTTGGCACCGATCCCGTGAACCATCAAAAGTGGGTACTGATCCCAGTCCCAGTCCCACTTGATAGTTGGTGCCATCCAATAAGTTATGGAAACTAAATTCTTCATCCAGATACGTTGTATAATCCTTTAATCCATGTGAGATAACTTGCTCCTACTTTCCCCTTGCATAACTAAAAGTTCCATCTTTCAGTCATTTATGCAATATATAGGCTCGGATCAGTGCACTCTTTCTCCATCCAATCAACCCCCACTAGATGACCTAAGAAAACAATGGTTATCACCCCAAAACCCAAGCATCTAAGAGATGCCGATAGATCCAAATACTACCTATCTTCATCTTATCTTAAAGTATCCTAAGCCCATCCCCATCACTAACTGGAACAATCAAAGAGAAATAGAAAACTAACAATTACAATTTACAATGTTACCAAAGTTTAGGGTTTAGCAATGAGAAGCTTCATAATGTAACATGTACAAGATCCACACAAGGAATCAATTTAAAGCATACCATTGTAGAGGATTTTTGACTACTACCTAACAAGTATGTCAGATATATAAATCAAACTCAACTGTCATTGACCTTAAATAAAGTTGCAGTTGCAACTACATATATGAATCATGGAGTTCATATAATAAAAAGGAGAAACAAGAGTCAACTAAATATAGTGTCAAGTCACATAACGTACAAGATTATCAGCCACTCGCTGTTCAGCGGTCCCAACCAGAAGGCCTTCTCCTTTCTCTAGGACGGTCTCTCGATCTGCATGTAGTAAAATTATATTAAAAAAACCTAGGCCCTGATGTAACTAGAGATGGCAATTTCGACCATATACTTAAAAGTAGTATATTTGTTGTTATCTTAAATGGGTTAACTTAAATACCTAGCTATCAGAGGAAAGACTCAAACGGCTTGAAAAACACCCAGATCAATATACCTCCTTAGTTCATACTCAGCATTTAATTTATTATTGCAATCACATTGTTTTTGTAATCATAATTAATGCATTGCACACTTCCACACATTTAAAATTAATAAAGCATGGGACTAGAAGCCACAACCTCTTGGTTACCGGGTCACTACAGATACTACAAGACCAAAAATAAAAAACAAACAAAAAAAGAAAAGTTTGTGACTAAATCACACCCGACCAGTTCCATCCAACGTTAAAATTCACCCATTTCGACCCACCACCAGACCCACCTATCTTGCAATCTCTAATATAACTGAAAAACATTTGCCAAATGAAGCGAAAAGGTTTCAATAAGACAATCACCTCTCAGAACTGTCCTGGCTCCCATGTTCTTTGTTCTGATTAGCACTATTCCCAGATGGCATGGGAGTTGAGCTTGACGAATGGTATTGTGTAGGAGGAGCACGCGTATCTCCGCCAATCGAACCACCAGAAACAAAGCCAGGCAAAACCATTTTCTTGTTACTGTTGTTTACACCCTGATTTTGAGAATTTGATGAAGCAGCAACAAAACTGTTTTTGAACTGTGCCATAACTCCTGTCCTCAGTGAATTAACAGCTGAACTACGACCAGGAAGAGCAGTTGATGGGGTGTTTTTAGGTTCTGTATTGTATCCTATCCCCAACCCAAAATCCACACCACGCACACCTCGATTGCTACCTCCCCTTCCTTTTGCCCTTTTTCCACCTGCACAAATATCAAAATCATAAGGATCCCTCGATGCGATAAAAATCAACTTTATGGGATGTAAACCACAGCACGAGGATCACAAGGCATACAAAGACACATATTTTGATTGAAACACATGGAAAGAAATCATGGTGTGAATGTAACGGAAGTTTAAGAAAAAAAACATACCTCCTTTTCTCGCGTCTCGCTTGGATCTATATCTCCCATCCTAGAAATTTAAAAGGTAAACGTCACTCATGAGTTTTACAAACTTACTGAGGATCTTCAAATACCAAAAGATGTGCACATAATGTACTAATGTTACTGTTATGATATATAATGCCACCTCAAACATGTATTAATAAATAAAATAAAAAAGTGACAGAAATAAATTCATTCGTATAACAAAGGGATAAAGGACTTCCTCAATCATTAGAAACCTTGTTAATATTTAATTTCATTAAAGATTTCATGTAAACTTTTTTGGTCCTGATGGTTTGGGAGCAGATCACTAGATATAAATAGTTAATATGTTATGTTTAAAAAACCTTGCAGAAATAGCCCAAATAGTGGCACTCTAAAATCTATGGTGGGATATGAAAGAATTTGATCTGGGAATTTGTTTCCTAGCATATCAATCCTCTATGATGTCACGTTGCATAATTTTTACACTTTTACTTCCAAACGGTGTCAAGAATGACTTCCACCACAAACTGCTTCTCTTTCGTAAATCAAGAATCTTATCGGTTCCGTACTTCTTGGGCATCTTTCTTTTTCAAGTATAAAGATGATATTTTCCTATCTACCTAGGGGATATGCATTTGGATGTAAGAACATTCCATAGTGATATTTGTGACTGTGAACCACTTGTTGATATTTCCTATTAACGACGAAAAAAATTCAAGTCCTTCCGATTTAATTTGAACCTTACGTAGTGAAAATATCTCTGGTCCAGTGGTTTATCCATCATATCTATGATTGCAGCAGAGTCTCCTACATGCTATTGTTTAAAGCCAAATCAAATGTAACTCGTTCCTTCCCCTTGAGTGTCATGATATAAAATTACCCGAACAAAAAAAAGCCTAGTCCAACAACACAAAAGATTATATTTATCAAGTTCCATTTTATTACTTTAACTCTTCCAGAAGGAGGATGTCTTTCATAAGTCCTAGCACATTCACAGCCACACCCCACAACAAATATTATAGATGTAGCAAGATAGAGTATCATGTTCCAAAGCAATGCAAATTCTTCAAATATGCACCCACAAAGGCACTAAACAAGTCCCTTTAATCAATTTGTAATTACCAGGTTGTATAACACACAAAGAAATAACACTATTTATGTAGTGTTAAGAGAAAAAAGTTACCTTCATGGCAAGGTCCATAAGTTCCATTGACACATTTTGACCAGCCGCAATTAGACTGTTAACCAACTCGCCAGCAAAACGAGCCTCTTTATGTGTGATAAGGGTGTAAGCAGTCCCATCTTTATCCCCAGCACGCCCTGTTCTTCCAATTCTATGCACGTGCATGTCCATGTCTCTAGCTATATCATAATTAACCACTGACTTAATTGACTTGATGTCAAGACCACGAGCAGCAACATCAGTTGCAACAAGCACATGGTACATTCCTGCCTTAAATTTCTGCAATGTCTCCATACGAGATGACTGGTCTTTGTCACCATGAAGAGCAGCAACTTTAAACCCCTTCTGGGAAAGTTGACTTTCTATCTCATCCACTGTCGCCTTTTTTGAAGCAAAAACAAGTACATCACCATTATCAATCAGTTCTGGTAGCTTCCCAAGCAGCCAACTCAACTTCTCTGTATCAGCAATAAGTACTTGAACTTCTTGGGTAATATCCTCATTGGCCATGCCAATCTCTCCGACAGTAACTCTCACCGGATCGCTCAGTATCTCCCTGGCAAGCTTCTCAATTTTGCGAGGCATTGTTGCTGAAAAGAGCAAAGTTTGGCGATCTGGCCTGATCTGACCTACAATGGATCTTATCTGTGGTTCAAATCCGAGGTCAAACATCCTATCAGCCTCATCAAGGACCAGGTAAGTAGCTCTTGACATTGTAAGTGCCTTCATTTTAAGCATGTCTATCAATCTCCCAGGTGTTGCAACAACTATCTCGCATCCTGACTTCAGTTCTTTAAACTGTTCAAGTTTTGACATTCCACCATAAACTGCAGACACGCGTATACCATATACTTTTGCAAATTTCTTAGCTTCCAGGTATATTTGATGTGCGAGTTCTCTGGTAGGTGCACAAACTACTCCAATGGGCCCCTCTTCTTTCGCCAATTCAGGTTGATCCATAATATGTACAATCATAGGGAGGACAAAAGCAGCAGTCTTCCCTGAACCAGTTTTTGCAATGCCAATGATATCTCTCCCTGATAGCCCAATTGGCAAAGACTGGCACTGTATTGGAGTAGGCTTTTCATAAGCTTGTTTTGCAATAGCTTTCATTAGCTCTGTAGCAAATCCAGCTTCTGCGAAAGTCTTTATTGGTCTTGGAACATCGAAGCCTGAAACACGGATGGCCAGACTTTTTCGATACTCAGAAACTTCCTGCTCACTCATACCTGACACAGAAGCATAAAACCATAATAAGCTCAAATAAGAACTATGAGAAACAGACCCTAACATAGATTAACAAAACACCATACCGCAGAAATTAATGTAACCCCAAGATGGTTAAAAGATATAACGAAGTGAAGACAATCAAGCATGCCATTAAGTAAGACAAAGCAAAAGTCATGTCATGACTTTCAGAGTTTCTGGTAGATGAGAGGCAATTTAGAAGATATTTGTGTTAGCTTATTCCAGCTACCTTATGCTTATTAGCTAATAAAGTTATGAAGTTAACAAGCACTTCGACCTTTGCTTGTGAAAAACAGCTTAGTTAGCTCAAAAAATCTCAAAAGACACAAGTTTGTTGGCTTTGAAAGGATGCTTTAAATTGAAACGATATGTACATAAACAAATCCAAACACCAACTACTCGGTTATGAGAGCTAACTAGATTAAAGACACTCTTACCAATAAGAATTGTCTGCATTCTCTTTGCATCAAGGGGTAAACCACATATACGTTTAGAATTAAAATATAGGACTTATTCCATGCAACATATTGGTAAAAGATGAAGATTATAACCACGTAACAGCATCTAACCCCTGAAAACTAAACTGTCCTCATCTTTTATATATGTTTCTTATCAAACATGATGTTGATCAGAATTTAGGGCAAAAGTAAACTTAACTAGTCTGTCTATACTTGCAACGTTGCTTATCTATAATTGAGTGCTTAGGATAGTTTCGCCAATTCTCTTGCGTTTAAAAACTTTACAATTCATTTATAAGCACGAGTCAGTTCAGTATACTTTAATCTATTCAGATCATCTACTTTGGTATCGTGCTTCACTTTTCATATTACTTTTCCTAGTGACATTACAATTTTCAACATCTCCCTGTAAACTGGCCCAAAGTTCTCTCTATACTGTCGTCTGGCTTTGTACTTAACAACCGACACAGAATCAATGCATAGCATAATACACAAATACAAACAATTATATATATACACACAATACATATGAATATGGAATACCTGAAATGGAAGGTTTTTCTTCGTAAAAATCCTTATTGAACGGTTCATAATCAATGGAACTATGATCAAGAGGAGCAATAGGTTCAATTTTCTTCTTATCCAAAACAACAACAGGATTATCATCAGAATCATACTCTAACAAACCAGCATCCACCGCTTTGGCAGCCGCGTAAACCTCCTCATCCGAATTATAACCAGCGTGTAAAGCATCGCTCGCAAGCGTCAATCCTAAATCCTTTTTTGCTCTCAGATAACTCTCCATTGGATCATCTTCATCGTCATCTTTAAACCTATCTTCCACCTTCTGTTTCGCCTTCACCGGTGGTGCCGCTTTCATCTCTTCATGAATTCCTTCCATAAACGCATCCAACGGATCGATTTCGTCGTCGTCTTCTGCTGCCGTCGGTGCTGTCTGTTGGTTGTTGTCGTCGTTATTTGAATCATCGTACTCGATGTTATCGAGATCGGTGTCTTCGTAGTGGTCGTGACCTCCTCCGCCGCTGCGAGCTGACGGAGGGACGTAGAGACGTTGCGGTTGTTCGGGACGTTCGAAACTGTAGGTTGATTGTTTGTTGATGTTGAAACCTTCAAATCCGAACTTGCGTTTGGACATTGGAGCCCTAGGGGAAATTAATTGAGATAAACCCTAGTTATATCAAGGTTTGGTTTAGGGCTTTTTTTGAAAGATTATTGGGGAAGATTTTGCAGGGTAATAATGTTTTTTGGTATGTAAGTGGAGGTGATGACGGTGGTAAAATCAGCTTTCTGTTCATTGAATATATATAACTTACCGAAAAAACAATTGAATTAAATAAAATAACCAACCTTCGTAATTGATTTAAAAATAACTATATGTAAAAATTTAATAAGGATACTTGAGTTTTATTTTGAAAAGATAAGAAAAAAAAGGTAAAAAATTTTTAGTTTTTGTATTCTTGAGTTTTAAAAGAAAGGGAAAAATATGATGTTTTGATCCCAAAACTTTTTTGCCACTTTTAGCAAGATTTGGAAGGAAAAGTGGTGAAATTATTATTAAACCCCTCAAACTTATATAAAGGTTTTAATTACTATAATGCTATAAATATAAAATTGTATATTTTTATCCTTTATTTTCCTTCCTTCTGAACTCAATAATACATTCAATTATCAACTTTCTGTTTTCTTTCTTTCAACTCGAGAATGCTCTTTTTTATGTAATTTTCTATTCTTTCTTCCCCTATCCAATCTTATCCTTTCTTTTCTTTTAATAAAAACTCAAGAATACACTGTAAAAGGTAAGGAAGTAATAGTTAAAGATATTTTAGACATTTTCACATTTAACTTTCAACGTGATGGATTATTTTTTTATAAGAAAGAGATATCGTTTAACAAATGACTGAAAGATAATATTAAGTAAGTAGTTCTATATATTAATTATAAAGATTACTCCTCTAATGATTAAATTATATTTATTATTTTTTTAATCAATTATTATAGGATATATAATTTGATCAAAATATCTTTAATGATTAACTACATTATCAACCATTAATATTTTAAAATATTTTTATTAACTTTTTAAATCAATTATATACACCATTTGACGTCTCTTCCGCCACCAACAGTCGTCCCCACCACCACATCGACGCTGTCATGGCCACAACCACATTGTGCGGGTTCCGTATTAGTTTAAAAATTATATTATAGGGTACTTACACAATGCGATGGTAGTTACTGCAACGACAATGTGTGGCATCAGTGGTGGCGGTAGCGGTTTGGTTATTAATGTAAAAATAATTTATGTACTGAGTAAATAGAAAGTGTGGTTATTTTAATGGTTGAGAGATGTATGTTGTACTTCATTATGGGAATTAGTAGCATGGTACTCGCATAATGCGACAGTGGTCGTGGCGGCGACAGTGTGGTGGTGAGGGTGACTGTTGGTGACAGAGGCAATGTCGAGGGTTAATAGAGATACTTTGAAAGATCATGATAGTTTAATTTAGTTAATAGTGTTAAAAGGGTAATGTAAATGAAAATATTTTAAAGTATGTTAAGAGAAAATATTATACAAGTTTTACCATTTTCAAAAGTAAGAAGTTACTTTTTATACTATACTATAGTATATATATGTATATCAGATAAAGATATTTAAAATAAGTGAATAAAAAAATGAGATAATTTAGATATTTTAAAGACTGAAAATTTAAAAATTGAATGATTTATTTTATTAGAGGGTAAAAAAAAAACAACAAATTTTTGCTTATGAAAATAAGTATTTATCAAAAATGAAATTCAAGGATCACACATAAAAGTATACCTTCCGAGGTTTAAGAATGATAAACTAAAAAAAAAATACTTTAAACATAGTCCAGTCATATAAAATAACCAATAAGTATTAATTTTTTTAAATATGTAAATTGGAATGAATCTATTAATCATTTATACCACAATAGTACATACATAATCATCATTCAAGGTTTTAATCTATTGAGATGAGTGCATTTAAATGAAAACTATCACATGAAAATGAAAATTGTGTTAATATATTATTAAACCTCCCTCATAATAGGAGTCATAAAAATAGCGGCAGATGACCACTTGATCTATAACCAAGTGATTATTTTGGATCACATTAAGTTTGTAAAAAAAAGAAAGACGAAGATAATTTGTGATTTTGTTTGTAATAAAGAAAGTTGGATTTTGTTGTTTTCTTACAAACAAAATTACGTTTAACATGCAAAATGAAATTTTGAAACAACAGGGAACCAAAGATGGAAAACACATTATGATGGTTTAGGCTTTTTTTTTTCGAGATATGTGATTATATTTGCTGCATGCCATTAGGACAAATAATGTATTTTACTCTAACATATTATATATGGTTGTTTTTTTTAAATAGCAAACTTGACCATAAAAAGGTTATATATTAGAGATTAAGTTAGATGTTTCCACAAGACTTATGCTTATAAAAATTGATTTGAGTTTTTTTAAAATACTTTTCCTTAAATTTTTTTAGATGTATATATTTGAAATGGTTAAAAACATTGTTATTGTTACTTTGTTAGTACCTAAATAGAAAACAAATGAAAAAATTAGACGCATATAAAAGGCACGTGAGAAAGACATGGTGGTGGTAGAATGAGCCAGGGACTTTATAAAGCCCAAGTCTTTTTAACGTACGCATATACTTTCAGAGAGAAGGAAAGACTCAAAGAGAGAGAGAGAGATATGAATGTCAGAAGAGAATGGAAGGATAGAGAAACCCGGAGTCCACAAAACGGATATTTGGGTCCGGGTAAAAACCCAAAAAGAGAGAAAAAAAAAAAAACACAATCCAAATCACACACTGTATTTCTCGTTTGTGTTGTTTGTGATAAAGAAAGAAATTGAAAAAAATGGAGAAGATTACGAGTGGCCTTCCCTCTCTTTACCACTATACTTTCATTCCCCTAACTCACCCTCACCCCCTAAATCATACAACTCCAACCCTAATAATATTCACCCCATTCTCTCTCTCCTATCTCCATATTTTTATATCTATATCTATATCTATATATATCTATACTTATTATACAAAATCACAATCGATCCGGTTTTATTACTATTTCGTTTTCTTCTCCTCATCTACTTTTCTCTCTCTCTCTCTCTCTTCTCTATCTTACGCGCTGACCCCCTTTTATTATTTACCTCCCTAGGGTTTCTATTTTTTTCTTTCTTTTTTTGGCAATCGGTGGTTTCGTGATTACGCTTCTTCAGGTAATTTTGGTTATCAATTGTTTAATTAATTTCGGTTTTGTTTTTGACCGCTTCAATTTTGGGGAATTTACTGTCTTTGTAATGTGTGTATATATATGTATAGATACTGTTTGCTTATAAATTTGGGGATTTTGCTGTGTTTATAATGCGAGATATATCTGTATACACATACACCATATGTATATCTACTTTTTTGTAATTTTGGGGATTTTGATGTGTTTTTAGTGTGTATCTATGTATATATTTGTATGTATATGAACTGTTCGTTTGTAAATTATACGATTTTGATGTGCATCTATGTATATATTTGTATATGTATATGTACTGTTTGTTTATAATTTATAGGATTTTGTTTATGTTATAGTGGGTATTAATTGTTTAGGTACAACTAGTATTGATCATATTCATCGCAAATCTGACATATTTTCGAATTGTACATTTGTATGTAATTCTATATAGTGGGGTACGGTGCTAAGTGCTTACCGTTTGACTTTATATTTTTTGCAGGTTGATTTCGATTTTTGTATTAGCTTGCTAGATTTGTGGCCTTCTATGTGTTTCTGCTAATATTTGATTGTTGGCTAAAAGAAGAGCATTATGGATGAGTTTGTGGCTCCTCGATTTGAAGGTGTAGCGAATACCTTTAGAAGGAAGAGGACTCAAACCTCCCGGCGGCCGAAACCTGAGGTTCCTGTGTTACCCGAAAATCACGAACAGGCATCTTTATCATCAACACCATCAGATGAAGCCGGAAAGGTATCCAGCGATGAAAACGCTGTTGATGCCAATCCTAAGAGGAAAGCTTTATATCTTAATCAATGTGACGGAAAATATAATTATGTGCATAGCAATGGAGGCTCTGTAGATGCAAGCGACGAGGTGCAAAGTGGAGGTGGAAATGGAAATGAAAGCAAATCAAATAAGGTTAAAATTAGACTTAAGAATTCTGGAGGTACTGATGCCTCTCGTCCCCGGCCAAAGTTGATTCTCCAGGTATGTTATCTATACATGCTCTTCCATCTATTAATCACAAAATAATCTTTGCACACTGATTTTACTTTTGGGCCATGAATGATTGTTTCTTGAAAGCTACTTACTTTTTGCTGTTACTCTGTTTTTTTCGGGTTTAACAGTTGTGTACTTTCAAGGTTGTAAATATCGCTTTCGGTATCGTATCTGCCGACCCCCGATAAGCGATATATCGGGGATATATCGGATACCCTAAATTGTAAAGGAATTTATATTTACAATAAATTTATCTAAAATTATACCCTATTACTTGATAAACATATATATTGTTAGTATATACAATAAATTTATCTAAAATTATACCCTATTACTTGATTTAACCCGTTTTTTTTTCAAGTCTACTTTTTTTGTTGACCGATATGGCCGATATTGACCGATAAGTGCCGAGTTTAACCGAAATTTGACCAAAGTGAGAAGTTGGCCTGATAACCCACTTTTCGTATCAGTTGAAGGCCGACATCCGATATATCGGCCGATATGGCCGATATTTGCAACACTGTGTACTTTTGTGAGTGTATTAGAATTAATTGCTACCAACGATTCTAAACTCAGGTTGTGATTTTGTTTACTATGGTAGCAATTTATTTTCAGTGCAGAATGAGTATGTCTATATCTTAGGTGGGATTCAAGATTCCTGTTTTGATTGGTGTGAACCTTGTTTTCTTCAACCAAACTTACACAGGCATTATCAAATCCATACCGTCAAACCAGACACCCTTAATTATTTTTGAGATAACGATGTCTCTACTTTTATTAGATTAACTGAGGAGTTGGTGGAACAGTTACTTTAGGATAATGCTTTTTTGGTTGGATTTTTTTTTTTTCTAATTTGCAAATTTTTAAACTTCAATTGCTATTTCTGAATTGCACAATGGCGTTGAAACATTTTGTATGATATATCCTTCCAAAATGTAATCAATGTCT
The DNA here is from genome assembly GCF_010389155.1 of Erigeron canadensis. Lineage (NCBI taxonomy): Eukaryota > Viridiplantae > Streptophyta > Magnoliopsida > Asterales > Asteraceae > Erigeron > Erigeron canadensis. Next base: position 39,969,649 of record NC_057763.1, read on the forward strand.
TTAAATTCATTCATTTACTCTTGAATTAATTCAAATTCAATCGTCATTTTCAGGACAATTCCGATGAAGGGGATTCTCTTCCTGAAGGTAAAAGGATCGGATTGCAAGGGATCCCTTGGAAGGATTTCTCAAGGAGTGGTTTTAGTCTAGGGAGGGAAATGTCTTTAACGGGAAAGAAGTTCGTAGGGAAGCAAGTAGAGAAGTCAGATCGTTCTCGAAAGGGCAAAAGGGTGTCCAAGAAGCCTGTATTAGATGGAGATTTTGATGAAGAAGATGATGATGAGATACGATACCTTGCAAAAATGAGAACGGTTAGGGTTGCTGCTGCAAGTAGAGATTATGATGACGAGTCGGGTACAAAACATAGAAGTCTTGCTAGAGTTTCAAAAGGGGGCACAGAAGATCAGAGCTCTTTGACATCAGGTAAAGGCAGGGCTAAATCAGATAGTGTATCGGCTGACACCGACTATGAGGAGGAAGATGTGGTGTCTGGTCACGAAGAGGAAGGAAATAAGGGAAAGAAACCGAGAAGAGCTTCTCCTGATTCACCAGATGAAACCAAGAGGGGAACAACTCTCACGTCACGTCAACGGGCCCTTCGAACTGGCAGGGATTCTGCATCTGGTGTTACTCAAATTGAGTTTCCAAATGGATTGCCCCCAGCTCCTTCTCGAAGTAAGCTTTTACAAATCACATGGATCAATAGCATATCACATGTATCAATGCATATGCCTTCTATGACTTTATGGATTCATAATCTGTTCTAAATTCTTATTGATAAATATATAGAGCAAAAAGATAAGCTTACTGAAGTGGAGCAGCAACTTAAGAAAGCCGAGGCTGCTCAGCGCCGCAGGGATCAGAATGCGAAAGCAGCCAAGGAATCAGAGGTTTCTCATTTTTCATCAACTTATTGTTGCCATTTCTTAACTTTTCTGTTATATTTTGTTTAATCCGTTATGCGCAAAATCTGTATATTAGGAAGAAGCAATCAGGAAGATACTTGGTCAAGACTCAACTAGGAAGAAACGAGAAGACAAGATGAAAAAGCGCAAGGAAGAGTTGGCACAGGTATGGGTCACGTCCACTCTCTGGTTTTCTACTGTTACTTGGTATGCAAGGTTGAACTTATTTTAATTTGTCAAATATCATCAGGAAAAGGCTGCCAATGCAAAGATGCTTGCACCCAACACTATTCGAACAATCATTGGCCCGACCGGAACTACCGTTGCATTTGCTGAGGATATTGGCCTGCCTCATATTTTCGATCCCAGACCTAGCAGGTAAGTGTATCGCATCCTGCTTTTTCAAGGGTTTAAAATTATCCATTTATATGTTTTTCTGATTGGTTTTCACTTTCTATGCAGTTACCCCGCACCGAGGGAAAAATGTGCAGGACCTTGCTGTCCCAATGCATACAAGTACCGAGATTCAAAATCCAACCTTCCTCTTTGTAGCCTTCAATGCTATAAAGCGGTTCATGGAAGAATGCAGGCTGAACTTGGCTGCTAGTGATTTTGTCATGAAAAGTACATTTGATGCTAAAGTGTTGGTAGATAGGCGAGTAAGGGACCACAGTTAGTTTTGTGTTAATGAATTGATTAATGGAATTCGCCTTGTTAGTGGTGCTCCGTGCATGAACGTTTATATCCTTTATACAAAAGTTTCTTATTATTTTTTTAACTGGCAATTACTTGCGCCCTTGTTTTCTTTTTCTTTTGGTTTGTGTTCGTTTTGTATAGTACATTAGTTTTTTGCATGCTAGTTTTGAGGCCCTGATCCTCTATTTGAGCTAGGCCTTTTTTTTTGCCTTTGATATAAGAATTTGTATGTTCGTGGTAGTATTTTATCTGATGGCTTATATTTCCATTGAGCAGTTGGGAGCAATTTGTGTAATCTCAAGCATTGGTTTATCAATGGCAGTTTGAATGAGAACTAATTTATATTGACATGCGCCCATTTTCTTGACTTACTATCTTCTAGTGATGAGTTTTGAAAATTATATGAAGCACTCGTGGAGTAGTGGCTGATTTAATATTAGCTGACCAGATGCCATGAGAATCTTTGTTATTACAATGTACCTTTTTATAAAACAAATGTATTATTCCTTTTTCTTAAACTTTTAATCTTAAAAAAAAAACCTAAAATACATTTAGTTTATAATACAATTCATACAATACATTTACTCAAAATATCTTTAAAATATTTTGAAAAACCTATCTATTTAAACCACCTCTCTTCCAAAATACTTTTAATAAAATTAATTAGAGATGTATATAACTTAACTTTTAAATAACTACATAATTAACTTTAAATTAATAATCACACCACTAACGTCATCACCACCGTCGCATTGTGTGATACCCTTCTCGTAGATTATAAAGCATTTTAGAAGTATGTTAAAAATTTGAAATTTTATATACAATTTCGTTTTTACTCAGACTCGTATCGAATTTAACGCAATATCGAATTTAATGCAATATCGACTTTTCGAAACAAACGAAACCAATTAAAATAAGATTTAAGTATATCATTATCTATATCTATATATACCTCTATCCTATATCATAAAACAAATAGCTTTTATTTAAAATTTTAAGTTTCAACATTTCATCAAACCAAATTATATCAACATTTCATCGTCGCCGCCACCGTCAAGAATTTCCGCTGCCATCATTACCACCGCCGCCAACACCGCTGTGGTAATGCTAAAAAACAGCAAACAAGAAATCAATTATGTAGTAAAATACCTCTGTAACTACCACAGATGTTGTTCACCTTCATCTATAACCTTTTGGCCGTTATTGTTGATAAATTTTTTTAAAACATATACGGTTGAGTTGTAAAATAAAAAAGGAAAAGAAAATGTTTGAAGTAAATTGGAAAGTGTTGTAAATTGACCAAGCCCAATGGGGGGGTGTAATTATCAGAAACTTGGGCTTAAAAACACACGCATCCAAAAAAGAAATAAAAGTAAAATATATGTGACTATGAAGTAAAATAGAAAAAAACATTTGTTTTTGAGTGTGTTGTTTTTCTGTTAGAACAAAGTACATCGGAATCGTAATTCACATACCCTTCCTCAAACATCGTAGCCAGGCCAGGTAATCAGTCCTAGAATGTTTTTCTAAATTTTTTATATTCTTCGTTACTTTTTGTTAATTATCTGCAAATCTTTCTACTGTTTTAATATTATTATTATTGTCATATCTTCTATTTATCTCCTCATCATAAGAATAATAATAATATGGAGTAATTACTCTCTGTTAACTTTAAGATGGGATGACCGTATTAATTTGGTAATTAATAGAGTTATGTTAAGTGTACCTATTTGCAAAAGATCTACTTTAATTAGTGGTTAGTTTTGAGATCTTATAACATTTCGTAATATATATGTTTTTTTGGATTTTGTTTTACTTGTGGTTTTATTGTTATTTGTATTCAATTAACTCAGTAAACACTACAGATCACGAGATTCGTATACTTTATGTTTGTCATGATTCATGGGTTGTTTTGGATTGCTTATATTAAAGTGCTTAAGAATATAAGCAGAGTACTAGTTTTTCAGAGAGCGTCTGTTTTTGTCGTAGATAAGCAAAGCAAACCTGAACTCCTCAATCTAGAAGATGAGCTGTCATCACTTGCTTGAAAGGATCTTGCAACCGATGTAGCTAGATTGACGAGTCCATGATTAGTTACATGTTATAGGACCAACAATTTGATTACTTACTAATGCCAAGTAGTTTTGGATGATTCACTATGTGTATTATTTACATGATTTATTTTGGTAGGAAGATTTGGTGTAGGAGATACAAAATGGCATTAAAATGGGTAGAGTGAGATGAATATGATCAGCCGTGATAGTTAAGGGTGTATAAGTCATAGTTGAAGGGTTTGCCGTTTTGAGTATAATATCATTATCATTATCCCATATAAGCATATATATAGGCTAGGCTGCTTAACGTGAATTATTTTTATAAATTATTTCTGTTTCTTGTGCAGTGCGTGTTGACGTTCAAAAATAGACTTATTGCCTGAGGTTGAATCTTTATAGGTGTGATGGCGAGGATTAAACCTCAAGCTCTGTTACAACAAAGCAAAAAGAAGAAAGCGCCTAGGAGTATCAGTATTTCTGCTATTGCATTGTACAGTGTTGTTAGTGTTGTTATGGTGTTTTTCCTCTTTGCTACCTATAGACACTGGTCCCAAAGGTTTGTTGCTAAAAACACTTTTCTTTTCCTTTCCTTTTCTGTCCACTAATCAATGCATTTTAATAGCCCTCTGGAAATCCAAAAACTAATTATCATTAACCGCTAGTTGTGTTATTGATCCCTGCTTTGTCAGCTGAAAGATTGTTTTTTTTTTTACTCAGAATTTAATATTACTGTTAACATGACGGGTAAAAATGATTTTTTTTGTGAATTTATGCCTTATTGTATCAGTTATACCTACGAGCGATTGGTGAATGTTTCTTTTAAATAAGAATATTATTTAAAGACGATTGTTGAATGTCCCTTCGATATGAATATTACAAGAACTAGGTATTATTGGTCTTAATAAGTGCTAAAACCTCTGAAAGATGATTCGTGCCAATTCTATCATTTATATTCACAAACATTTGATGATATGGCTTGCATAGAAATATTACAAGAACTAAGTCTTGGTCATGTGTACAATAAGTGGTAAAGACGCCTAATGAGTGGTGTGCATGTCACTTGCAGGTCAACAATGCAAGCAGTCGAAGGAACATCAGACTTTCAGGTACAAGTGTTTGCTTTTCTCTTGCCTTTTTTTTAGTGATATTGATTTTTTGTTAAAGGCCGAGAAGTGATTGGAAGGTAGGCTACATGATAACTCCCTGTTGAGTAAAGTAAGATACTTAATACTATGTTCGGTATGATGGAATCCGTAACGAAATGGTATGAAAAAGTAATTTTTCAGTTACTCCTATATGTTATGGAATCCATTACTTGATAAAGTCATTTGTACTTTCAATTAGCCACTGAGGTGATTGATGTTCTGCTACTTAAAGCGTGAATTTTTGTTTCTTTAATCTGCAATAGGTCGAAGATGACTTTTCGGATTCAAAGAAATCTGATGTTCCTAGATATGCTGTAAGTTTTGGTATCCCTGCTATGTGCTTTCACCTATGCATTTGTTACTGCATTTTTAGATTTCGTCAATTTAATTTTTTCATTTATCTGATCATTATTTCAAGTTCAATTGTTGTAGTCATTTTGATACTGTAGTAACTTGCTGTGGTTCTTTAAAAGCTTTGACATACTTGTGTATCCAGATTTTCAACACGTCTAAAGGTTTGATTACGGTGGAACTTTTCAAAGAAGGTTCGCCTGAAGTTGTCGATGAGTTTATAGATGCCTGGTGAGTATTAGTATCACCTATAACACCATGCCTCTCACAAAAGTATACTATGTAATCAAGTAATCCATGTTCTACATATTTTATCTGAATAACTTGGATCTTATTAAGTTTCCCATACCCTAGTTATGCTTTTTAAAGCTCAGCAGTTCCAATAGCTAAATCTGGATGGTTCTCAGGACATTTAGTTAACCATTCTTTAATGGACATGGGGATTTCAAACCATTTACTTATCATTGGGCCGATTTGGGTTTGTTTTATCTCAAACCATGTGCCCATGTGGTATGGAAGATTACCTAGAAGGGCAATCAGTTGAACATGGTAAAAGATGCCCAAAGTCTTAGTTTTAATGCACACGACCTCCACGTTGTTCTTTTACGAAATTTAGGCCAAATGTTGTAATAATGTTTAATTTGTAGTTGTAAATAACCCATTTATCATTGACTGCTTAAAAATAAGGTAAAAGTGGCTTGCGGTCAACCCAACTGACCTTAGTTTATTTCATGCCATACTAACAATGGCCTTTAAAGCCTTAACCTGTTTTGTGCCTCTGTTCATTTGCATTACAATTTATACGTTTGTCATTAATGTTGTGAAATGTGTTTGCAGTCAGAAGGGACACTTCAAAGGGATGCTATTTCAACGTGTGGTGAAACATTTTGTAATCCAAGGAGGTGCTATAGATAATCATGCAGTTATAGAGGATTGGACTTCTAGAGAGAAGCATTACAATCAACTTGAGAAAAGGTTTGTATAAATCCACACCATCCAATTTCTTTTTACATGTATCCCCACGAAATTCATCTCAATTTATAATATGCTTATCATCAGTATGGTATTTTGGCTTATCCAGATTAAAGCATGAGGCCTTTATGCTTGGTACATCCAATACGAAACACGAGAAAGATGGATTTGATATCTTCATTACAACTGCACCAATTCCAGACCTTAATGCAAAGCTTAATGTGTTTGGACGCGTTGTTAAGGGAGAAGATATTGTTCAGGTAATTATAACGTTAGAAATTTTCATTTTTGTTCTTCGCTATCGAGGCTTAAACGCAAATAGATGACCATCAATTAATCTTTGACAAAAACTCTGATGTCCTACAAGATGATTGTGCATTTTACTGAAATTCGAGAGATTAGCCTTGGTTGGGTTATAACTTGGATCGTGCATTGCAGGAAATTGAGGAGGTGGATACCGATGAACATTACAGACCTAAATCTCGAATCGGGATCATTGATGTGACACTGAAACAAAAGATTTAAGGCTTCAGTCAAGTTCGATGTCATTGACCAGGCAAATATTTGCTGAAATTTTAATTGTCTGGAAAGAGATCAGGGAGAGATAGCCAAGGGTTGCGTTTATTGATGTGCAATCCATGGACATATTTGTTTGTTTTGCACACAGCTTAGAATCATGAAAGGACAGTTTGTTTAATTAGAGTTTTAGGTCATACAATAACCCTAATGTTTGTCATTAATTTCAGCTTTCAGTTATCTGCCATACTATTGTTTGTAAATACCTATATTACCTGGTTGGCTATTTGGTTGTTATGAATCCTGCTTTTTTGTACTATCTTCAGAATATGAAGTTGTTTCTCCTTCATTCCAAGCTCAAAATCATGCTTTACATTCTTGTCTCCTTTCTACAGAATGAACTATTTGTCAAATCTCTCTCTTCTGCTCGTTCGTAAGTTGGCTTCTTAAGTTTCAGCTTTGCGATGTGCAATTTGTGTCTATCAATATCTGAAGATGGTCTAGAGAAGTTTTTTTTTTTCCTTCTAATTTTGGGTTATCAATTTGCAAATTTTGTATATCATCTGTCATACAACTAGATTGTAACCAATCTTCTGTGGATGCATCTTTGTATTATTACGGAAACAGTTGTTTCATCATCTTGGTTTTCTTGAGCTTCATTTCTTTCACCAACTAGTTGGACAGTGGTGCATTTGTGTTTTTTTTTTTTTTTTGAACAGCTATATGTATTTGTGTTACATAAGAGCACTCCCAATGGGTGAACCCAATACTAACTAATACATCGCCACATCAGCATCGTATCAGAAAAACCTCTTTCCAACACATTTTCCTCAATTCACACCCAATACCCAATACATCTAATACATTCCAATGCCCACCATTTAAATAAATAAATACTAATATATTATTTGTCATCTAAAAGAATAAAAAAGACCCAATACGAAGCTACCAATTCCGTGGTCACTATCACATTTCTTCCGATACAAAGTCCAATACACTACACCCCCAATGGTGTAGTGTTGAATACTATGGAATACAAACCCAATACACTCTAGATTGGGAGTGCTCTAAGCTCTTACATCAATATTTTACAGAGCTAATGAGTTCCAATTTTTGAGAAATATCGAACAATGCTTCACATTTTTTTCATATACCACGTCCTTGTTTTACATATTATCATTTAAATTAACTACTTTAACTCACATTTGCTAAACCTCATAAATTAGTGACCCATGGAGTCATCCAATGGGGCACGGTCTATCCAAAAATAGTATAATTTGATGACATGTCACATAGTAGTTATATATTGAGATGTAGAAAACAAAGCTAAGATGTGATAGCTCCATTGACTTGTATTTTCTCGAGGAAAGTAGACGAAGGTATTTTACAATAATGGGGACCTATCTATGTATAGTAGGACAAAGATGCCTTGTAGGAAACATGATGTATTAACAAATCTCATGTACAAGATTTAACAAAACAAAACCATGTTTCATGTTTAATGTTTAATGATGACCAATTTGGAGTTGGTAGATCTGTCTACCCAGTAATCACGGATTAGCAAAACGCCATGCCCTGGTTACAAGTTATTTAATCACTAATTACATAAAACAAAACACTTTTATCTTATATACGGATATTCCATATATAGCAATATTCATTGAATATTATCCTATTTTCATCTTTAAGCTTCCTTAGCAACCAATAGATCTTTGTTAAGTTCTCGTTATCATGCATTAAATAGTTGTATATATAGTTAACATAAAATTCAGTGGTAGACATTTAATATGGAAAGATACAACTTTATTATGCACGTTAGATGAAACTTTAAATGTTTCATTATATTTAGCATATTTTTTTTACAATTTTAGGGTATTTCTGATAACAAAAGAAGCGCGCTAAATTATAATTATTTAAAAAGAAAAAATAAAACTTCACATACCACACAATAGAGAGTAACTATAAAGCTTTCTAGACTTATTAATTGTTGTTGCTTGTCTTTTTTTACTAATGATAAAGCAATGTAAGTGGTCCATGGACAATCCGAAACATTAGAAACTGTTTATTTGTCAGGAAACTAAACATACTCTATTTATCCAAACATTAAAAACTATAATTACAATTATTTGACTTAAAGTTATAAGACTATCTCCAATGCTAAGAACGCTTTGAGCTGCCACATCATATCCTTACAAATCTTTATACATCCTTACAAATCCTTCAAATCTTATAATTTTATCTCCAACCAGACAAACATCCTTACATATCCTTTTACCTCCCCTAAAAAAATATATATATTAGGTAAGGACAAGTAAGGACATCCTTCAAAAAATCCTTAGTTTTAGACAAGTTTCAACGGCAAATAATATCTAAGGGCACCTCCATTGGAGAGCTAATGACAGTGATAAAGATAAAACATAATCCTTTGATAAAGTAAATTTTGTTTGTTATAATATGATATAAGTAGCCTTATTTTTGCTTTTTAACTCGGTATATTTTATCCAAGATCTGATTATCAATAATTAATAAATAATAATATCATTTATCTTATTGATTGTAAGGGATGATGTGCATATTATAACCTCACTAAGTGCCACATAAGAATCATATTTTCTCACTTTAGCCATTTAAGAAATAATGTGAGAAAAGGTTAAGTGAGTGTCACGTAAGACTCTTCTATCTCATTTATAAGTATAGTAAGATTAGCACGTACATTGTCAAAACTATTTTGCTCTGAAACGACAAGCTAGGGAAATGGAGCATGTGCGGGGCGTTTAGCCATTTTGTTCGAATCCGCTTATATGGGGGCTGGTTTGCGATGTCATGCCATTTTGCCACACAACGACTCCATGTTGAGACCTTGTACTCGGCGGTAGTGATTACAAATGGGAGCGACCTCCAACTCCAACTAATTAGGGGCGGAGTCACATTGTCATTAGGACGGGACAAGACCCACCCCAACAGACTACCTATACTTTATACGTAGAGGAATGATAAAATTTTGGGTTTATAATAAAGCTGACCCATTCCACCAAAATAAAATAAGAAATAACATTGGTCCATCCAACCAATGTTTCTTACTTTGCACAACACGAAAACATGTTTTTCTCAGCTTCTTGGACTATCCATTTTCCTTTCTATCTTTTAGACTAACTCACTAACAGAGCCTCAACTATGGAAGTTTAATAATTTTCATTCTATTTTTCGTATTGCAATCTAACAAAAGTATGTTAATTTATTCATTTTATTTCTTTTTTTTTTTCCATACTTCGTACGTTCTTATTTCAATCAAACAAGTGTGTATTATTTATATATATAGGTATGTCATAAGTGTTTGCCATTCATATATATACGTTTATTATATATAGATATGTCATAACTAGTTGTAGCTATGTTGTTGTAACTATGTTATTTGGCTATTGTAATGTTGTTTTCTTTGTATAATTCTGCAAATATATTGTTTTATGTTATTTGTGAGTTATATGCTACTGTTTATGAACTAAATCAATGTTATTTCGCTGTCATTTTTTGACCAGTATCTAGGTAAAAAAAAAAATTTTGGCCCTCCCCGTATCAAATTGCTGGCTTCGCCACTGCAACTAATTAAGGAGCGACCAAACAAACTTTTAAAAGAAAGAAATAATAGTGTTTTGCATATTACGTACCTCCATTAAATGAATTTGAACCTTTTATATTTTACTCTAATATAAACATCAAATTTTCATTCACTTAATTAGTGTCCACATTTGCTAACTAATGTTCATAAAACAGTAGGTACGTACAGATTCAAATTAGGATTTTGCTAATCAAAATTTTTGATGACCCTGGTAAATATATAAAAAGGTTATGGTTACCCAAAAATAGTTAATAATTACTTTATACAATGTGTTTTTTTCGGATAAACCTAAGACAATATAATGATACATATGTTACTGCGTATCAATTATAAACAAAATCTGTATTATCAAAACTCTCTTTAAAAACAAATAAACATAGGACCATTTCAAAGAAGATTATAATGTCTAATTATGTGAATCAACGCAAACGATGGCTTTAAAATTATATTATTATCGTGTGATAAAGAAAAAAGCAGAAGAATACAGAATTAATTGAAAAGAAGGTTCGATGAGGAGGAATAATCCAGAAAAGCGCGTTAAATCCGTTGGCACGTGCTGCAGCGTAGATCTTGCGGGATTTGGGATCACGTGAACACCAGTCATTGGCTGTTACCCAAACGGCTGACGGCCACTCTTTTGGATTTTATCACAACTCCCCATTTGTCATTTTTTGAATCTTTGGATGGATGACCTTTTCAAATCTCGTTATTTCAAATTTAACAACCTAAAAATCCTTTTAATTCTTAAGTTAAAGAACGTATAAAAATTTAAAGAGTAACATTAACAACAGATATTACTCGTAATAAAATCCATATATCATATTCATATCTATACTATATTATAAAAAGAATAACCCCATGTTGAAAGTTACATGGAGGAAAATGTCTAAAATATTTTTAATGATATATTACACTTATGGTCTTTAATCTTTTAAAATATCTCAATTAACTCTTTAATCAATTACATTTACATCAAGTATCTACACTACTTGACGCCGCCTCCACCACCAACCTTCGATTTCACCACCACACCGTCGCCGCCACAAATACCGCCGCATATCGCAGGTACCGTGCTAATAGTATTAGAAAGATTTATAATCTAATGTTTACAGATATTAATTATTCTCCCTTAATAAATTTGAAAATAGTTAATTACAACTTCTCAATAAATTTTTATTTTTAATTTAGGACCAATTTATATATGTGCTTTATCTTGTACATACAACCTCTCAATGGATTTTAGTAGTCGTCGTTATGTTGCGTGTTTGTCTTGTATTGTTGGATCTTATTGTGTTCTTATTTTCTTTTGTTTGTTGGATCGTGTCTGTACTTGCTAGCTTCTAACTATCATTTTTAATAAAATTTTATAATGTTGTTCAAAAAAAAAAAAACATGTAAATATGGATTGAGATCCTCTAAAGTTAAAATCTAACTTCATAAGTAAAGTTAGCATTCGGACCATTGGATTAAAATCAAAGGTCAAGATTCATCTTGACCTTTGATTTTAATCTAAAGGCCAAGATGTTATTAACTTCATCTATAAAGTTGAAAACAACTTTACATGATCTCTATCCTGTAAATATAGGTAGGACAAAGACTTGTTGATGCAAGCATTACTCATATTATTATAGGCATTCTAGTCGGCACATCTTTTAGATTTCCCAGCTCATGATCGATTTACCTCCAAAGATAATTTAGAGATTTTTAATCTTGTAATTTTTATGCATGATTTCGTGTTGTCGAATTATTAGTTAATAGTAAGTATTCACTTGTTAAATATGATGACGATATGCATAAATAGTTAGATGTTACGTACTTTGGTTTTAATTATATGATAGACGGTGGTAATTTACATGATGACTTGTTATATGTATATGTTTGTAAAGTTTAAATCTTAAATTTGAATTGTAATATTTTATTTATTTATTATTATTTTTTTTTAATTGTAATACTATCGGTAAATTATATTTGGACTTTAATTTCTAATTTTTTCTTCTTCTTATTTATACTATATTATAAAGCAAATAGGATTTTAAATTCCAAGTTTCAACAACTATTAATGCATAATATACAATACATTTATTCTTAGAAGATATCTCAATCACTCATTTTATTTTTCTCTTTTCAAATCTCAACCACTCATTTTTTTCTCTCTTCCATAAATCATTTTATTCATCTAATTCATTTAAAACCTTTTATCTCAAAAACTGTACATAGATAAATCCGATATACTTTCATTAGATATGGGTGTTTCTAAAATTTCATGTTTTTTCATTAGATATGTCATTCGATATATTTTTGACGAATTTTTAAATATGAGGTCGGGGCCTGTATAGTACAGCTAAGGCATTTGAATGAGATATCACCTCATATGACCTATCACACTCTATGACCTATCACCTCCACCATCTCACCGCCGCAACGCGCGGTTACTTTCTATCGTAAATATATAAATAAATTGATCACTTTAAATTGACTAGTCTAATAACTAAACCATTTCAACCAAAGGAAATGATATTCTTACAACACAATTTTGTCATCTACAACAATATCTGCTTTATATATTTATACCATATACAATAAAGTTCGTATCTTTATTGTAGATGACAAAATTATGTTGTAAGAATATCACTCCCTTCCACAAAAATATCACCTTTAAAAGATTGTTCTTGATAGTGATTTGGGTTGATTCTTTAGAATAGACATATTTTGGACACATTAAAGTTTTGGCTCGAAAACATTTCAAATTAAATTAAATGGATGGTGCTATTGATGACTCATATATTGATTATGATGTTTATGTATTAGTTTCTTTTGGTGAATATAACCTAGACATAAAAAAGCTAGTGGTTGGTATATTATTTTTATTACATGTGTATCAACGAATATATTTCGATTGTTATACAAAACAACAGTTTCGATTATATTTTTGTGGTATCTAGTTAAAAACAGTTAGTATACGAATTATCATCTTTAAATGCTTGGCTTAAGACATTGACTTTTCATATATTCATGTTTAGTTTTAAAAAAATTTGATTATTTAATTTTAAGACATAATTACATATATGTCTTAGATATAAATTTTTAATACATAAATAAAATGTTTTTAACATATATATAATTATGTCTTTAAAATATGACATATATGAAAATCTTTATTGATTAAAAATAGGAAAAGAAAAGTAGTAAAAGCAAATTGAGATAAATGACTTGTGGGGAAGGTGTGTAGGGTTAAATTTGTGTGTTTCCTCGGGATCGTACAAGCAAAAGCTAAAAGCCCACCCCATCATGTTCATTATCCGCTTTTTGACAATTATGGTTTTCTTTTGTTCTATTTTATGTCTACATTTAGTTTTTTTCCCCCTTATTCTTCGGCAAGTTTCAAGTGTTATGTTAATGTGTTACTAATAGACAGTCGCACCATATTTAGCAATTCTAGTACATAAATTTTGGACAATCATCAAATACCTTTGCATCTTAAAACATAATACATACAAATTATATATATATAGTAATTATTGAGAAATCAAAAAAATCCATCGATGAATGGTTAAAGCACCACGTCTCATAATTGGCAAATGAATTACAATTTCTACTAGATGAAGGCCAATGAGGACCCACCAATAAGTCTATTGGAATTAGTTACATTAATGAAAAGAGAAATGATTAATCATCCTAATAGATTAGCCTAAAGATCCTCTTAATTTTTAGATGAGGATATATGAAAAAATCAGGGGTGAGATTAGGAAAGAGAATTAGTGGTATCCACATGTCACAAGTTAAAGTTATTAGGAGGATTTTTATACTAGTTTTTTAGGAGGATAAATCATTTTCCCAATGAAATATACGTATGTAATTTTTAAGTGATTTAACATTCAATTCAAATTAATATATATATTAAAAACAAAGGTATGAAAATACGTGCAAAGAATAGTAATGGGCCATTTTATTTCTTTGGGCCCGTTTTCATTTTTTTAATGGGCCACTTCATCTTTTTTTGGACCCATCTTATATTCTTAATTACAAATTATGTTTTGATCTTTTAAATTTGCTTCTAATTTGTTTACAAAAGATCACTTATTTTAATTGCATATTATTATTTTTTAAGTTTGTAACATTTTTAAGATTATCTCATCTTATTACAAGTGAACTATTACATAGTATATATACACATAAAAGTAGCGTGTATGTTTGGAATATATACACCTAACCATCTCTAAAAAATCTGTTTGCAATACTTATTAGTTTCAATGTTATTTCGGTTAACGTTTTATTATTATGAATTATTTTTGTTTCACTTTCTATTTTCAATGATTTAGGAAATTAGCTTTAATTTTGTTTGTATTATTAATTTGTTTTTTTATTAAAAATATTTTACTTTCATACTTATTATCTTTTAGATACTACATAATATATTAATCTGTTATAAAATTATACTGTTTATTTCTAATTTATAATTGCTTACTCATTAAAAAATCAATATCAACTCAAGTTTTGAGCTATATAATATTTCTAAAAGCATGTAATAATTTTTACATAGTACGGAACACAATAAATATAATGTCTCCCGGGGCAACGCTCAGGTTACGTATCTCGTTATCTAATAAATAACAGGATCGTGGATGTAATAAGTATCTTAGGGTGTTATAGCAATAGAATGTTTAATTAATAAAACTTATATATAGACTGATAGACATATGACCAAAGGACACGTGATCAATGGCGAGACACACAAGTTGTTTGCGAAGAAATCAAAATGCTCTTTGGTTACCATTTCGTAGTGGACTGTGTTAAAACAAACAAAATATGTGTATAATAGTTGTATTTCAACTGGAGGGGCATGTTGATTTTATTTTATTACGAGTATTTTTTTTTTTTTTTATGTTCTGTGAAGATAATTTCTTATCTATTTCCTTTTTGCAATTTCCCATTCTAACTCATTTTTATCGTCTATGGTTTTAAATCAAGTGATAAATCTTGATTGTGTGATAAGACTAATACTTTACGGTTTTAGTTCAAATGTTATAAAAATTTATTACAAAATATTAGATTTTTTTCTAAATTAGTTAATTATTGGTATTAGAATATTATCATATAATACCACTAGTAACATAATAATATTTATGTTGGATTTCATATGTCAATATTTGACGGTTCATCGCCCATTATTTTGGGAAAGCTGATGGCCGCGTTATGCATGTCGTTGTGAGTTTACGTATTATAACTTATAATTTATAAAGTTCCTTATGTTAATTACCAATTGAATTTTTGGATTTGCAAGCATAAAAAAAAGGCATGATGACTTGATGAGGTTGGTTTCCGTGTGTGCACGCTCGCTCAACAAAGTTTTGCGGTGATTTTTTAGAATTTTTTAATGGAAAACAAGATCTTTTGTATCATATTCCACTTTGTAGAGAAAAATTGTCTTAATTTAAAACTTTATGTAAGATGCACGGGTTGATAGGCCATTGATGATAAAGTTTTTATATGAGAATTTAAATTTGAAAAAACCCAAAGTTCGAGTTTAAAAAAACGTTGTTTTTATTAATATGTTGTCGTGTTTTTTCTTCTACTAGGTATTAGATGAGGGTGTTTTTTAGCGTGATCCGAATTAAGGCACATAGTTTATACTTTCCCTTGCATTCGTTTCTGAAAGAATTTGAACTAATTGCGCCACAGTCGAGCGTTGTGTAGTTCACCGGTTCCACTGAATGCTCTTATCTGTCGGCAAAGATCGTGTGTAATAATATTCGATTCAAACCTTTAAACAAAAATTAAAACTTTATGTCGTATCAATTACCATTTGAACGCAGTACCATCCACTTACAAAATGTCATTTTATGCAAATGATTTATATATGCGTCTGGAAGCGAACTTGCGTGTTGTACGGTAGTGAGGGTTTTAAATTTTTTCAAATTTACTTCTTTTATAAACTAAAATTCAAAATAGAGTAGATAATACCTTACCTTTTAATTTCACTATGTGTATCCCAACCAAAGTTTTTGGTATCCCAACCAAAATAGTGTGAGCTCCCATGTCTGTAATGACAAATATGGTAGAGTAAAGCGGACCCCTTGTCCTTAATAATCTGGTCGGGTTACCAAAATCATGGTCGTGATACCAGGCGTCTTTAATTTATAAGTTAATAATACCTTACCTTTTTTTATCAATTTAATTTATAAGTTAATAATACCTTACCTTTTTTTGTGACTTGACATTATTTTCTTCAGGCTATTTTCACGATTATTCCAACCAAGAAATTGCAACAAATCAAGACTATACACATTATCACGGTGATCAAAATAATATACCTAATAAATAAAAGGAAAATGATTTATTTACCTAACAAATTGTTTAAAAATCTTCCTAATAACATTAGATGATGACACGTGGATATCATTAATTCTTTTTTATAATCTCATTTCCTGATAATCTACATGTCACAATCATATTATTTAAAAAGATTTTTAGGCTAATAACTTAGTAAGATTGATAATTATCTTAAAATATATAATAGCCTGCGAATATATATATTTTTTTAATCTTGATCCGCTTTTCGATTTTTTATGTGTCATCGTATTATTATTAAACAAAAAAATTAAAGGATGTAATTATTCTTTTTTAATGAAATGCAAATAAAGAAAAAAAAAAGTATGAAAAGTGGTACACGGCAGGCACATACTACCACACCTTTCGCACAAATCCCCACTCTTCCCATGACGTCGCTGTAAAAACCCCTCTCTGCATTCACACCTTAATCCCAACTTTCTTTTGTTTCCTTGAACTGTAGCTCCTTCACATATTTATCCCTTCTATTTTTGCACTTTTAAATATTTGCTCTTATTCACTCTCCCATAGTCCCAAATTAATAATAACACTCTTTCCAAAATTAGTGCTTTAGCACCACATCATATTTTTTGATTTCCCAATTAAATGTGTAAATTAATTCGGTTTGTAAGTAAACTTAATTAATTTTTTTATTTTTTAGTTTCGTTCAAAACATGTTTAATGATGAATATAAATATTGACTTTTGATGAAAGACCAACAATGCTAACACATACGGGCAATAATTATAATTATCAACCTAATTTGGAAAAAAATACAACAAATGCAGAAGTTAAGGATTTAAACTTCACCGTTTGTCCCTTTAATTATACCTTTAATGATTCACTAATGTTATCCATGGAACCTGTAAACATGGGTGTTGACAAATTGGTTGGTCATCTATTTAAGATAAGATGCCAAACACCTCTTACATTATACTTTTAAAAATCTAATTTTTTGAAGAAATCAACCTAAAAAATTTGCGGGAAGTATATTGAACATTGCTGGAAGCAATTAAACAATATATCATTCCACATAGAAGTTTCCAAAGACAGTGGAGTATTGTCTATATCCAGTTTCTTAAAAATGGCTACTTGGGTCCAAAAGATTACAATATTAACATTTTTTTTTCGGTTTAAAATTTTTTGTCAGATACTTTTTATTGGTTAAAGAAAAAAACACTTCGAAGGTACAAGGTTCTTATAGACCGTGTTCTTACGGGTCGGGTAGCATAGAGGATTTGCATGGCATATTTTATTGTCGTTGAAGATAAGCCTAACTTTTATTAAGAGAAAAAAGAAGAAGAAGAAGGGAAAAGGTGAGGAACATAGATAGACATAGAGATGAAATAGAAGGATGAAAAGTGAAATTAGTGATGAGAAAACAAGAAAGGATAAATTGACCAGGGGGTAGTCGGTTAGATAGAACTAACAAGTTACCCACTACTACTACTACTACTCTATTCTCTTCTCTCCATATACATCTATCTATCAGCAAGTCAGAGTCAGAAGAGTGTCAGCATTGAATGCACTGCCACCGGCCACTATCTGTCATCCGTACTATCATTCACCCTCTATTCCCGGTCAATCTTTCTCCCCAAGCCTCACAACTTTGAAATAATATAATAAATATCTATCTCTATTACTGATCATACCACAATACACAACTTAAAAAAAAGTTTTAATTAGTCCAAAACCAACACCGGCCAAAACACTCTCGATCTGTGAGTTTTACATGCAACTATATATATATAGTGTTTTGAGTGTTTGTTTGTTGAGATAACAAACATATGGATAGCAAAGAGCTCATGATGACGATGATGATAAAAATGGAAAATAATAATACCACTACTTGTGACCCATTATTATTTTCATCACTGCAGCAGGGTGTTACTGGTTTCGATGATAGCTGCAGTAGTAGTTATAAGCAGGGTGTTTCTGGGTTCATGGATTTACTGGGCTTTCAAGATTTTTCTTCTTATTATTCACCGGTCTTTGATATTAATCAGCTGATGATGTCACAACCCCCCATGGAAATGGTTGTGGCCACGTCATCAGCTCATGACGACGACGATGAAGAAGATAATCTGAAGAAGAAGAAAGAAGAAGAGGATGTGAATGATGAAGAAGAAACGACGTCAACATCAGTTGTGTTAAATGGGCAGCAACCGTCATCACCAAACTCTTGTTCCATCTCTTCATCTCATCAACAACCACTACTACTACACAAACCTTCCGTCAAACAGTAAGTTTAATTTGTTCCTCCATCGATCTCTTTTCTCTTTTTTTTTTTCCTTTAAAAAAAAATCTAAATGTAATAATTAATCTAGTGTAAACGGTAGTAGATGAGCAGCTTTTTTTGGTTGGGTTAATTAGGCATATAAAATTATATATATTCCATAATCCTAAAAGATGAAAAAGGGGAAAGAAAAAAAAATACAGTACATTTTTTTCTATCTTATCTTCCAAAAGTTTGACAATGTGGTGACAAATCTGTTGTTTTTCTTGTGAAATACCTAGCTAGCTAATGCTTCTCCCAAAGATAAATATTGTACGTTTTAAACTTTGTAAAATGAAAATTTAATACACAATATACTAATTAAATTATTTATAACTTGGTTATTGTGGGATGAAACATGTAACTAATTAAGCTAGCTAGTGGCTTAAAAAAAGGTCTTTTTTTTTTTGGTAATATTAATTATGTAGACAACAAATTAAAGGGGAAATCAGGCTACTAATACTTTTTATTTAATTTGTCCTTGACTATTAAGTGATCGATGTATATATGTTGTAGCTAGCTAGATTTTGGTGATCGAACTTAATTTGTATGTATATATAGCTGCTCCTAGGAAATTTCTTATTATCCTAGGTAGCTAGCTAGAAAAGGGGAATTATTATTAAAAGAGGAGGATTTCTTAAGATTTTAGTTGATTTATAATTGTGTATAGGGGCATGAAAGGGAAGAAAGCATTGGATGATGGAGATGAGAGAAAACCAAAGGCAAAGAAGAAGAAAGAAAGGGAAGCAAGATTTGCATTCATGACAAGGAGTGAGATTGACCATCTTGATGATGGTTATCGATGGCGCAAGTATGGCCAAAAAGCTGTCAAGAACAGCCATTTCCCAAGGTATACTACTCCGATCCTCCATATATTATTATTTGCATTCATTCATTCAATTACATTAATGTTCTCGATCGACTAATCCATCACTCGATCATATATATATATATATGCATGCAGGAGCTACTACAGGTGCACAAGTGCATCATGTAATGTGAAGAAGAGGGTGGAGAGGTGTATGGGTGATCCATCCTACGTCGTCACCACCTACGAAGGCCAACACATTCATCCAGCGTCGGTCGGGACTCATACTTCCAACGCCTACTCCTTTGATCATCTCATTAATCCCGCCATTACCACCAATGCTACTAATTATGCCAACACACCACATGCTATGATGAAGCTAGAGCAAGGAGCAGGACTTCTTCAGGATATGCTGCATTTTCCTCAATGATATATATATATATATATATGGTTATCTTTAATTTTATCTATCTATGAAATTAAAGTATCCAAATGCTAACTGTTATGTATATATAGTATATTGAAGACCCTATATGTACGTTAGTTTAATTTACTTTAATCTCAATGTTTTATTGTGTACATGGGAATGGTACGTGTGGCATATCTTTTACCAAACCCTATTATATGATCGACGTACTTTATATATATATATATATACCTATCTTTATAAATTTATTATTCATGTATTTAATTGTATCTCTTGGTTATGCTATCAAAATTTGGGTTTTGGTTGTTTGTCTATATATATACAGTATATATATATCTGTGCTTAATTGCTTGTATTTGCATTGGTTGGTCATATAACAACCAGGCGTACTATACGTTGGTGCCCGGGGAAGTGACCAAATTAACTACTACTCCATATGTTTCGTGTATCAGCAGATTGTGCGTATAGTATATATGTTATTGTACGACTTCATTAATTTGTAATTTATCAATGAAAATATATGATGAATCCTTTTCGGTTTTATTTCTGTTCGCCTATCGATCGTTGGTAATTAATTTCTCAAGTTCGCATTCCTTGTGTAGAAGTCTGCATATATAGCATTGGCACTGGTTTTTCCTAGTATGTATATGGGTCCTAGCTAGCTAGCTACACCTTTTCTTTAATTGGTACGTAAAAAGGATTGTAATATGATATTTATCATTATCATGATCTAGCCAATTTTGGTGAGGTACAGTATATGTATCAAAAGTTCAAAACTAATGTTGCGTATATAATCCGTCATCATTGCATTTCAAATTATATCCTACTTTTTTGAAAGTGTTTTCCTTGCTTCTTTTTGGAGTGTAGTAGCAATTAAATTTTTATATATTGATATATGCATCATGCGGGGGGTTTTTTCTGCTACTAAAGGATTAATTGAAGGCCATTAAATTAATTAAACTTATACATAGAGCAAATTAAATTATACACGTCGGGAATCTATATAAGAGATGCATGGGCCGGGCTACCTATATATATATCCATCGATCTGATCTATCCAAGCCAATCGAAGTTGCTTTGGCTACTAGCTAGTTAGCCAAAGTAAACAAAAAGTAATTAAGTAAAGCTTCATCTCATCCGCAACATACATTGGTGTGTCAATAGCTAGCTTCGATCATTTCATAGGGGAGGTAATTAAAAGTGACTCCATCGCATCCAGTGCCTCTAAACAGTGGTTGGCGTCAACATACTTCTTCGACTTTTTGTCTTGATTTGTAATATTCTAGCTTATAGGGAAAAAGCTCTCGCGCTGCCAATATTGATCTATACCAACAGTTCAAGTTCACAGTTATAGGACTATGTTTAGATCTCAAAACATTTTTCTGTGACTGTTTGTTTGTTCTAATGGCGTACGTACAGCCTACCAAGATACTTGTGTATCGTATATTAGCCAAGCTAGATTAAATAACTACTTTCTCATGCATCTTCAATGAGTTATATACATACCGGGTAGCCAGACTTTATTCATTGACCATTCAAAAATATAATAATAAATATAAATAAATAAAGTAATACATGATTTTTCATATTTTAAGAAAATCTTGATATTTAAAACTCTAATGGAAATAGTAGAATACTAAACATCATTCCGAGACATATATCATACATGCCCAGCCCCAACTCTCTTGAATCATCATAAAAATCAATGGTAAACCAAAGACGAGATTTGCTGGTTACCACCACATCATGAGTACCATTCTAGTAGAAAAAAAAAATCCAACCCACAATGTTTTTTTTTTTTTTCAAATGAAAAAGAAACTGTAATGAAATATATACTGTAAGTATTTCAAGAATGAAAAATGCAGCAATTTTGCGCTTAATCAAATTCTAGATGTAATTCATATCATTAAATTATAATTAATATAGTCCTAGTTGCCGGTAGGGCCTGGGCCCATATATGTACAAATTCAGCACAAACATGATGCATAGAGGATGTCATCAAGCACTGAAAAAGAAATATCTTTTACTTGTGAATCAACCTCTGATCAAGATTTGTTTTCCATTCAATGAATGTCCAATCACCAGCATTTCAGTCAAACCAAAGCCATGTGCAAACCAAACATATTCATTTCTTAATTAAATCAACTTTCCAATCCATACTTCACATTATACCTAGTACTAGCAATATACTAATCTTTCTTGAATAAACTAAATTTGTATAATTAGTGCCTATGCTGCTACCAATGAGAATTATACTGCGGATCATCATTGTAGTTTTCAAGTTGTTGCTCATAGAAACTGTATTCCTTTGGTTTCTCCCACTGATACACAAAATTAAAATGAGACCAAGTTTTATTGGTATTTAACTTAATAAGCCGAAATAAAGAATGTGACCGACTTACATACATGAAAGAAAACTTACAAGGCTTTCACATGTAACACAATTATAGTAGTATGCATTGCCATCAGGACATATATGCTCACTCCAATCACATTCGGGTGGATCAGCTGTCTCCCCTCTTGGAATGGAACCATTGCTAGAAACTGATGGAGCCTCGCTTCCAGCTTGTGAGGACTAGATGAAAAAAGTTTCAGATTTCATTGGACCATATTGTTTCAAGAAAACAAAGCGAAAGTAGATGTGTAAAGTCGAGGACTACCATAAGTGAACGACTATGTGGAGAGAATTGAGCAGCTCGGTCACCGAAGTGTGGTTCAAATCTGCAACAATGAAATGACATGTCGATCTTCAAAAAAATTGTTTAATTCTGATTTAGCTAAAGAATGTTGCGAATAGAGAAGCGACAGGACCTGTTGTCCCCAAATTTAGGCTTCTTTGGTTCTGCATACCGGACAGTCATAGGATGATCACAACCCTAAATGTAATGAAAAGAAGCAAGATTGTAATAAAGACATGTATCATTTGAAGTAAGGTGAGAGACCTCACATTTAGTGAATCATTATGCAGGTCATACTTACTTCCATCACATATTTTCCATTTAGACCATCGATAGCAGCCGCTGCCATATCTCTATGAGTGAAAGTGATGAATCCCATACCTTAAGCATCAGCATGAACAATTAGAGAACATCATATTAAGAATTTAAAGTTATCCTGAAAGAATTGACATATCAGTATATGAAGGGCGGTATATCTGAAAGATAAGAATTTGCTGCAAATGACTAACCACGGCTGCGCCTGTGCTCATCAAGAATTATATAGACATCTTCAACGTATCCATAAGGGAGAAATATCTGAAAATTACGATTACAATCATTTATTATAATCAAAAGCAGGTAACAACTTGTAGCAAAATATAAGGTCGACAGAGTTACATTCTTCAAAAACGAGCAGCCAGTGTCCTAAATGATACACCAGAATAAATAAAAAAATGTGTTCATCAATGTCATGTCACTATGGAAAATAAAAGATCCACTTCAAAACATTTAGATCTTTGGATGTAGTAAAAGACCAAAAACTCCCATTCAGTGGACAATGGTACCCAAATTCCAGTGAATGTCTGTGGATATATTTCGCACTAAATTACAGCAACCACACACTCACACAGTGACTATTGAAATCCTCTAGTATAAAAAATTATGTCTAGTTTTATCTTTTGACATCAACAATTATGTCTTGTTTTAGATATCATCAAAATCATGCATTATTTGGATCGTAAGTATATTAAGGGAATGTGGGGCATACATCTGCAATTTCTGCTTTCGATGCAAGCTTGTTCAAGGGACCAGCAAACAATTTGTTCTCATATGTCTTCGAGAAACCAGCAGCCACTTTGCTTTCATGCGTCTTAAACCACCCTATTGCACATGTGAAAAGAGAGATTATGAGAATCAAACTATCATAACAGCTTAGTGACGATAGTGGCATCTTGGTCAACTCGGATAATTTCAAGTATTCAAAATCTATTATTGCAACGAACTTAGAAACAGAGGCACACGTGCAATAAGAAGGAATTACCTGGACCTGGGCGTTCTGGTTTTTTCGCAGCATATTTAACTTCGATGGGATGCATTCTCTGAAATCACAGCAACAACTATAGATTGGGATTTCAAATCTACAAACACACGAAATGTTTAATCTTCAACTTCAGTATAATTGAACTTACCCCTGGAAAGGTATACTGACCATTTAATGACCATATAGCCATGTCAGCCTCCTCAATATTTGAAAATTTTACAAAACAGCCATCTGAAGATAGAGATTGTTGATGTAAATTCAGCCAGTAATATTAAATCCATATCATAACCTCCAGTTTGTCTTAGTATAACTAACTCCAATATGTTCCACAAAATCAAAATGTCAACCATAAGATGTGATCCTGGATTAGTAATTTACTATTTTCATCAAACAATCCCATATTTATTAACAAAAATGGCCGGCCCTTAAAAGACTTGTTCATCGATTGTACAAGGTGGTCTTCTTGTTAATATTTCTGATATCTGATATGAAACTTCTTTGTTGTGAAAAAGAAAAGAGAAGGGGTGGGTTCTGTAATAGGGTTCTTCCTCCACTAGTTGATACTAAGGGGTTTTTAACTTTTATCTGGGATGAAAGGACAAAAATGGATTCATGAAGATTTAAATACTTAATCGCTTCCCAACTGTATGTTCCGGGTTTGTTCAGATAATGAACATATGAGGTTATGTTTCAGAAAAAAAGTGACGTAGTTTTATACGGATACTGCCACGAGATAGAGTAAAATTTGAAGTAAATCCATACACCATTTCTTTCGTAGGAATACTATTCAAAAACGAAAACTTCAAAGAAAGTTAATTTCTTCCAGAATGTGCATTCAAAATTAACATAAAAAGTGGCAAATATAAAAATAACAATACAACTTGCGAAAAGATGCCGACTAATCCATCGTCGAGGATTAATTAAAATAATTTGTTCCATCCCAAGACATAAACAAAGACAAGGATAATCAAAGTCGTAAAGACCTGATATAAAAATAGGGAATTTGTTTTGACATGAAATGGATATATGATATATCCATATATCTCAGACTCATATATAGCAAATGCGGTTCATGTGGACGTACTGGTTCACGTAAGAGTACATGTAATATAACAAAGGCGGTTATTCATATTCAAGCAACTTTTAATAATACAATTGTGACTGTTACAAATGTATGCGGGCGGGGGACTTCTTGGTCCTGTGCTGATACTTGTGGCATCAGAGGTACAACAAGGGGAACGCTGTTTGCTGCTCAAACCACAACGATAAATGGTATACTATTAAAGATCCAGGTCACTAAAGAGACGCAACATTACAAACTATCCGCATAAGTGGTATACTATTATCTTCATACATCATGCAACTCCTATGCCACATAATGGATGCTCCAGAAAGAAACGTGTGTAGAAATAAGAAAGGAAGATATTTACACGGTATGAGAAACAAGAGATAAAAAATTCAATGCCCTGATCAAACAATACTATTATGGTTTGATAGAAAATACAGGTATCTACTCACACACTACAGTAGAAGTGTGTTGAATCAGCATCAATCGATAAGCGTTTTTTTTTATGAGCGCTTTATTCTTTATCCCCTTATAAAAGGTCAAGCAGACACAATAGGCACGCAATGCGAACTTATTTTTACTTCCTAACTAGTAGACTAGTAGAGAATTTATTGTAAAACAAGGAATATATATAAAAATAATTTCTACTTCAAACTTTACCTCGATGTTGAAGATTTGGTAAATGCTTAAACAGAATAACCTCAATGATATTTCCATGTTCACCAAATAAGGAATGAATCTGATTAGATAAAAGCAAATTGCGGCAGAAATAATATTAGTTATGAGTACATGCTGCGAATGGTGACATCAAAGAAGCTAACAAAAACGGAAATAAAGTTAATGTTTTTAAAAGCTATATTGAATGTTAGTTTAAGAGTAACATCGCGATATCCATATGCAACTATCATCAAATTGCAAACGCAGAATCTGATTTTATCTGTAAAGAACAAAACTTACATCTTCCACATTGACTTCTTTTGGAACATTACTTACATAAAGCTTCGCACAATTCCCACCATCAAAGTATTCTGAAACAAAAAGGAAACAACATCGGAAAGCCTTCCAAACAGTAAAAACACAAGGAACAACCGAACAAGGTATCCAACAAGTCAACTTCAAGTACATTCAATGGAGCAACAAAACCCGAGGTAGTTCCTCTACGTTCATGCACAAATCAACTTTGAAATAACAGTGTAAAATAGCAAATTACGGTAACTTACTATGCATTCCTCGATCTGGGTAAAATTTGAGTAATATACTACCCTAAATCCTTCAATTAGGGTAAAAGTTGAGTACTTGAACAATACGTCCATTACAAGTATAACAAGCATACATACATACATGGGTATATAAACATATATTAGCTTATCGTCAGATAAGCCTATACAAATTTATGTATTAAGACTGCTATAAGTGTGTTAGTATATCAAAATCTAGATTAGAAGCAAGTATCTACTCATGGGAACCTAAGTCGACTAGGCCGCCTACATGGAATACTAAACAAATTGACCATTTTTTTATTGTGTGTAGTCAAATTTAAGCCTGAACCTTCAAAAAATAAATTATCAAGCTTCAAGATGAAAAAGCTATCACCTTTATAAAATTAGTTATCCTAATTGCATTAAATTACAAGAAAAAAAAAAGATAGAAAAGAAAGCAAACCAGAAGGTCCATGGTAGAATTGTCTTTTTCGTCCATTAAATGGTGGTCCATTGTTGTATCCAAATGAATCGGGTGGTTCGGGACCATAGTCTTGAAAGTGGTTATTGTAGTATCTGCCGTGGTGGTGATTGTAGTGTCCGCCGTTATAGAATCCACCACCGCCGTGATTAAAGTGGCTGCCGCCGTCGTCGTCGTAGTAAGGTGGAGGATAGTCATTTGACCAAGAAGAATTGTAATCCCAATCCATATATCCATCCATATAGTAATAGAAACCCTATATGTATATATTTTGATAAGTAATCAGATTTTTACTCACATTAATTTTTTTTTATTTTTTTATTTTTTGGGGGGACTAAAGACTGAAGAGTGTTTGTTACTGTATTCTTCTTTCTGGGTTGGTTCTCCTTTTTTCTGCGCTGATTTGCAAATTGAAATTTCTATTTCACCCCTCGTATTTTTGATAGAGTTTTTCCAGTGAAAAAAATTATTTATCAAATTAGTATAGTTTTAAAAATATTTATTATTTTGGGTTGGAATTTAAGTTAACAATTTTTTCATTAAGTTTAAAACTAATTTAACATTACTTTACCCGTTATAGTGTTGTTATTCAACTTTTATAAAAATAACAATAGCAGTAATTGGTTTTCTTACAACTTATACGCATGTAATGATTGTCAAAAATTTTTTTATGTGTTTTGGAAAAAAAAACAATTGAAACTTTTGGTCAGAATGAACTGAATAAATTTTATTTTTTTTTAATTTGTAAATTTAACGGTTGAACTGAATAATTTTGTAATGAGATTCAAAAACATTATCAAAATTACATATTTACAAGTATATAAATACAAGTAACACTTACACTTTTGGTTAAAAAGGAAATGAATAATCTGGACTTTTGGTTAAAATGAAATGAATAATCTGGTAATCGAATTGAAGAATACTACCATAACCATCTGACTTTCAAATACCGCTATAAAATTTTAATTTTTAGAAAACCATTTATTATTAAAATTGGCTAAATGGGTCGGCATGGGTAACCCTCAAGATCTTATGCAAAGTTTATCTTTTATAATTCAGTGTCTAAAATATAACTACAGAGTCATCTTATTTCGGTAACAAATCAAATTCTAAAAAAGATATTTAAAGAGTTTACTTATTAGTTATACAAAATATAATAAAATATAATGTAAGATGATTGACGAAGGTTATAAAAAGATAATATAAAAATAATAGTTTGTTAAAAAGATTATTTAGAAAGTTTACTCATTAGTTATTTTTAGTATTTTTAAATTTCAAAGTTTTAATCAATTTCATTTAATAAAATATAATGTAAGATGATTGGTGGAGGTTATAAAAAAATAACTGTTTGTAAAAATTTAATGTATAATGATGTAATACCATAATACTATATAATGTTAAATTAAATTTTAAACCAAAATGGTAAATATTTTTAAAAACATACTAATTTGGTAAATAAAATTCCTCATTACACTATTTTGGAAAAAAACTCAATTAGTTGTAGATTACATATAATCTTCCTATAGGCTTTTTCCATATTTTAACTAGAGAAAATGTCACAAATGGTCCCTGTGGTTTGTTACATTTCAATTTTGCCCCCTGTGTTTTTTTTCGTTGCAACTGGTCCCTGCCTTTTTTGTTTTCGTTGCCAGAAGGCTCTGACACTAACTTCTGTTAGTTTTAACCCGTTAGTGAGGGTATATTTATCCATCTACATGAAAAACACTTTTCTTCTTCACTCTTCATCCTTCCAACAACCACCACTACCACCGAAATCCTTAAATATTTGATTTTCTATATTTTTTATCCATATAATTTCTAAATCCATAGCCATTTTTTTTTTTAATTCTTCCCTGAATCTCAATATACTTTTTTTTTTGTCTAAAATCCTCAAGCATTAGTAATGTTAAAACGTAATTGCGACAAACACATTCATACATCTCCTATGTATAGGCCATCCCCAAAAGCAATGAGTCAACTCTTCGTATTGTACATAACTACATATATACATACCATATTCTAAACTTATAAAAACTTCTATTAGGAAGTATTTTCAACCTAGTTACTGAAACTTATGGTGCAACAATCAATTTCATAAAGTTAATACATGTCACTCAATCGATTAAGAAACCAAATATGGAAGGAAAAAAAAACATCAAATTGGCAGAGAAAATAAATCCACAAAGTGATGTTTTTCGCTTACAACTACCAACGATACACAACTTTCTGATTCGAAGTTCGTAAGTCGCCATCAATGAGTTTGATTTTCTTGCTAATATCTTATGTTGGCAATGGGGACTATGTTTGTCGGGTGGTGTTCACGGTGGTAGCGATGGTGGTTGGACCATCGATCCATGGTGGTGATTGGTGAATTGGTGATGATGTTTGGACCGTTGAAGCTCATGCTTTGTAGGTCGTCGACGATGTCCTTGATTCATGGTGGTTCCAAATATTATCTATATATTTGTTCCTCTCTCCATTTGATACCTACGACCGACCACCACCACACAACCACTGCGCCACCATCAGCCCACCTGTGATACACCACCGAGCCCACATCAAACAAAAATCCAAAAAAGATCCAACACCGAAACCCACCACTAAATGTCAAACCGCAACTCACCCAAAATAAGAAATTTAGATTTCATTTGATATAAAAAGTGGATATATAAAAAAAATGTTACAAATGGTGGATCTGATCTATCTGTACATCACAAAGCTTTTCAAAATGTTTGATATTTCTCTTTCTTTCTTGAAGTAGGTATGACTATTTGGGGATGATGATGAAGATGTGAAATGCACAGGGATACATATAGATAGGTGTGTGTGTATGTGTATATATACATATATATTAAATTTTTATTACAAATAGTCCCTAAGGTTGGTAAAAAGACGAGTATACCCTCACGTGGTTTACACGTGAGGGGTTTAAACGGCCAAATTTAACAAAGTTAGTGCTAGGGCCTTCTGGCAACGAAAACGAAAAAGACAGGGATCAGTTGTAACGAAAAAAAGCACAGGGGGCAAAATGCGAATGTCACAAACCATAGGGATCATTTGTAACATTTTCTCTTTTAACTATTATTTTTTTTCCCTCAAATGTTAACTTTCATAATTACACTATGTACAACCCCATATTCTTGAAGATACAATATTATCAAAAGAGATCCAACATGGTGGCGGTGGAGGTGAAGTTGAAGGGCGGTGGTGGAGATCGAGATAGGCGGTGTAGAAGGAGGGCGTCGGCGAAGGGTGATATAAAGTTGATGAGAGTGTGTTATGATTAGAGAATAGAGAAAATGAGGGAATATAAAGATTTTATGTTTAAGAAATGATATTTTAAGAAGAAAAATATGTTTAATACTTTAATCCTAGTTTTATTTATAAAAGGTATAGATAGATATAGAAAAGAGATCCAACACTTCCAAAGTTCCAATAGTCCAATCAATGGAGGATCTTTTTGATCTATTTTTAATCCATATATTGATATATACGATAGTTAACATATATTTATAATATCTACAGTATTCATGAACATACATTACAAATCTAAATATCAAAAGAGATCCAACATCTTCAATTTATAGAGCACTTTTGATCTATTTTTAATAATCGACATATATGATAATATGATAATGATTTAATTTCGCCTACAACATTACGTCCCAAAAAACTTTGAAGTAAAAAAACTTTGAAAAGTTCCATAGATTGTGAGTTTGAGAAGTTCACCACGGTTGAAACTCTATGATAACAAACATGTTAATCGACAAACCATATCGAATATTCTACTATACATAGAAGTGAGAAACTTGTTCAAAAATTGAAAGATGTTTAACAGCTTACTTTTTTCAAATTCTAAATTTCTCATTCATACCCATATTTGAATATCTACAGTAACATCCCAAACTTTTTATTTAACGGTTGACTCGGGTCATTAAGTCAACATTACGTGTCCGTTAAGCCTATAAATGATTTAATGACTATATGTGTTTAATGTGTTATATGTGTCAAGCTTTAGTGCCTTAATGATTAATGTGCTAAAGTGCTTAAGATATGTTTTATATGCCTTTTGATGTGCTTAAAGTGTTTAATGTGTTGTAAGTATTCCCAATAGGTGTTTTGAGCTAAATATGAGCCATAAGGAAGCCTAAGGACTAGTTTTGACATAGGTGGAAACTAAAAAAACGGGATTAGGGTCTTGGAGCAGGCCATTAGCTTCTAATTACTCATATTATCCTTTTCTCTTTGAGCCCTAACCATTCCCCATTGCCATAATCAATTTCTTGTTCGATTTCATCTTCGTTTGGTTGATTCGAGAGTGTTTTGATCAAGTTTTTACATTCTCTTTATAATCTCCAGGTATCCCAGGTATAATAACATTGATTTCATGTCCTTTCAATCCCTTGATTCGATTCATAACTGATCTAGGTCTTTAGAGGGTTGATTGGAGTCAAAAACGTGAGTTTTAATCAATTCGGTAACCTAAAATGATTGTTGTTGTGTTGCAAATCAATTGGATGTTAAGGGTTGTTTTCATGACATCATTAGAGTCTTAAAATGATGAATTTTGAGGGTTAAAAGTCGTTCATAAGGTTTGGGGTCGTTTGGGGTGTGTTTGGTTAAGTTTTGGAGGTTAAACAATGAGGTTTGTGCAGAAACGGGGCTAGCTGCGGCGCAACTGGAAACCAGTGACACATAGCTGCGACGCAACTAGGTAGTTGCGACGCAATAGCGACGGAATTTTCAAATGGCCATAACTTTTGAACCGTAACTCCGTTTTTGACAAATAAGATATCCACGGAATCGTGAGAGAGTCTACTTTCTAATGGAAATGTTTTTGAAAGATTATTGTAATGTCAAGTTTCCAGAAAGGTTAATTTAGTGAGTGTATCCCGAGTTTCGTCGAGTTATGTAAGTTTTAAAGTATTAATCGAATGTCCGATGCATCAAGCATTGTCATGAGTCATGTTTATAGGTATTTAGACGTGAGTCATGACCTTAAGTGAGTGGGTATTTATTAGCTCATTATGTCGTTTAATGATTATAGGTAGTCGGAATACTTGCAAAGCTCGGTAACTTACGTTATCATTTCTTGTGCACTCCATTGAGGTAAGATACACTACTTTGACACGCTGAGGGTTCAACAAAAATATAGTTTTCATATAATAACTTCCCCTAATGATATCTCGGTTGCTTATGGGTATTCGGGATTATACGGGAGGTGATATGGGCTATGTAGATGCATATAAAAGCCTGAAATGCTACCCCAATGATACGTATTGCTATGAGATGTTATGTATGCTTAATAGATGATATGATATGAAATGATGTACGATCTAAGATGATAAATGTTATGCAATGTTGTAATGATATACGATATGCAATGATATATGACGATGTACGTGATGTAACAATGTATGCGATGTGATGATATGAAATGAAACGCTATGAAATGTGATGTATGAGGATGATATGTGAAATGTGCATGATTACATGGCTTGTTCATCTAGTTCACTAGACTTGTTAAGTTGCCATGACACGTGCACGTTTAAGGGCCCAAACGTAATGATGTATATGTGATGATTGTTTAGGTTGTGTAAACACCTAAACTATATGTGATGTGAAATCGAGCTCGTAAATTTGATGTGAAAGTGTTAAGCTTAACCCGTACTTGCCCTTGCCCGGTGAGTGCGTATATGGTTGCTTGGGTGGCTCCTTGCAACATAATTACGTGGTTTGAGTACCTCCGGGTGGCGTGATTAACCACCAATGTCTTTGAACATACGGATTACTCCTGGATTGGCTTGCCATTCCTTAACGACATTGATGCACTACTGAATGGTGGTTCATCTAGTCGGGTGCGACTTATGTCACACTTAACGAGATGCATATGTTATATGAGATGCGTGACTTTTGTCACAATTATAAAGATGTTCAAATGTGATATGTGATGATACAAAAGATGACTAGGCACATTTAGGATGACCCATCCTAATATGAATGATGTTGATGATATGATATGTAAGTGTGATGATATGTTTGGGGATATGTGCCTTAACGAATTAATATGACTTTTATATAATGTTTTAAATGGACAAACGTTTCATAACTTATGTGTTATCTTACTTAGCTAATTCGTTAGCTAACACTTGCTCTTTTAAAATGTGTTGTGCCCTCAGGTCCAACAATAGTGAGCAGGTAGATGTGAGAAGATGTGAGGCATGGGTAGATGATCTTGAAGCTGGTTATAGTTTACCCATAGTGGCTGCTCGCATTAGACATTTGCTTATTGTTTAGATAATAATGACTTGTATTGATTATGTGCTCGGTTGTTTAATATTAGGCAACCGATGGATTTCCATTTAGACTTATTTTGATGATATGGCTAGTAACACCATTTAATGAATAAACCAAACAGATTTTACTGGTTTGGACTTTTAAAGTTAATTCCGCTTCTTTTAACGCCGTTAGGCAAAAGTTTTTGGAAATCCTTATTCTTAAATGTTGGGTGTTACATCTACATCACTATCACCCTAAAAAGTCTAAAAAGATAGGGGTTTTGCTAAACGAATACTTAAGGGATTTCGTTAAGGTGTATTAACTAGTTGTACACTTACCATAAAATTCAGGGGGTGTGCTTTTAATATGAAAATGTACAATCTTTTTATGCACGTTAAGTGAAGCCCTAAGAGCTTTGTTTAACATTTTTCAAAATGTAAAAATGAAGAAAAAGTGTTGACTAATCCATCCTCGAGGACGAATTATAGGGACTTTAGTCTAACCAAAGGCATTACTAAAGACAATGATAATCAAACTCGTTAAAGACATAAACAACATATGTACACAACATGGTGAATTTGTTTTGACATAAAATGGATATATCCATATATTTTTGACTTAAATTTATGATATCACAAAATATGACAAAAGCTAAATTGAAAAGGGTTTATGTAGATGTGTTGTTTACGTAAGAGTACATGTAAAACAACAGTTATAAATTTGTATCTCTTTGACTCAAATTTACGAGCATATTATAAAAGTTTGAACCCTAGGGACGATTCGTGATAATTCATTTACTTATCATATATTTAAGAGCTTGCGTTCGTAAAATTTGTGACAAATGTCGACAAATCCGTAGCCTGACACATATTTAAATAAATTGTTCCACATTAGGACATAAAAAATGACACGGATAACCATACTAGTTGAAAAATGTTCTCGTGTGATATTTGATATATGGATATCATAAACAAACAAATACAAAACTGCAATACAATGTCCATGACAAAAAGCAATATTGTTTTGTGCCACGATTGTCTAGGCATAATCACGAAAAAAAATCAAAGTAACTACGAAAAATGAAAAACAGTGGGCGATAACCTCTTTGGTCTTACCCAACCCAAAAATTTTCTCTATTTTTCATTGCTACATCACCGCTTTCTTATTTTCATTATCATAAAATATCATTACTAACCATACCTTTTTCTCCCATCTTTCTTACTTTTTCTTCCAATAATTTATTATTATTATTATATTTTGTTTATATTGTTATTGTTAGAAAAATTGCATGCTACTATTCTAGAAATGAAAAAAACCTTTGCATGGCCCACTCCACCCTCTCTTTCTTCTTTCTCCCATTTGCTTTTGAAAAAATGATGAGCGTCCATTTTGTGATAAAAACCTCTATCGAAAGGTTTCATTTCAATGCTTAAATGAGTTATTATTCCGGAACTATAGTACTTAATGAATCGTATGATTATGCAGGTTCATGGAAGATGCGAGGGGGGGTAAATGACATGAAGTAACTCAAGAAGGAAGCCTCAAAACCCTAGAAGAGAGCCGATTCAGCAACCCTAGCCGCCCAGCAACAACCCTAGATCGACTTTGCAGATTCTAAGGAGGTTTTGGAGCTTCTAACACCTTCTAATCTTCATTCTTAGACTAGAATACTTATATTATCAGACAATGTCTTTCATCTTTACAGACTTTGTTATTCCTTTAATAATGCTAGGCTAGTAGGCTGAATACTTGTTTGGATCAATGTGATCATGTAGATACTTATTGTTTTACTATTTTTGTTTAGATTATGTTGGAGTGTGTTTTACTGTTTATCGTAGATCCAAGTTTATAGTAATTCATGTTGCTATTGGTTTTATATATGAACATATTAGTTTAATTCTGATGGTTGTCTATGATCATACACCAGGACTAATATGCTAGGACAGAAAACGACTAGTCGGTTTATAACTAGAAGTAAAAAGTGATTCACTTGTAACCGAGGGATCCAGAACCATAGTAACTAGGATGAATTGAACATGAAACTTAATAATGTCAGACGTGATCCTTTGACTTGGAAACGAGCACTGGGGTCACCGGAGAGAATTATATCTAGCCATGGCTTAAGAGCTGGGTAATTAAAAGATGAATTAGTAACACAAACTTTAGGTCATTAATGCTTAAACAATGAATCTAACGAGAATTTGTTTACAGGATAGTGTGAGTCTAGCGACAACACTATTAATTAGGCAAAGTGAATCTAACGAGAATCTGAGTCGCGATGAAGTTTCCAACAGTCTAACAAACCAGTAGGATTGTATTTGGTTGTACCATGAGATCGGAGATGCCAAACAAGTATTTTAATTTTATTACTGTTATTTGCTTTTCTTTTCCTAGTTTGATTTACGTCGTGTCTTCTGACACGGCCTACGCCGGTAATACCGGGTAGTTATTGTTAGGTAATAGTTTATTAGGAGTTCGTGACAAACCCCCAAAACAAACTAGAATTACACGTATTACTAGATTAGGTAACGCAACGCGTCCCTGCGAACAATCCTGTAGCGTATCACTAGACTATACTGCATTGACCGGGTGCTCTGCTCGTTAGTGTGCTTTAGTTTAAGATAGTTACTTGTACAACATTATAAATTTAAAGACAAAGATAAAACGCACACATCAAAAAACTTTCCAACTTTTTATGAGAAAATGAATTGAGAAAAAATGAGTGCCAATGCTTGTAACACCCCGGGCTAGAACCCGAAATATCACTGAAATTATATAGCACACAGTGGAATTATCGTAGAATATATACTACATGAAAATAAAGGATTCGAATAATCCAAACCAACATTTAAGGTGCAAGATACCAAGTAAACAAGAAACCATGAATGAGACTAAAAACAAGACATTACAACTAAGATCATAAGTAACTAAACAAGAACCCTAAATGGACAACGGATCACGGATCCATGGGAGTCCCAATCCAAGCTCTAGCAGAATCAACAAGTAGCCATCAATACTCCAACTTCACACGAATACCTGAAAAGTGCACTAAACAAGGTCAACACTAGGTTGGTGAGTTCGTAGTGATGGATCACATGAAACCATCGCCAATAATCACAATACATATGAGGAAGATCAAGCACACCAGTAGCCTTCACGTGCCACACTAACAACACATCAAGAATTCACAATATAAACAAGTGTGTAATGGTAAACATATATAATGCCAATGCCAAATAGGAATCGTATGCATGTCAATGTCATAATGCGTATGATATGCATGCCAATGTCGTGATGCGTATGATATGCATGTCAATGTCAAATGCGTATGATATGCATGCCAAAATCCAAAGTACTCGTAGAGTGGCCTTACGGTTCAACAACCTGCCTTTAGAACCATTACTCGTATAGTGGCCTTACGGTTCAACAACCTGCCTTTAGAACCATTACTCGTAGAGTGGCCTTACGTTTCAACAACCTGCCTTTAGAACCATTACTCGTAGAGTGGCCTTACGGTTCAACAACCTGCCTTTAGAACCATCAACAACCAACCAATGCATCCCAAATGCATTTCCCCAAACCGCCCCAAACCTTGGTTTACCACAAAGTCCCACAAACTAGCCAATATCCATATCGAAGCTTAAGTGTGTTGCCTCTATCACAATTCCATCAATAATCATCCATCAATCCAACCAACCGAACCCATGCATACATACACTTAGGAGGATTCTACTTTCAACGAGTTCTCGATGCTTATATATAGGGTCACCCGTAGCCTTCCCACCACATACCAAACTCTTTGAAAGTATAATCGACATCCATGTATGCACAACTATCCTAATAACTACTATAATCCAATCATATGCATAATCAATCAATCAATTCATCAAACAATCCATAATTCAATCCACAATTCAATCAACATTTATTTACACAATTTTTTAATCATAACAAGTGCAAATAAGTTAACTAGAACCATCAAACCATTTATAAATCAATCAAACAAACAAACACGTATGGGTGCACTTTCCAGCCCGAATCTCAAGCGAGTAGGGAACTACGGAACTCACTTTGGCTTCCAAGCTACGATAAAGAATTAACAAAGAGTTATAAACGCTCAACGACCGCTACGAGTCCGCAACCTAGCAATAAATATCATATTATCATCAAAGTCAACTTCTATAATCCTAAACAAGTTGGTTTGGTAAGATTAAGGTTGAGTCACAACTCTTAGACGTCTAACCGTTTTCCCGCGTAAGTACAAGACACATTCGACTCGACATTTTTAAAAATGGAGAAAGATTCATGAAAATGAATGTTACTACAAGAAAGTAGACTCTTATACGGTTCCAACGATAGGTCATATGACTCGATTGGACTTACGGATCAAAAGTTATAAGCGTTTGAAGTTGACGAAGAATCGCTGGTTCAACAACTTTTCACTACGCCGCAGTGGGGTCTGGCACCTCCCATTGCGCCGCAGTCAGCCAAATCTGCTGCAAAAACTTGGCCAAAATGATCCAAAACATCCCAAAACCCCATTTTTGACCCAAGATCGACCCAAGGACCTTTCCAACTCGTTTTTAAGCATAAATACACATATATAAACATAAACCAACATAAACCATCTCATAATCTTCTCCCAAAACATCAAATCTTTGCTCAAATCCATTTTGACCCATTTCAAACCCTATTTGAACCCTAATTCGATTTTGCCCGATTTGTGACCCGAATTCGTTTGCAATCAACTTGAAACATGTAAATAAACATGAAATCATAACTATGGGATGAATTTAACTTACCAAAACCTTCACCCCGTGTTCAAACCCGAATTTGACCCGAATGGGTGTTTTCTTCCACTTTGAAACCCAAACTCTTGATATGATGATAAGGAGATGATGATGATTATTATTCTAGTTCTTAATCTTGCTTAAGCTTCTTTAAATTTGATAGAACTCTAAAGAGAGAGTGAGATTGTGTGTGTGTGTGTGTGTGTTTGTAAGAATTCAAGAGAGAGGGAAAGAGGATGAAATGGATGGGTGGTGGAGGATGGAGGTGGGGATAAGGGGGATGGGGTTGGGTCACGGGTCTTGGGTCATGGGTTGACCCGCTTCACACACTACTAGCTCAAATAAATCATTGCCCCTTTTTGTCGTCTAAAATCATACCGTCCAACGAGTGGTCAAGTGACCCATTAAACGTTTTGCCCATCATTTAATCTCAAAGGAGCTAAATCATTCTTTATTTAAATTTACTAAGCATTTTACATAAAAATCAAAGGGTCAAAATTTGCGGATGTTACAATGCTAGTTCTCAGTAAACGTTGAGAAAATGCCCGAAAAATCTAACGTTGGGAATGGCCTAATGCACACAACTAACGAGTTGGACGATAAGAGAAAAATTAAAGTCAAAGGCATAAAACCCACCAAGAAGAATAGAAAACAGTCTTTTCCTTTGGTTAATTCAGGGTACAGTAGATATAATTCTTTTGAAACAGCTTCTACAATATATGACTAGGTCGGGCATTGGGGGTAGTTATCTTTATCTTTACTCCTATATAATAGAGGAACCCTTTTTTCTAAATCTCAAATTACAATTTTGAACTACCTAAATTTCCCCTCTTCTTTATTCATTAATTTAAACATCTATACATAATAACCCTATAATACCCTTAAATCTCAACCACTCATTTTCTTCTCTCTCATCAAATCTCAACCACTCATTTTTTCTCTCTCCTCCATAAATCATTTTATTCCTCTAATTCATTCAAAATCTTTTATCTCAAAAACAATATGTCGATAAATTATAAAAATTATATGGGTGTTCTTAAAATTTCGTGCTCTTTTAATAGAGATGTCATTTGATATACTTTCGACGAACTTTTAAATCCGAGGGCGGAGCCCGTACGGGTAAGACATTTGGCTACCACACTCTATGACTTATCACCTCTTATGACCTATCACCCCAACTATCTCACCGTCACAACGCGCGTGTACTTTCTTTCGTATATGTAAAAGAAATACTTGCAAATAATATTTTTTGAGTTTTTGTCATATGGTGGAAGTTTATTATCATAATTTTATCAAGTAGTTGAATAAAAACAAATTATCAAGTAGTTGAATAAAAACTGTTGGTCAAGAAGAGTGATAGATAGAACGATAGTTTAATGGGTGTAATTCTTAGAACCGGAAAAGAGAAAACTTTGTTTTCAGTTTTCCTGTCCCACATCGCTAATGCAAGAAGTAGAATGAGGATGAATGGGCTATAAAAGAAACGGGCCAGGAAGGGAAGAAGCATACCTTTCTCGGCCTTTTGGCTAAGATCAAGTGTAGTATCTGTTCTTATCAGTTTAATATCTGATATGTGGGTCATCGACCTACTCGATATTAATCTTATTTTTGGAGGGGAAAGGCTCGTCACGCTAGCTTGCTAGTGGGGTTTTTCATTTGTCGCTTTGGCCTTACACTATCACCATGGCCGGCGCCCAATTTATAGTTCAACAAATTGTTAAATGACGATGATTCAAATTTTATGTTAATTATTACGATTTACATTTCAACTATTATTATGAGCAAAAACTCGGTACGATTTATTTGATAATTGAATTTCAGCATTGTATCAAGACAATAGATATTCTACTTTAGAGTTTCTTCAAGCTTCTATAAGCATTGTCTATTTGAATCTGCATAAAAACAACACAAAAATTCAGTAAAATAACTTTGAAACTAAAACAAGCAAAGGTTCAAGTGTTACCTTGTAATTATCTTGCAATCTATCTCTTTTCTTTTTAAGTGTTGGTGTCAAAAATCCTTTTTCACCTTCAAAGGTTTCGGCTTCGATAATCACAGCTTTAACATGTTCGAAACCTCTCAACTAGTGTCACATTCACCATTCAAAAATCACGATCAACTAGAAAAGTCGGAAAATAGAAAGAAACGATAATGCCAAGGAACGGTACCTTGTTTCTTTCTGCTGTAGATTTGAGTTCACTGATGACGTAATCATGTAGCTGAGTGAGTGTACACAAGTCGGGGAAGGTAACATTATACCCATTATGATCTGCCCATTTTGATGCATGCTCTTGGTTTAGCACAACTACAGCCACCAACGCTGACTTGAAACTATCCCCATATACCCAAATCTGAACACAAAGATTTTGAATTTAAGGTTGTTTAAACTTTATGTAGTAGTAATTAGTAAAAGGAAGCGAAAGATGTTTACGTCTTCAACAATGGGGTTAATGGCATAGAGTTTCTCCAAATGCTCCAGTGCAACATATTCTCCTTGTGACAGCTTTATCAAATGTTTCTTCCTGTCAATAATTTTTAATGATCCATTTGGTAATATCTCCCCTATGTCACCTAAATATTCGTTCATACAATATACGTCTTAATTCATTTCAATTCAATCTTAACACGAATTCTCCCAACCGAGAAGAAAGGTTAACCAACCTGTACGAAACCATCCATCTTTCATCACCTCACTTGTCAACTCTGGATTCTTGTAGTATCCTGCAAAAGGAGTTTTTCCCCTAACACATATTTCACCCCGTGGAGGATCTGCCAATGGGTCATAACCCATTTCTGGAACTTCCTCTAGACGTAATTCCGTGTATAAAAAAGGAGGACCAACAGTCCCAATCATGCTTATTTCATCTGGAACTCCAACAGCGGCTAGACCACAAGTCTCTGTCAATCCTGTACCGACAAAAATTATACAACATATTACTATAGATGTATAGATAGTTAGATACTTTTCATAGATCAAGCTGCATTTACCATATCCTTGTAGTACAAAAGCACAGGATGTGACCCGCAAGAACTCTTCCACCTCAGGGCTTAATGGAGCTCCTCCAGATACTATACAACGAATCCGACCACCCAGTCTGTTCTTTATCTATAAACAGTACATTAAGGCATATTATTATTGAATTTCGTGTGGTATATGTTTATTCTTATACATTGTCTTTTATCTCAATATATATATATGGTCGTAATCAACGGTCAAACAAGGAATTTAAGGCATATATAGGAGAAGAAACCTTGCTGAAAGCCAGCATATCTGCCAAAGGCGAAGCATATTTTTGCTTATAACCTAACTTCATCCATTTAAGTTTGCTGCATAAAACACATATCAAAGATTAAATTAGATTCACAAAAGGATAAAATTCAGAAGTATTGGAGAAGGAGAATCATTTAGTTACTAGTTGTATAGTATGTCAAATATTTTCCTCCTCCTTGGATTAAGTTCTTCTAGTCCTTTCAACACGCCTATAAGACCATATTGTCAGGAAAATAGATAAAAACAACATGTGAGTTGATCACCAATGAGAGCTAACCTTCATGAATTCGTTCC
This sequence comes from Erigeron canadensis, assembly GCF_010389155.1. Taxonomy (NCBI): domain Eukaryota; kingdom Viridiplantae; phylum Streptophyta; class Magnoliopsida; order Asterales; family Asteraceae; genus Erigeron; species Erigeron canadensis. Next base: position 40,011,099 of record NC_057763.1, read on the forward strand.
AAAACACGAGGTACTCCAGCCAAGAAAGTTGGTTTCAGCTCCATCATATCATCCTTTAACGCATTTATATCCTTCAAAAAGTAAGAACCGCATATATGAGGTAAATGTAAGACATGATGTCAAATCAGCTCGTAAAATAACTATAACACATGAGATGTCAAATTTACCCCATGATAGAAACCAACAGATGCTCCTTTATGAAAGAAATATTCTTCAATTACACGGTCAAGAATGTGGGCGAGAGGTAAGAAGGATAAGTAAACATCATCCACCGTCATCTATTTTGGTTCCACAGTCAGCAAATATGCGTTTATGAGAGACTAAAAGGTCAAATTACAAGCTGCTAACGACAACAAGAACAATTATTACCTTTTCCTCAAATTGTTCCATGGAACGATCAAGGCCACTTATAGTTGTTACCGCATTTTCATGAGTCAATATGACACCTTTTGGATCTCCATTGGTGCCACTTGTGTACATAATTGTACATATGTTAGATGGCTGCGGTGTCTGCAGCTCTGATGGATGCTCGCTTCCCTACCCAATATTATGATTATGTAAACAAACTATGATTATGTTTATATTATGATGATTGGATCGACTTGATTGTGTCTGATTATCTACTTTATCTTGATGGGAGGAATTATGTGAGTGAAGTTATGTCAATGATATAACCATCCTTCATTTTTTTAGTCAAGAAAATTGTCCGTCGAGATTCTATATGTGCCATTTGTTGCGAGTTTTGAGTCATAAACATGGTATTTCTATACAGAGTTAAGGAAATAGTCAAGAAAGACATATATATTTAACAAGAATATGTAAAAAATGTAAATATACTCAAGTCATATGCAGAGTCAAACCATTTGAAGAAAGTCATTCCATGAGAAAGATTTTATCCCAATTGAATCTGCCATTTCCTTTTCCTCTTCTGTCATTGAAGTGAAGCAAACAATAACTGCAATCAAAAGAAAAAAAAACTGATTAGTTGATGTCACAACCATACATTTAAAAAACTTAAATTCTTACCCTTGAGGCGTTGAGTATGTGTACACTCTGGATCCAGTAGCTGCAAAGATGAAGGACTTGGTAATTAACTATTAGTCTATATATGAACCACAGATAGTTTAAATAGGAAATCTCTCACTTGTTTAACTTTTTTATCTTGCACAAAAACAATATCAACTTCGGCATGCTCCAAGATAAAATTTACAGCCCCTGCCCCTGTTTATTAATCAAGACTAGTTACTAACAACACGGTGAACTACAAGTCTTCAAAGCGAAAGGATAAAATATAAACTAACTAGATTACCAAGGGTATCGTAGAGAGGTACACAAATGCAGCTCTGGGCATTGCAAGCCTACATCACATTCACATATATACTGGTTTTATAACACAGTTTATAAATCATGGTTTAACTATTTGAGTTGAATACTGACCTCCATTGCTACAATCCACTGTGGGCAATTTGATCCATAAATTCCCACTTTGCAACCCTATCACATACTTGTAACCAATTAACACGAGTATAAAACATTTACACTATATTTTAGGACTTGTGAAACATGGCAACTAAAGACTACATATATATGCATGCTTACAGGTTGAAGTCCAGAGGCTCCAATGGCATAAGCAACATGCAGAACTTCCTCATATACGGCCTTGTAAGTTTTCCATATGTATGTCCCCCACTAAATAATTTAAAGCAACTAATTAGACTAAGTCCTTGAGTAAAGGGAAATAAGATTAATTATGAAATGTGATTGATACCTTTTCATTAACAAGTTCACGCCATCCAAGCATCCTATTGTCAGGATACTTTTCAACAGATGATCTGCAAAATAAACTTTGAGTTTAATGAAATTAAGGATAAAAAATAAAAATGTGTATTGAGTAAACATGAAGTACCTAAAGACATCCCAAGTGGTTTTGAAGTGAGAATCGAGAAGCGGGAAAGATTGTTTGGCTAAAAGATGACGATAAACTGGACCAATAGATGGATCACCTTTTGTTCCATCCTCTACCTTCACAGCAAACTGCTTATCCATTTTAAAACTTTGTTGATTTCTCTACACTTTGGTTCAGTAGAATTCCACAGAACTTTAACGTACTCTTTGGCTGTTTCTTGAAAACAAGGTCGTGCTTTATAATAAACTTCAAAATAACTATGCATTCACCAATGCCGATAAGTGTAGGCAAGTTGATAATAAATATGATGCTTGATGGCTGGATTGAAGTTTTGATGAAGGCCCAGCAAGAGGAATGGCACAATAAATACCTGATTTTCTTTCCATTCCTCTTTTTTTTTTTTAAAAAAAAAAAAAAAATCCAAAATAGTGAAAAGTAAGGTAGGTATCATCTGCTCATGCTCCTTTTCATACATTTACTCCTTTCAAATAATTATAATGTAGGAATTTTGATATTACCCTTTTCTAGTAACAATTTTTTGATGAAGTACATACAACTATTAACTATACAAGTAGGAAATATTTGCAAATTTTATCTTATAAAGATACATATTCCATCCCATTTATATACAATATCTTTTTGTTGGGAGTATAACTCAGACCAGACCCCCATTTATATCTCATCCAATGCAACTTGTGCCTCCATTCTCAGCAAAATTTAATGTGCTAATCATACAAACCTTTATTTCTTGGAAAACCAAATCAGAAACATACACTATTGTAATGTGCCTGTCCCAACCCACATTTTCAATAGTGAGGTGTATCACTCGATTTAAACAACAGTTCATGTGTACGAACATGTATATTTATAAAAATAGATGAAATATAGGCAGTCAATTGACTTGTATGAGAACGGGCCAAAAAGAACATCAGAACACTGTATTGAAACTTGAATAACTTAATATGAAGTCAAAACATATACACTTTAAATTGAAAAGATTGAACTGAATACGGAACTAGAATGTCACCCATTGAGCAAGCCTAAATTAAAAAACCAACAACAAAAAGCAAAGCTAAACTAGAAATTACTAACATGAAGATAGAACGATAGTTTAATGGGTGTAATTCTTGAACCGGAAAAGAGAAAACTTTGTTTTCAGTTTTCCTGTCCCACATCGCTAATGCAAGAAGTAGAATGAGGATGAATGGGCTATAAAAGAAACGGGCCAGGAAGGGAAGAAGCATACCTTTCTCGGCCTTTTGGCTAAGATCAAGTGTAGTATCTGTTCTTATCAGTTTAATATCTGATATGTGGGTCATCGACCTACTCGATATTAATCTTATTTTTGGAGGGGAAAGGCCGTCACGCTAGCTTGCTAGTGGGTCTGTTTTTAGTTAAATTGTCGCCTTGGTCCTACACTATCACCAAGGTCTGGCACCCCAATTTATAGTTAATTTTTTTGTTTAATTTAATGATGATATGATTCAAAGTTTATTATTATTACGAGCAATAAGTTGTACTAATTTCTGATGAACTGTTAAAAGAAGAAGATACATACCGGGGAAACTGTACAATGTTGGTACTCTTTAGTCTTAGTCTTCCTATTTCAACAAGTTTTTATTTAAACGACATACAAACATAAGGACCAAAGTCGAGGCTAGCCAAAAAAAAAAAAAAACTGACCTAAAAAATGGAAAACATCAGTTTGAAGTTAAAATATATATATATGGAAGTTGAACCTTTGAACACAATATGCAACTATCACTTCCATTTAAAGGAGACGTTTATTTCGCTTTTATTTATAACAAGTTTGAATCCACCTTATGTGTATGATGATCATCTCTCTCACTCAGACTGTGGACAGATAACAATGTATGTATGTATTGCCGCCTTGGGCACCCCTGCAATCCATGGTTAAAGTTTTGCTTTTATTGATAACTTTAAGAAATTTTGATCTGCAAACAAACTTCTTATTCACAAATTTTATTAGTTCGAACTTATTTTTATTACTTTTTCAAACATAACGTAATTACTTGTTACATACAATTCAAAACAATATATTTTATATTATTTGTTCAAGCCTCTGTAAACATTGTCGATTTGGATCTGCACAAAAAATCATGGACAAAATTAGTAAATCTAAAATTGGGGCTAAGACAAGTATATATACTTTGAGTAGTACCTTGTAATGATCTTGCATTCTATCTCTTTTCTTCTTAAGTGTTGGTGTCAGAAAACCCCTTTCTCCTTCAAAGGTTTCGGGTTCCACAATCACACCCTTGATATGTTCAAAACCATTTAGCTAGCAACACATTATACACCATTTAAAAATGTTGTCAACTACGAAAATATCAGAAAAATAGAATAAAAAAATTCCAAGTGGCTGTACGTACCTTGAATCTTTCTGCAGTTGATTTGAGTTCACTGATGATGTAATCCTGTAGCTGAGATAGCGTACACAAGTCAGAGAAGGTAGTTTTATGACCATTGCGATCAGCCCATTTTAATGCGTGTTCTTGGTTTGGGACAACTACCGCCACCAATGAAGACTTGAAACTGTTCCCATATACCCAAATCTGAACATATGGAGAGTTTGAATATAAGATTGATTGAACTTTATATATAGAAGTAGTAAATGGTAAAGGAAAAGCAAACGATGTTTACTTCTTCAACAATGGGAGTGATAGCATAGAGTTTCTCCAAATGCTCCAGTGCAACATACTCTCCTTGTGACAGCTTTATTAGATGCTTCTTCCTGTCAATAATTTTCAACGCTCCATTTGGTAACATCTCCCCTATGTCACCTAATTATTCATTCATACAACATGCATCTTAATTATTCATTGTCACTCAACACAAACAAACTTTTTTGCACCAATCGAGAAAGGTTAACTAACCTGTGTGAAACCATCCATCTTTCATCACCTCATCTGTCAACTCTGGATTCTTGTAGTACCCGGCAAAAGGACTTTTTCCCCTAATACATATTTCACCACGTGGAGGATCTGCCAAAGGGTCATAACTCATTTCCGGAAGTTCCTCTAGACGTAATTCTTTAAATAAAAAGGGAGGACCGACAGTCCCAACCATGCTCAATTCATCTGGAATTGCAGCAGTGGCTAGACCACAAGTCTCTGTCAGTCCTACACCGACGAAAAATTAAACAGCATGTTATATATATATATATATATATATGGATTTTAAGCCTGTGAATATACTTTCCATATATCAAGCTGAATTTACCATATCCTTGTAGCACAAGCGCACAGGATGTAACCCGCAAGAACTCTTCCACCTCAGGGTTTAATGGAGCTCCTGCAGATACTATACAACGAATCCGACCACCCAGATTGTTCTTTACCTACAAACACGAATGTTTTCATGCTTCTTATATGTATTGAATTTGATGTGGTATATATTTATTTTTATATATTTTGTCGTTTTTTCGTTATACATATAAGTTCGTGATCCTCAAAAACCCCCATTTTGTGGGAAGCATGGAAACAAAATATGATATCGAATATATGTGAATCCTTATTTCCAAACTCATCGGTATTGGTTAAATACTACAAACGAAGATTGAATATTTTCAAATGTCGTAACCAGTGAGTTTTCTTCCATATTCAGCAAATATTTACCAACGAATTTAAGTTGCTGATTTATCAATGAATTCCCTCAAAAATGTCACGTCTCTCAGTTTTTGAAAAAGCCACGTGTCATGTTTCAAGCTACTTTCCTCAAAAATCCCATTTTCCTCTCTATATATAGGTAAATTGATGATACTACCATCATTTTTATGAATATACCACTATGTACAAGTTATATAGTTGAATCTACAACTCTACAAGTCAATAATACACAGTTGTGGTACATCCATTAAAAGAAATGATACGAATATCACTTCCCATATATATAAGCTAAGAATTTAAAGCATAGGAGAAGAAACCTTTCTGAAAGCCAGCATATCTGCCAAAGGTGATGCATATTTTTGCTTATAACCTAACTTCATCCATTTAAGTTTGCTGCATAAAACACATATCAAAGATTAAATTAGATTCACAAAAGGATAAAATTCAGAAGTATTGGAGAAGGAGAATCATTTAGTTACTAGTTGTATAGTATGTCAAATATTTTCCTCCTCCTTGGATTAAGTTCTTCTAGTCCTTTCAACACGCCTATAAGACCATATTGTCAGGAAAATAGATAAAAACAACATGTGAGTTGATCACCAATGAGAGCTAACCTTCATGAATTCGTTCCAAAACACGAGGTACTCCAGCCAAGAAAGTTGGTTTCAGCTCCATCATATCATCCTTTAAAGCATTTATATCCTACCAAAAGGCAAGAACAGACACATATAAGGCAAACTTAAGATGTAATATCAAATAATCGACCGTTAAAACTGATTGTAACATGTAAGATGTGAATTTTACCCCATGGTAGAACCCAACAGAAGCACCTTTACGAATAAAATATTCTTCAATTACACGGTCAAAGACGTGGGCGAGAGGTAAGAAGGATAAGTAAACATCATCCACCGTCATCTGTCTTGGTTCCACAGTCAGCAAAAAAGTGTATTAGAGACTAAAAGCTCAAATTAAGGACTACAAGCTGCTACTTGTGGCAAGAAAACTATTACTATACCTTCTCTTCGAATTGTTCCATCATAAGATCAATGCCACATATCATCGTTATAACGTTTTCATGAGTCAATATAACACCTTTTGGTTTTCCGGTTGTGCCACTCGTGTACATAATTGTGCATATGTCAGATGGCTGTGGTGTCTGCAGCTCTGATGGATGTTCACTGCCCTACTAACCATTTATGTATTATTCTTGATTACTTTAACATAATTAAAAAATACAGATATGCCATGTAAGATACTCTGATATGTATGTTATATGGTTGAATCAAACTGATTTTGGCTTAATATATACTTGATCTTAATTAGAAAGATCATGCAAGGAAACTTATGGGATAATGAAATAAATAAGGAGGTGATTCGTACATCAAATTTTTGGATATGTACACCAAAATTACTTCGTCTCAATCACATAGTATAACACCCTTAATAGCATATTTTTGGTGTACACATCAAAAAATTTGGTGCACAAATCTTGTCAAAAAGTTGTTGGTCGTATAGAGGATATTCCTTATTGAAGTTGTGAGACATAAAATCATCCATCCTTTGAGATCCTATATGCCCCATTTGGTAATTAACCGTAAGTTGATAAATATGACTTGAGTCATATTCAGAGTCGAACCATTTGAAGAAAGTCATTCCATGAGAAAGATTTTATCCCAATTGAATCTGCCATTTCCTTTTCTTCTGCTGTCATTGAAGTGAAGCAAACAATAGCTGCAGCAACATGAAAAAAAAACAGATTACTTTTTGTCACAACCATACATTTAGAAAACTAAATTTCTCACCCTTAAGGTGTCGAGTATGTGTACACTCTGGATCCAGTAGCTGCAAAGATATATAAAGTAATTAACTAGATTACTTTTGGTAATTAACTATTAGTCTATAGATGAACCACAGATAGTTTAAATCGGAAAAATCTCACTTGTTTAACTTTTTTATCTTGCACAAAAACAATATCAACTTCGGCATGCTCCAAGATAAAATTTACAGCCCCTGCCCCTGTTTATTAATCAAGACAAGTTACTAAGAAATCTAGAAGTGTTCAACGCAAAAGGATAAAATAAAAATAAGCAATTTACCGAGGGTATCATAGAGAGGTACACAAATGCAGTTCTGGGCATTGCAAGCCTACATCACATTCACATATATACTGCCTAATCAAACAAATCAATGCAAGGAGCATACGTATATGTATAAATCATGGTGCAACTAATCGAGCTGAATACTAACCTCCATTGCTACAATCCACTGAGGACAGTTTGATCCATAAATTCCCACTTTACAACCCTATCACATACGTGTAACTAATTAACATATGTGCATAAAAGTATAAAACATTTCTATTTTATAAGCTAAAAGTTTTACATATATATATATATATATATGAAATTAGGCAAATAAAAAATCTTCTTCTCATCATATATAATTAAATTAAAATCCGTACGCAATCGATTGGAAAAGGATCTCCCTGTTACTTTGAGAAGAGAATTGTATATATATATGGGGATGAGAATATAAGGCTGTTAGATACCTAAGCTTAGATGCCGGATACTCACATATTAATTTTTTAAACCATAAAAATCATGGGCCTAGACATTTATTCATTAAACAAGTAATAATAAAATATTAGTATGTGAGGGGTATCACACCTAAGCTTAGGTGCCGGACAACCCTATATTCACTTTTCCCTATATATATATATATATATATATGCATGCTTACAGGTTGAAGTCCAGAGGCTCGAATGGCATAAGCAACATGCAAAACTTCCTCATATACAACCTTGTAAGTTTTCCAAACGTATGGTCCCCACTGAATAAAAAATTATGTGTATAAAATAATGATCAAGCCTGGTCCTTGAGAAATGGAAATAAAATGAATTATCAAGGATTAATACCTTTCCATTCACGAGCTCGCGCCATCCAAGGATCCTGTTGTTAGGATACTTTTCAACAGATGATCTGCAAGTTGTATAATATAAGTAAGAGTTTAAAGATAAACTAATTGGAGCTGATAACAAGTACCTAAAGACATCCCAAGTGGTTTTGAAGTGAGAATCCAGAGGTGGGAAGGATTGTTTAGAAGTATGATAACGATAAATCGGACCAACAGATGGGTCACCTTTTCTTCCCTCCTCCACCTTTACAGCAAACTGCTTATTCATTTCGAGACCTTACTGATTTGTTTACAATTTGGTCAGTAGAAAGTCACAAAAGTTACACCCTTATGGCTTGTATTGAAAACAAGGTTTATATATATATAGCTGATAAGAATATATGTATCTAGTACGTCAGCGACGACAAGTGGTGCCGAGTTGATGTTGTATGGTGATGATTCAGGAGTATTGATTGCAGTTTTGTTGAAGACACAGCAAGTGGAATGGCACAATAAATACCTGATGATGTTTTAGTTTTCCGTTCTTCTTGTGTTTTACGAGTATGACTTTACCCAAAATAGTAGAAAGATGGAAGTAGTAAATGCTATGTAGTCATTATCTATCTATGAATCTATCTATCCGGCCTCCTCTTCATATGTATCCATATTCTACTCTACGCTCTCATCAAATACAAAACTATTATTCATCAACAAATTAAAAAATCTTGATATTACCATTTACTGTAACTGTTTATTTAGATAAGTAAATGGGAAAAGTGAGTATGAGGCTGTTATGCATCCAACTTGAGTGAAAAACCCCTCACATACTAATATTTTAATATTTTAATAAAATACATGGCCTCTCATGATTTTTACCTTTTAAAAAAAAGTATGTGAAGGGTTTTTCACCCAACTTGGGTGCCTAACAGCCTCATATTTCCTTCCCCCTTGAGTAAATACAAGTAGGAAGTTTTTGCAATTCATATGGAGATAAGCTAGTAGTAAATGCATATATATTAAAGTAGCATCTCTAGAGAGCCGAGCCGACTTCCATGCAGCTTGTGCAACCCATTTTCAGCAATTTCAATCAATGTGGTAATTTTTTCGGTAAAAGGCTATTACCCTTGGTTTAAAATTTAACCTTCTCTTCTTGGAAATCCTAATAAAAAGCATACAAATATAGTAGCGCACATGTCCCAACCCAAATCTATAATAGTGAGGTATACAAGCCGAGTAAAACAACAATTCACGTGAAAAAAGATAGTCGGCAACTATTTTAAGGCATTGGATTCTCTGAGTCATGCACATCCTCACTCACTCGTAAACATTTGATTCAAAAAGAACAACCCATAGACGACTTTATTCTTGTCACCCATTTAAGCATAAGGAGAGTACTTACCACCGCGGCACCGCCTAAGGATTATAAAGACTCGAAAAGAAAATTTAAGTTTAAAAAGGCTGTTTACCAACTATAAATTAAAAGAAAGGGGTTAGATAAATGTAATGATACATTTTACAACTCACTCACATTTAAAACAACATACAAACACATCTAATGAAACTCGCTAATCACATTCTATTGATAATGGCTCACCAAGGTGCAGAAGCCAACTCATCAAATTCTGCGCCAATCTTCCTCATATCTTCTTCTATCCCCTCCCAAGCTGCTTGCATATCATTAATCTCGGAATTCCTATTTTCCTTTTCCAACAACAGCTGCCCACGTCTTTCCTCCAATTCTCTTATTTGTCTGTCGATTTCTTCAATCTCCTCAACCGCACTATTTCCTTGTACCATCTCCTCTATTTTCACTTCAACCCCCTTTGACCGCTCATCCAACTCCTCCTGCTTGTCCTTTACTAGAAGCAATCCCGTCAAACGTTCTCTTATTACCTCCACATCAAATCCGTAACTTTCCAGTTCTACAAGTGTTTCCAAACAGTCCTCTATTGTACTTTTTGGATCCTCGAATCTCAAACCACGAGTCTTATCCACCACAGTTGAGAACGTCACCATGGTACCAATTGCCAATCCTTCCCGAGCACCAGGCTTCACACCTTCTAACAAAGACCGAAAATGCGGTTTCTGTGGAAACCTACGGAACGCTTCCAACGATTCTATGGTCTGCCAAAGTGGGGTGGTTCTCACAAAGGGCCAGTTATCAGCGTCCATGTCAAATGTGACGATCTCCAATTGTCTCTCACTTACCTGGGATGGTTGCCCCACACTTCCATCTGGGGCCAAAGTTTTGTTTGCAATCAATATGTAATCATGAAAAAACAAATTTGGTTATGTTTGATTTACCTGTGCCATGAACAGTAATTGGGGAGTGTTTTCCTTCAAACCATCTTGAAAGTGGTTGATCATCAGACATGATGTCCAGTGATTTCCCAACAGAAGCTTCTGAATTTCTCGTTGCAGAATCCTTCTCCAAGTTCTCATCAGAAATTATCGTAGCAGAATCCTTCTTCAAGTTATCATCTGCTTTTTCTTTAAGTGCATCTTGAGGACCTACAACAAAAGCTGTTAGAAACAAAGCAACAACTTCAAATTACTAGAATCTATGTCATCTATGCACCTTGAGCTAAAGCCTCTGCGTTAACACTGATTGTCCGCCGCCTTCCTCGTTTTCCTTTAATTGTTGAATACTTTTTCTGCTTTCGGACGCTCTGTTCTGTTCCAAGTACGGTTTGCTCCTTTACAGGTTCCTGGTTCTCTTCCGACGATTTCGTTCCTGAACTTGTAGGCAGACCATCATCTTTCCTTTCAGCATCTTCCACAGAAACTGCAGAGTGACCAACATCATCGCCATTCTGTTCATCGACTGCTATTACAAAGATATTTTGATTGTTAAAAACTATGCATCGTTGTTTTGTAAAAAGGGAGAATAAAAGATCTAGACTGTTTGAAATATACCTGCAACCCGAGTCTCCGAGCTTATGGCTTGTAACTTGGGTGGTCTACCCCTCTTCCTTTTTGGAGTAACAGATGCAGCATCCCCTACTTTTTCCTCCTAAATGAAAACATGAAACAACTTTGAAGAAGCACAAATCTACAAGGCTGGCACAAGGCGCCATATTTATATCATTTTATTCAATGCAAGTTTCCGAGCGACTGTTTTATGTAAATTTCTCACCTTATTGACCTGTGTCAATGGTGCTAATGGACCATCCGGTTGTTTTGTTTCGACTTCTGCAACATCTGGAATTTCTTTGGAAGGTAACTTCTGAAGTATTTTCCCTTGTGATACCGTCATCCCATTACATTGCAACCCCATGACAACAGGGAGAGTAAGATCTTTCTTAGCTTCCCCATCCATGATTTCTGGGGCTCTTGTTTCGACTGAATCTACTTTAGCTCCTGGAAGATATTTTTCTCCATGAGCATTTAATACACGTACACAACTCTTTAAAGGAACAGATAAGAATATATGAGAAATTAGGATTCAATTAGCCACACACCATCACCTGAAGCTTCCAAACTTTTAACTTCGTTGGCAGATCTACCCCTCTTTCTTGAAGAATCTGCTGTTGGAGTTTCTAGTTCAATGCTTTTTCCTCGTTTACTACGCTGTAATAAATGACTAGTTAAATTTTGCTTGTTAACACCATGTGAAGCCATTGAAGGAAAATCAAAACAAGTTATTTCTCCATTAGAAGACAAGCAATATCTAGATGGTGAAGGTTATTACTGACTGTGCCAGAGAAAATACATCAGCTACATCATCTACTTGTGCCCTTGGTAGATGAAATAAGTTGATCATACTAAAAGTTTGACAAATGAGATTTAACTTACCACTTTCTTTCCGTGAGAAAGATTCTCAGTTTTACCAAAGGTTTGGTCATTCATTCCACTTGCTTCATAATCGAATCCCTCGGATTGCCCAACAGATGGCACACTTGTTTTTTCACTTGAATCAACAAACCCAACTTCAATATCATCCTTCTGTCTCTGGGAAGGCGGTGAATGCTTACCAAGATTTGTCTGCTCTGTACTCTTGTTTATTAATGTTGCAACGGTAGATTGTCTAGCAGTTGCAGGGGTTGTCTGATCAGTGTGCGTATCCATCAAGGAACGAGTAGTTCTCCCCTCTGTGTCCCCCTTCACGGTATACATTCAACAACATTCTCAGCACTATTTACAAAACAATAATTTAAAAAGAGTGCTCAAGAGAATCTAGGAGCTGAGATTTCAACATAATAAGCCTCATACATAATTTTCTTATTTAGGATCAGATGATCAGCACAAGCAATTCTGGGGTGCACGTTTTGTACAGAAAGTGTTAGATGGTTCTTGATCTACCTCTGTAAACATTTCTTATACTAACTTTTTGATATCACTGATTTCTTCGATGACTAAACTCATGTTTCATTTAAAAGTACTACATTGAATTTTCCACTTTGAGAAAAATCAAAATGGATGATAAACGAATTGAGAACTCAACCAAACAGAAAAGGACCTAGAGAAATCAATTGATTCCAGAGTTAGGTGCAAACAGATAAATAACCTGAGATTTGGGCTGGTATATGATTCTCCTGTTTAGAAGTGTTAAGTAATGGAAAACTGAAAATATGAAATAGAGATGGAATTAATTACTGATTTATCCTTTTCAATCATTTTATGTATTACGAGGGAAAGTGCCCGCGCATTGCGGCGGTGAGATTGTAGGGATGATAGGTTATAGGAGGTGATAAGTCATAGAGTGTGATAGCCAAATGCTTTATCCGTACAGGCTCCGCCCTCACATTTAAAAATTGCCGAAAGTATATCGAATGACATCTCTAATCAAAGAGCATGAAATTTTAAGAACACCCATACACTTTTTATAATTTATCGATATACGGTTTTTGAGATAAAAGATTTTGAATGAATTAGATGAATAAAATGATTTATGTTGGAGAGATAAAAAAATGAGTGGTTGAGATTTGAGGAGAGGGAAGAAAATGAGTGGTTGAGATTTAAAGCACCCCCAATGGGTTAGTCCAATACTAACCAATACAGTGTCACATCAGCAAAACCTCTTTCCAATACATTTTCCTCGATTCACACCCAACACCAACACATCCAATACATTCCAATACACTCCAACATATTTACTTTCAAACTTTTAATAAATAAAACCACAAATATATTTCATAAAATAAACATAAATATTATATAAAATTCTAAAATACCATTTTATTAATAAAAACGAGTACCATACATAAAAAAAACATTAAAATAAAAAACATTACAAACTTAAAGAGAAACATACAACATTTTTCGCATGTTTTAGAGCAATTTAACAATAGAAATTATTCATTGATTTCGCCCATATAATCAGATGGTTCAAGGTGGTAATCGCACAAGCAAGTTGTTCAATAGCAATTTGAATCTTATCAATCTTATCCCCCAAAGTTTGTGATTTGATCAGAAATGTTAGATAACATGCCAATATTTATAGGAGCTAAAAGACGCTCCCCCAACGTTCAAAATTCAAAATATTTACACTTTTAGTCCTTCAACGTTCGAATTCAAAATATTTACACTTTTAGTCCCTCAAACGGTCAAAAGTTCAAAACATTTACACTTCTGGTCCCTGAACGACTACCTGGATTGTCAATCTATAAATACCGACCCAGAGCACAATTGAGTTTCATCACCATTCCAAATTTCATTCTTCTATAAGCTCATTTACTTTTTTTAACCAAATGGCATCCTCATCATCAAATAAGAATGTTCATCGACCTCGTCTGACCGAAGATGAAATGAAAACACAAATCATGGTTGATATCAAAGAGAACACCCTCCTTCCCTCCTTCAAACTGAAATCTCTTAATGTATTTCGTGTCTATTAAAGATGATGACGAGTATCGTATCTTAATGTATTTCGTGTTTTAATTATGTGTTTTTTAATATGTAATGTGTTTGTTTTAATTAAGTAATGTGTAATATTTTGTTTAAGGTTATATGAATAAAAAAATATTATATTCAAATTTATTTATTTTTTAATGCAAAGTAGCCGTTGGAGGGGAAAAGTAAAACAAAACAACATTGCTTCTCCGTATTCACCACCACGGACCACCCAATATGTCGCTCAATACGAACCCAATACGGTACACACCCAATGGTGTGTGATTGGGTGTGTGCCGTATTCAAAATCCAATACACCGAATACGGAGCTACATAAGGGTGCTCTTAAGGGTATTATAGGTATATTAGCTAAGGATGTTTAAATTAGTGAATAAAGAAGAGGGGTATTTTAGGTACTTCAAATCATGAATTGAGATGTTCAAAAAGGGTAAAATGCTTTATAAGATAGTATAGATATATGTTTCTTTATATGTGTTTTAAAAGCACAATACAATCTAAAATCTCATATCCCTTTTCTACTGTTAATGTATCGAATACTTATGTTTTTTGATGCAAGGCACAAATATGATACGAATACCATGGCTTAAAAAATAAGTGATTTTGTGCTTCAATAAAAATGCAGTGTTTACATAACTTTATATGATACACTTCAAACAAACGAGGGAATTGTGATGACGACAAGAACCCTACTAAAAAGTGAGCATGCATCTCCATTATGAATCAAGAAACTTGACTAAACAGTAATGCGACTATTTGCTAACGTTAACTCCAAAAGTAATTGATCAAGTGATTATAGATACAAGCAAGTAGTTCCTAATCATCAATCATCAGCTCATCATTAAAGAAGTAAACAAAGAAGAATGCATTAATGTAGTCCACAGGTATAACGATACAGATAGTAAAATACCTGAGAAGTATTGAACCATTTGCCACCTTTCCATTCCATATGTGGTCGTAATTTCCAAGAGTTGAACTCTTTTTCCTTTTTCGTATGCTTAAAAAACACATTATACCTATCTTCCGGAAGCTCCTTAGTTATCACACCACTCCACCAACCAAATTCATAGTAAGCATCAACCTTTTCCAACAACAAAAAATTCTTATCCTTGAGATGAGGTGGTTGCGGTCTAATATGAAGGTAATCCACCAGCTTTTTTTCCTCTTTTGGCACTTCACCCTCTCCCGGCCGATAATACGCGACCCAAAAGTTATTGACACCGCCCGACCTCCTCTGTACGGTGGCCGGAACCCAAACATCTCGGTATTTTTCGCCCTCCAACAACACCTCCACTTTCTTGCCCGGCGCAAACATCAACCCTGCTGTTCTCTTTCGAGAAACACCAACCCAAAATTGACATAAAGATAAAAATCAGCAACTTATAAGAAAACTAAACCTTAAACCTTCTTTACATTTATTACACCATATATCAAATTAAAAACATGCATAATAAACCAAATATAAAGAAATACAAATCTCTAACAAAATTAAAGTTTAGTGATATAATTTTGATAAATTAATTAAATAAATATTCATAACAAAACCAAACCCCAGCATAGATATAGAAAAGGCAGTTATCGAGTGATAAAATTCACTAAGAAAAAGGGAAAACCTGATTTTGGGGCTGGACCCACTTCCCAGCGACCCATTTCCGATGAATCCGAATATCCGAAATCTTAAATTCAATTTCACTAGGGGGGTCTTTAAATCCAATAATATATCTATCTGTATCTAACACCTTAGTAATCACACCGGTCCACCACCCATCTCTATAAAACGCATCAACGACGTCGTTTAGCTGAAACTCAACATATCTATTATCGATAGGTTCAGGTGCAGGTCTGACATATGCCACGTTAGCGTATTCTCGTAGCTTAGAAGAACCGTCTTCAGTTAATAAATTATTGTACTCGACGTATACGAGGTTGTTGGTGGTGGTGGTGGTGGTTGTGTGGTGGTCTGGGGAGGAAATGGATGGCGGTGGGTGGATTACGGTGGCGACAAACCAGGCGCCGGCGAAACCGTCTTCGTCGGAAGTGACTTCAACAATTGAGCCTTTGGTAAGGAAGGAAAGTGAAGTGGATTTGTGAGGGGTGTGATCCATGAGAAATTATAGAAATGGGTTCTGAGAAGGGGATATATTTTGTTTATCCCCAATTTCAATTTTGGAAACCCTAGGTTTAGCATCTTTGTTCCTTTTATTTTTTGTTTTATTGGATTTATTTTTGGGTAAGTATCTATTTTACACTTGTTTTGGGGATTTTTCTTTTTTATATTGTTATAATCCTTTTGTTAATTAGTGGTTAGCATATTCAAATCACTTTTAACGAAATATAATGTTGTTTTGTTGATTTTAAAATCTACTACCATGGAATGATTAATGGTACTAAAAGGTGAAGTAGTGTACTGCTCGTACAATTTTGGATACAAAGATGCGAAATATACGTGTTCAATTAACTTGTGTTTTTAACGTACTTTCTAATACTTCTAAAGTAACCATGCACGGACACACTATCTATGTGAAATATTTCTTTTACTCACCATTTTTATCATTTTGTTATCAAACATCATCTAACAATAATAAATTGTTCTCTAAAAGAATAAAAACGCTATACACCTATATGAATCTAACATAGATCACTAGAAAAACGCAAAAGTTGTCATGGAGCATCAAATTTCGTCACTAGTTAACATATTGAATGTTATTATGTGAGCATGATGCTACTTGATTTTTTTCCGAACAGGCAGAAAACTGTCAATACCTCTTGAAATCTGTGAACTCACATCGAATTTAAATCTTGGTAATGTTCTAAAAAGTTTACACTCTTGTATTTTAGATAGGTATAACATTATACAAAGTTGTGATATTTGCCACGTAGATCAATACAAAATTGTGTTTTACTTCGTTCATGTGGTAATTATAGTGATTATTAATTTTTGGTACAATATAAGTGAGTGAGTTTTTTTTTTATCATTTGGGTTTTTGTATATAACTACAACAAGGCCCAATCTCTAAGGGATAAGGGAGAGGTGAGTTGTAGACATTTTTATCTCTACTTAAAGTAGAGAGACTACTTCCATATAAGTACCTTCGGCTAAAAAGAAGTAAAAGTAGGAAAGTGTAAAGAGTTTAGTTACCATACATGTCTACCAAAAAATAGCATAGAAGATATACATGTCTGATGAGTATCCCCCGACTACATTAAGAGTAGGGGCGAATAGCAACATGCGCCTAACATAATATATCACAAGTTGGACAATAATTATGCAATAGCAACCATATAACATATAAACAACATAAAAGTATAAAAGCATAATAAACATAAACTCCAAGAAACCAAAACATGTATTATGAAAAGAACCATGCATACAAACATATAAATAGAAATTGACTAAGAATTTATGGGCCTGATGGGCCCACGAGTGCTAAACAACCCATGAAACCAAGTAACTAAGGCCGCCTAACTAGACTAATCCTAGCCATCTCACATAACTCTCAAAATCACTAAACTAATCCTAGTCCTCAAAGTATTCTCTCATTGGTCATGTCATCCGACAGACAAAACATTTTGGGGTCAACATAAATGCTAGGTACCCTCCCCCCTCGGTTTAGACCTATCTCTACTCAAGGCCAAAACCACTACGAAGGTCACAGAGAACCAAGTCTAAGTGAAAAGTCTACATAACCTATTTCCCATATGCCTTTCACTTCTTTTCTTTGTCCTCCGCCGGGACACTCCATTTGAGTGTTCGGTATATTGTCCTTCCACCTCCGTCGACCTACCTCTTCTAGTGGCGAAGCCCTCTGTATCATCGAGTCACCTTAGTTAGGCTCACTTCTCCTGGCCAAACCATCACTACATCCTTGGGCAAGGCAATATGAGAAAATATGTCAGTCTTAGTCACACAAAAATCTACCCTAACCTAATCCTCTACTTTAATCCTAGTTCTCTAGGCAGTCATATCCGAAGTTAAGTTCTCCGACAATCCAAGCACTTTTAGGTCCTTCGCTAGTCGCTCTTCTTATGTAACACCCGTTGCTAGGCATGGGGCGTACCGAAAAAGTATAGCACAACATGGGATTAGTGTAAAAACGGAACTATATGAATAAATGGTTCAGTGAACCCAACACCAAGCATGCCAAAGTACATAAAACATAAAAGCTATACATTGTCAAATACAAGTCAAGATGCAACAAGAAGTCTCGTGCAAGGGAAAACAAACCGTGGCACAACCCATGACCAACATGGCATCTCAAAATCATGAAGTATCAAAATACTTGGAGTCATGTCCCAAATCATCAAGTATGGCCAATACTTGGCATCTAGTACATGCAAGTACTTGGCCCACACAATCGTGGTAAACGTAAAGTATATCAATACTTGGCATCAAGTACATGCAAGTACTTGGCCCACGCAATCGTGGCAACACACACATTCAAAAGTAAACGTCAAGTATATCAATAATTGAACAAGTGTAAAAGTCAACTCTTTTCACAAACTCACTTCCTAAATCAAAAAACCCTATTTCCAAACCCTAAATCAAAATAGTTTTAATAAAACCCAAAGATTTGACCAAATGTTAGTAAATCTTGTTACCCAAGAGGCTAAGACATATAAAACATGATTCAAGTAAGTAGGAAGCAGATTTACTTACAAATTGTTACCTTGAATCCAAAATTCCGAATTTGAGACAAAGAGGAAGAAATAGAGACTTGTTCTTGCAAAGATGGATGATCTTGGTTGATTTACTAGATTATTATTACAAGTTCTTGTTGATCTTTTACTTAATCCATAATCCAAAATCGATTTGAAAAAGAGATGGGGAAGAATTTAGGGTCTTCCATTATTAGAGAGATGGAAGAGAGAAATGGAGTGTAAAGAGATAAAGGAAAGAAAGAAAAGGATAAGGCAAATGAGTGGTAGAGGGGTTTTATTCCATTCTAGCACTCTCGCGACTAGTTTCAGATTATCTCGAGAAATGATTCGTTTAGCTAAAAATTTATACTCGAGACTCGTTCAAGTATTTTAATTACGCAACTATACATATTGTTAAATTACCTTTCTAACGACTATTCACATGACCATATTCCATTTAGTCCAAGTTTGTCTTATTTCCATTTACTAGTCCCGTAAGTTTGATTGTTCCAAACGGCGGGTGTTACATCCCACCTCATCTTAGGCCTATCCCTTCTTCGAATTCCGTCAACGTGAATAAATTCCGCTCTCTTTAGTGGAGTTGTTTGGTCTCTTCTCTTAACATGACCAAACCATCCCAAGCGTTCTTCCCGTAGCTTGTTAATGATGGCCAAACCATATGGGTTTTTGTATGATACTTTATATTGTAATGGATTTTCCTAAACAATGCCCTTATGCCAATGGCTAAGCTCCCTATGTATAAAAAGTGATAATTAGTGTCTTTTTTATTCATTTACTTTGCCATGCTCTCCAACTCGGAGACTTGTACACTTTGCACTTGTAAATAGTTTCAGATTACCTTCAATATGAAATTTATGTAAATAGGTTACCTTTTTATGGATTTTTCCCTTTAATATATTGATCCTTAAAACTAATAGCCTTTCAAAAAAAAAAGTTTTGGAAATATGTTTAAGTTTATAAATAATATATGTATACAAAATTCATTAAGAAGGTATAACGTTTGTAAGAATTGGAGTCGATGGCTTTTAAGGCTTGGAGTTTTAAGAGTTGGAGACTATGCAATATATATGAGTATCAGGAGTGCCCATGGCGAGGTGCTTCCCTTTTTTCCTGAATTAAGTGAGGGTCGTATGCTCTTCATGTACTAAAGGGAGAGAGCGAGAGCAGAAAAAAAATCATGGGACCAGGAACTCTGCCATCTCAACGCCCCCCTCCCAATGTGGCACTCCATTCACTCTAATTGTTGAAGAATGGAGTTAATATATAATGCTATTAAATACATCTCATATATTCCACACTCTTTTTGTGTTTTGTATCATGGCATGGCAACCCTGAGACTACAGAGCAAGGCGTTAATTTTCACTTTTCACGCCCAAGGGGCGTTCTGATAGCGTGAAATTTTGGATGCGTCCAATTTCAAAGAAGAAAACAGTTGTTGCTCTTGGTCCCACCTCAACGTCAACATAAGCTTTTTGTCTGTCTTTTTGTATATATAATATTAATATATTAAAGTTTTATTTAATTAAAAATATAGAATTATAAATATTGTGGGTCCCTTAAGGGGCATTAATATATAAGGCATCGCTCCCACAAAAAGTAGGGAACGCCTTTGATAACTAGGCTACCACGTGTCGCGAGACGTCCCTAAGTGGGGCCTCAAAGGGAACATAATTAGAACTGTTCTAGTGACAAACATAATTAGAACTGTTCTTATTAGGACTGGTTCCAACTGGTTCCAATTAGTTCTTGAACTAGTTTTAGATTTTGACTATTTCGCCTACCTCTGTTCTTTAGCATGAAATTCGGACTTATCAAACATGATAGTCTGAAGATTAACACCTAGTCGAAAGTTGCAACACACGTGTGTATATGCAACCGATAGAGATGTAACATCACGAGAATCACCTCAACATAACAAGGCATAACTTTTGAAAACAGACTAGACAAACATGTTGAACCAGTGGTGGCCACAATTCTTTTCTCAATCTTCAACTGGATAGTATTTCTTGCAGACAACATCGGGCCCAGAAATTGCATAAAAGATAGTATAAAAGTATACTTGCCAAACACACCCAAATTTTCAAGCTCAACAATGTTAGTGTAACAGTCAACACAACTACACAAGAGTAACATTTGATTCACTTGTATGTTGACGATATGCTGCTTAATCTCTCATAAACTTTGACTGCTACACTGAAAATGCTTCTGTCCCATAACGAATTTACTATTTTTCTGTTGCTGCATTCGCTACAGCCGTCTTGACCCAACGTGACAATGCAATCAAGAACGGAGTGTAGGCAAAATAGCAAGTGAGAGTCCATGTAACTAGACCCTGAGTACAAAAGAATCCTCTAATTAGTATAACAATAGTACAATTACATATGTGATATAATCTGCTTTTTAAAGTTATACCTGACCCAAAATCTCAATGTTTGCCTGGGGATAGTACCATAGATGGAACAGTCTGAAAATTAACAACTATAAGTAGCTACACATATATTTGCTGATTCTGCAAAGTGAGGAAGAAAATGTTGCTTACTTCATAACAGGAATCTCGGCAAGAGGACAGACAAGACCAATGATACAAGCCAATGCAAATCCAACTTTAGTCCGATCCAGGGCTAACCAAATCAACTCGGCACCTGCAAACAGTATGTAAGCTTCCACGTTGTCTGCAACTCCAGCTTTGTATAATTCGGCGCTTAAATCTAAGAACACCACCAATGCTCTGCAGTTGCAACACGGTAACATCACCACAGAAACATTAATTTGTAAGAAAACAAGCAAAAAGGAGAAAGCTACTCACATGAGAGTTGCAAGGAGTTTGTTGAAACCATCCTCCGGAGGCTTTGCTAGAAATTTTTCATCCACAAAAAGTTGTAGCAAACCGACAGTGGTATAAAACAATCCAAGCAATGGAGGAACCTGCTCATATCATCATACAAATTTGGGATATCGTCACAAAGAAAAACACCGCATAACCTTTTAATGACGAAGTGGGCAAGTTATTGAACAATTTTTGTAGGGTTAACCTGAATAGGAAGAATTTCTTCCGCATACCCGTTTAGAATTAGATACTTTTGAATAGAAATATTATGATTTTATATAACATAAAACTGTCCAATGATATGACTACATTTTTGTTGAAAGTTCATGAGAATTTTTCATTCTTTTCCCATTAATTTTCTTTACTCAACTTAGAATAAAATATCAACAAAAGGATAGGGATATAAGGATAGCCAGTTATCTACCCAGATGTTGGTGTGGAGAGGGCCAATATCAATGGAGCCAGTTTGGTATACGACAAGGTTCACCCGGGAGTGGATGCCGTCTAAAACTGGACCCAAAAGGAAACCACACCCAAAGAGGCATAGAGAAACAGATGGCCATAACTTTTTTAGGTTCTGCCTACTAGTCTGACTGCAACATGGCTTGCAACCAAATTGCTTCAGGCTGTGGTGGATTAGGATGGGCCTGGGAAGAAATCTAGTAGAGGAACCAACAAAAGGGTTCATGGTCAGTTTGGCACCTTCTCTGAAGCTTTTTTGGCCATATATTATACTAAACTTACCTCAACCACTGAGAGGCTCATCTAATGATTAATACACTTGCAAGTCTTTCAGCAATGCATATCCTTATAGTTGGACCCACAGACAAGCAGCAATAAATAATGACATACACATCTGTTTTTTCCCATTTTAATACATATATATATTGAAGCTTTAAGCATAGACACTTAAACCATATACACTTCCTTGATAACTTGATAATGTTGGGTATAAACTATAAAGCAATGGGCATGTTATTTGTGAAACAAAAATAAAATCCAAATAAAAAATTCTGAAAAAAATTGAACACAACTCTTACAAACAATAGTGTTAGGCATCCCGATATCCTTACAAGAGATCTTAAGTTCAAACTCCACTAAAGTGATACACTCATACCACATATATACAAGTCAAAGACTCGTGATCTAACTCAACAGGGAAAAACATTATCTGTTTGCCCGTTTTACTTGATAGTGTGAATGTGTAACAAGTAATGAACAATAAATTGCTTAATCCCGGGTAAAGTATACCAAAATAGAAAAGAGATGATGGGATTGGGAAATATCAATAGCACTCGTTAATTTAGCATCCTAACACATTTCAAATTCTAACACTCAACCATACACACCTTAAAAAGGTTCCTTACAAATCACAACATAAACATATTCTTGTATTTACATCAAGTATATCATAATTGGCATTCAAGTCATTTGACTGCTTCAGGAAGGCAAAAAAACACATACGCCTCACTACAGAATGCCGCACCACAATTTGTGTGCTTCCTTGTATAACAACAGACCGGATAAAATCTGCTTGACTCCACAGAGGATAGAGACCTTTTTTGCATAAAGATGGGCAAGAAGACGATTAATACTGGTCGTCGTTTTCTTGATAACCAATAAGCTGCCAAAATTAAAACCCAAATAGCAACCTTTATATCTGGAAAAAAAGATTCTAATGAGCTTAATATAGACAGTAAAAAGCATCCAATCAAGACACAATATACTCAACTATATACAGCAAGGACCAAGTAAAACAGCCATCATATTAAATCGTGAATGGTTAGAGATATTTGTAAAGGCAAAAATAACTTGTCGAGGTGTGCATTTCTTTATTCTTTTCAAAAATATATCTCAGATAAAATAAAAGTTCAAAAGCAAGTGAAGTCCAGGAATCCATTTCACCTGTCAAACTAACTATCGGTAGCCTTCAACTTTCGAGGCCTTTTATGAGACTGGGCAGGTGAAGATGGAGCTTCTCTTCCAGGTCCCTTTAAACACAAACAATATACCATTAATAATACGAGCAGAAAAACATAACCTAAAAAGGTAAACCAGATTAAGATGTAAACCATGCCTCATACCTTGCGTTTCTGGTCCCGTTTGCCAACTCTTTCCCCTGATATTGCTGGACAGTATTAAGATAAAATGAAGAAAGCATTAAAAGGGGGAAAATGGGAAGAATAAGTCTATTAAAAAGATGAAATCATGAAACCACAACTAAAGGTCAAAGAAAACTTGTTACCTCCAAAGCTTACTGAGTCGGGAATAAATGTTCTGTCCTGATCCATCCCACGCTGTAAAAGCTGCGAGTTTGCATCAAAAGAAACCATATTAAAACATATGATACAGGTAGAATGTATTCTTTCCACTACACGTACAAGAAAAAACAACTAAAAAGATTCCACAGTTGTCTTTTAGAAGGATTGGTAACCTTTGGTGTGTCTGGTGTTTCAGTATATGAACTTTCACGATAAGATGAGCCTTCCTCCTTATTTTGCAACTGAAAAGAAACAAACAGAAGAGCAAATTTAGTAAGCCAAAAGAATAATTAGGCAGTTACTCGTAAAACAAAACAATACCTGTTTCTGAAGGTTTAGAAGAGTCAGTATCTCTTTCCGCAATTCTAGATGCTCAGCACAAACAGCTTTAGTGGGGACTTTGGGTTTCAAATTCACCTGTTTCAAATGTCATCAAGTATAACAAGGTTACTATGTTCACAGGCATATTAGTAAGATAACAATAATTTCCCATGAGGGATAATCGTACTTCTTAATATAAAAGTATCTCCCATCAACAAATGTAAAGAGGATAATTAGTAACCTTAAGCTCTTGTAAGAATTGTTCAACACGCTTGATCGTTCGCAATCCTGCTGTTGAGCTGGCAGCTTGCACCATTTGCTCCAGCGCATATGTTCTCAAGTATACGCGAAGCTGCAAACCGGAAAAATCAATATTTCCAATGTCCCAATAACTTGCATGAGACACATCAAACAAGGAAGCAGGTAACGGCCGCTAATCACATACAATTGCTATATTTAAAGGTGACAAAACAATAGCAAAGAACCATGGTCCTACAACTATACACGCTTATTGAGTTCATGTCAAAATAAATTCTATGGGAAATTTGTTATACCGTGCGAAGGGAAGCTGCAGCGGCAGCAGCATTCTCTGCCATTGAGACCAAAGGTGCAACACCCGAGGTAACCTGCATATTAGAAGGCGACGCAGTATCAACAAGAATGCTAGTTTTCTCCACACCTTCTGGGCTAGTATTTGACATGACAGCCAATTCAGCTTGCTCGGCAGCCTGGGGAACAAAACATGATACCGTCAATGAAAATGATTATTACACACCAACATACATACATATACATGTATTTGGGATTTTGTTTCTGATAAGGGATTGTAAAACAGAGCAAAAATCCGGTATGGAACTTGCCTTAGCAGCCATACGAGACTCGGTAATTCTCTTAGCTTCGGAAAGAACCTGATAGAAAACAAATAGATTTCAACATATATATTTGAAATAAAAGGACCCAGATTATTTGAGAGAGAAAAAGATGCATACCTCAGCATCTTTACGCTCTTGTTGCTTTGTCTGAGAGAGGACCATGGACAATGCACGCTTCCGTTCGATCTCTTGAGTGATGTTGTAAGGTTCCTACAAATAAATAGATCCTTCCCATGACTTACATAGTTACATATAAGGGCTTAAAAGCTACATGGCGAAGTATTTAAATATGTTCAAAAAGAAACATATAATATACAATATAATGCTGCACATGTAATCAAAAGCATGCCTTAACAAGAGGGTGACCAGAAACATCAGCAGGAGTTAGAGCCCTTGCAATCAATATTGCTTTAGAAACTGCAAGATTTACAAAGAGAACATGAAAGTAAGCAAAATTGGAGTTCTAATACATTCATGGCTGCTACTAATGGAACTGATATCAGATGTTAGAAAAAAGTAATGAACTAAATTACCGCTATAGTACCGATGTTTCAGTTCCTCAACTGATCGATCTGATGGAAATCTATCCGCAATTACAACAAAGCGAAGATCAAAACGTTGGCACATATCAAACAGCTGATCTGTCTCTTCTTTGGTCCATTTCTGCCATATTTAATAATAGATTGCTCACCAAAAATAAAGGGAAGCTTTATATAACCATTTCCAGACCCTTAGTGGCCACAAAACAATAAGGGAAAGAACAAACAAATACGAGTAATCTACAACAACTATCTAAGAACATAATTTGACACTTACCGGATCTGCCAGAAGCTTCTCGTACTCTTCGTCAGTGTACTTGAGGACATCAACTGACTGCAGAAATTGTATGTCAAAACATGGCAGTTAATAAGGAAAGAATATTTTCAAAGCGAACAATATACAATAACGAGCGATCATCCAAATTCCATATATATATATATATTTCTTAGTTCTTTAGTTACAACTACCGAATACTTAATACTGTCAACTTCAACAATATTCTACTAGCAAAAGAAACCATTACCTTGTTGTACTTTGCAAACGAATAATCTCCTTTTGGCGGAGTTCCATTTACAACTCTGACCTATAAAAACAAAACCCGTATAGAACTTCTTAAAAAACCTCTAACTAACAAGCCAAATCCTTTATCGAAAAGGGTAGTGAATAACATAACATACCCAATGATATAGCTGCAAGTTATCTTTCCTAGCAGAATTTGTAAAACCAAGCCATTCCCATGTTATCTGAAATAAAAATCAAAACTTTAAACAAGCTATACAGAAATAAATATATAGACCCATATCGAACATTCTACGCAAACGTTGGAGGGCCTTTTCTACCATTTAGGTAGAAATTGGAAGCAGCCTCTCTACTTAGGTAGAGGTAAGGTCTGCTACATCTTAACCTCCCCAATACATTGTCAAGGTATTGGGGCTCAAAACCCGCGGAAGGCGGCACTGGGCAGTTTCTTTTTTACCCATATCGAACATTCATAATACGCACTTAGAAACAAAGTAAACCACTAAAAGTATACAAAAAACGTAAAGAGCTTAATAATTACAACACTAGTTTAAAGGGTAACGGGGAAGCTTTGACTCGGATGTAGGCAGCCTAATAAAGCAAAAGAATTATACAAAAACATATTAAAAAAGGGGGAAAAAAAAACAGACCTTTTCATTTTCAGGCTGATGACGTTTTTTGAGATGATTAACATCAACAGAAGGCATAAGAGGTGGTACACCACCAGTAAGTGCATAAACCTACACAAACACACAAAATTAACAACTTATAGCAGCAAGACTACATTATTATATACACATTATTATAATTATTTGCGTATATGTATTGTGAATGTAAATGTAACCTCACGGGAAATGCCATCAGGTTTTCTCTGAGAATCTTTTTGAGGTCTTGATTTTTTATCAACTGGAATTCCAGGGAGTGAACTTTTTGGGAGCCCTAAAATGTCTTTTGCATCCATTCTTTAATTTAAAGCAAAATTAGGGTTTTGTTTAGCAGTAGTATTGCGAGGAAAGGGATCTTGTATAGCATGGATTTATTGAGAAATTAATGAGATATTTTAACTCACTCGTGATTTTGATTTTGATTTTGAGCTACACGATTGAAATTGTTGCTGAACAGAGCAGAGGTGTTTCCTAAATTGAATAATTAACAATAAAATAGTAAATAATAATTTTAGGAGACTAAGCCCCAACTCTTTGCACTTGGTTACAGAGAAATCCCCAAAAACAAGTTTTTGGAGAAATCGGTCTTGGTCAACACTCAACACAATTAAAAACTGGTTATGACCAAATCGGTTTCGGTTAGGAATCTGTTTTGGTCAAAAGGTTGACCGGTTTTTTTAGGTTTTTTTCCTAAAGACCATAAACGAACCGATATGAAATCGATACTATAGAAACCAAAAAGCGGAACCGGTTCGGAACCGACGGGTTATCCAAAACCGGTTTTCTTCGTTCGGTTTTCAATTTTTCGAAAGCAATTCTCCCAAAACCGGTTCTTTTATAACTTATAGTTGGTTATGGTTACTTTGTAAGTTTGCTTGCTTTGTGTTGGACTATGATTTCAAATTTTCAACACTAATTGACATAACTACCATCATCACCAAATGATTAGCCTTCTATTATCTCAAAAAGAGTTTTGTGTGATATCTCATGTTTAACGTATGAACTGTCATTTATGTAACTTCATTTCTTCCTCATTCTCTTTTGATTGATTATGTATATTGTGTGTGATTTTAGGTTTCATCTTTGTAATCGTTCAGTCTAATCACCATATCCGACATCATGTATACCAATCAAAGGCTTCACATTCGTGTTCAAATTCAATTCATGTTATAACCAATGATTTATAGTTACCATGGTATGAGAGCATAATGGAGATGTGAAAAATCGGAATCCGTTTATGGTGTTATAGATTATCAATCATTTTTCTACCTACTAAGGCACATATAACATAATACTTAACTTTATGTCTGACAATTTGAAACTGCAAAGATAAATTTGGGTGTGTTATCATGTTTATGGGTTTGTTGGGTAGTGCTCAACTTTGAAGGACATGTCTAGTTGGGTAATGTTAACAATTCTATGAATATATTAGCAGGTCGAGTGGGTCTTTGATCGTAAAGTAATGATGTTAACAAATTTAATAATGTTAACAATTCTATGAATATATAAGGGTGTTTCTTTTCTTCCAGAAAGATAAGGTAAAGAGAAAGCACGTGACTTTTCTTGTGTCAGACATTTGTTTTTTATGTTTCTTTTTCGTAAATTATATAAATAATTTATTTATTATATTACAACCTAAACACTAAAATTAGGATAAACTTGTAGCATATTTTAACAAAGGAAATATTATCTATATAGTCAAATGTCACACTCTATATTCTAATATGGACTTCTATAAATAAAAATTATCTGGATGGTTATAAAATCTTTACCACCTAACACATATGGTAAGATATAAAATCATCAAATTAAATGATATCAAGTGTCCATACGGGCTCCACCAATTAACTAGTTTTTACTTGTCTTCTCCCAACTTTTTTTTCCCGTGTGTACGTTTCTCATGTATGTAATATAACAAAGGTTGGTTCCCTTAATAAGTTATTAGTAGGGTTGAGTATGAATCGGTTTGGGTCGGTTTTTGCCTAAAACCGAATCAGAACCATTCCATTCAGTGTTTAGAAAACCTAAAACATTCGGTTTGGTTTGTCGGTTTTCCGGTTCGGTTTAGATTGGTTTCATTTTTTATTTTTTTTACGTTTTTATTTTGTATGTTACCTTCCCCGACTTATGTACATTCACTCGGCTACATGATTACGTCATTAGTGAACTTAAATCTAAAGGATTATAGGGTAACCTTAGCCCCGTACCACAATTTAGAAAAAAAAAAACAAGGTTCCGTTCCTTGCATATCGTTTCTTTCTAGTTTCCAACTTTTCTAGTTGTAATGATTTTTGAATGTGAGACTAGTTGAGACGTTTTGAACATATTAAAGTTGTGATTATCGAAGCCAAAACCTTTGAAGGTGAAAAAGGATTTTTGACACCGACAGTTGAAAAGGAAAAAAGATAGATTGCAAGATTATTACAAGGTATTACTTGAAACTTTGCTTTTTTAGCTTCAAATTAACATTATTGAATTTTTGTATTGTTTTTATGCAAAGAAAAACTTTTTTTTTTTTTTGAACGTAAAGAAAAATTTGTTATTAAACTTTGCTTCTTTCTTTTTATGCAGATTCATATAGACAATGCTTACAGACGCTTGAACAAACTCTCAAATAGAATCTATTGTCTTGATATATTCTGAAGTTCAAATATGAATAAATTGTATCGGTTAACTACTATTGATGGTACTCGTAATAAACAATATTGATTGACAATTAATATAGATTTTGATTTTTGAATAATCATCAAACAAAAAGTTGAACTAAAAATTGGGATGCCAGACCTTGGTGTGAGTGTAGGACCAAGGCGACAAATTTACAGAAAAGAGACCCACTAGCAAGCTAGTGTCACCGGCCCTTTCCACCCTCCAAAAATAAGATTAATATCGAGTGGGCCAATGACCCACATATCAGATATTAAACTGATAAGAACAGATACTACACTTGATCTTAGCCAAAAGGCCGAGAAAGGTATGCTTCTTCCCTTCCTGGCCCGTTTGTTTTATAGCCCACTCATCCTCATTCTACTTCTTGGATTAGCGATGTGGGACAGAATACCAAAGTTTCTCAATTTTCCAGTTCAAGAATCACGCCAATTAAACTATCGGTCTATCTATCACTCTTCTTGACCAACCATTTATAAGTTAATTAAAATAACATACTTCACTCATCTAACGACTACTAATAAAACGAGAAAGTCATAAAACCAAATGAAATTTCATGAATCAAATTTTCTTTTGTTTTTCTTGATGTATGGAAGAAAGAAACCACAAGTAAATTGGTTACTTGAACAAGAATCAACACACAAGATTACCTTGACAAGATAAAATCCATGGTTGTCCAACGCCCTTTGACTGAGTGGCAATACATATATAACAAAACATATAGTCATTAGTTAACTTATATCTTTAATATAAGTAGGTAGCCTACTTCAATTTCATGCTCAGTATATTTCCTAACCTCCCAAATATGGCTCTCAAAGATACAAATTGTAGTACTCAACAAAAGATCATAGTAAAGGACTAATTAACAAGTCTATCTCTATTTATATATATCCACATACCCTGCACATTTGACATGCTCTCAAATTTGGGCATGCATTTTATCCCTTTAGTTTCATGGCTTCATTGCTGTTACTCTTTACGGCTCTTGTGAGATCCCATCATCATGGTTCTGCCGGCCCTCCAATCCACAGTGACCTTCCAAAGAAAGATAAAAGAAACAAGTTTTCATCTCACCATGTCTCTACTACGCAACCGGATGTACATTTGTTTCTGTCGAAGAATATGGATCATGATTGTATTTGGCCTGCTTAATATATACGCAATATTGTTACTACGTATAAAAATCACCTCATTGTACTTCGTCCACTTTGCTTGATTTGTGTTAACGAATTGCATAAGACAACGAGAGAAACGTAACTCAGTTGCCAGTTGGCTGACTTGTGAGGATATATGGCTTCAAACCATTGAATGTTTTACTATCTCAAGAAATCTTGGTTGTAATGCATTTCCAATTTTATTTCATTTTGATATAATTCATGTGAAATTCGCATACTTTTGGTTATTTACTTATATGAACTCTTAATTATTATAAGCTATTGGCTTGGGAGCTACTGGCCAAGCCCTTGGTCTGTTTTTACCATGAATGCATTATGACTTACTATATCAACCATTGTTGTTTATTTTTGTAAAACCAAAAACATACTTATGCCAGCAACTCAAGAGAGTGTACATATAGTATCTATTACTCGCCGTTGCTTAAGACACCAGTTTTCGCAAAAAGATGTAATTCTTAAAAATTGATCTGACAATTACGCCATCAAGATAACGGTGAAATGTTTCTTTTTTTCTTCAATATCCAACATGTTTAATAAAACGACATGTTTGTGTGTGTGTGTGTGTGTATAATCATCCTTGATGGGCCAAATATATATGTTGTATATTATATTTCAAATATCATTTGAATTATATAATATTAACAAACAAACAAAGAAACATCTACTTGTAATATCCTATAAACACTTACCTCCATATACTTCCCAGCCTCCTAACAAAGTAAGATATATATTCCTGCATCCAGATCCTGAACTGGTGCACCGTCACATGCATGTTTCCTTGTCACTTACTTGATACCTTCACTCTTACAGTTTATACCAACTTGATTTTATAATTCCTCAAATAACGGTTGCTCCACATGTTCTTACTTAGTACATCTATATTTTATTTCATGTTGATATTCCCTTTAAAGTGACAGACCATAAGAAGGTTCTGTAGATCAGGTCAAGTGAATAATTCAGTAGTGCTGGCCGGTTGAACAGAAATATTGTATCAGAATGGATATGAAGAGGGTGAATATCGTATGGGGGATTCTATGGGTCTCGACGCTATTTGTTCTCTCAGTGTCAACCAAAATGATCACCAGACCGATGATTATCAACTTTGGTGATTCAAATTCCGACACAGGCGGAGTTTTGGCAGGTGCAGGACTTCCCATTGGCCTTCCACATGGCATTACGTTCTTTCACAGAGGGACGGGTCGTTTTGGTGATGGCAGACTCATCATTGACTTTTTCTGTAAGTCAGCATCCTCCTGAACCTGGCTTGGTGTCTCTTATCTTATATGTTTGTATGTCATTATTCATATTCAACTTTTGGAACAGGTGAACATATGAAGCTGAGTTATTTGAGCCCATATCTTGAATCACTAGCACCAAATTTCACAAGTGGAGTAAACTTTGCAGTAGCTGGAGCCATGACTCTACCACAATTTGTTCCTTTTCAACTCGATGTTCAAGTTCGCCAATTCATTCATTTCAAGAACCGGTCACTTGAACTCCTTTCACTTGGTAGGTTGGTCTACCTTTCCTGACACAACAGAGTCGCCAGGTTTACTGATTAAACCGTTGTTTAAATTCTTTTTTAAACAGGTTCTGGGGGCTTTATAAATGAAGATGGATTTCGAAATGCACTTTACATGATAGATATTGGACAAAATGATCTCCTGGTTGCACTATATGCAGCAAATCTAACCTATGCACCGGTTGCAGCCAAAATTCCATCTTTTATAGCAGAAATCAAACTGGCCATCCAAGTAAATATCTGCTTATCTCATTTCACTTTTCCTCTTATATGATTATCAATTTACATACTCAAATTTTATATTTGAAATGTAGAATATATACCTATATGGGGGGAGAAAGTTCTGGATACACAACACAGGGCCACTAGGTTGTGCACCTAAAGAGCTTGCATTACATCCACACAACAATACCGATCTTGACAGAATTGGATGCTTTCGTGTCCACAATGATCTAGCCAAGCTTTTCAACAAAGCGTTGCGTAAAATGTGCAAAGAGTTGAGACTAGTACTAAAAGATACAAAAATTGTATATGTGGATATATACACCATCAAATATAATCTCTTCTCAAACCCCTCAAACTATGGTACTTAACAACAAATTCTATTTCACTTAAAAACTTTCTGGTGCATATAGAAAGATACTAATGGAATGTAGTTTGTGGATTGACAGGATTTGTAAAACCATTCAAGGCATGTTGTGGGTCTGGAGGGGATCCGAATAATTACAATGTGAAAGCCACGTGTGGACAACCGGGGTATAGCATATGTGACAACGTAACATCGGCTATAGTATGGGATGGTGTTCACTACACAGAAGCTGCAAATAAGGCAGTTGCTGCTACGATCCTATCCACACCATCGCTGAAACTGGAGCGGTTTTGGTAGGGTTGACTACATGATCGTGTACTAGTAGTTTGACAGGCAAAGAAATAAATTGTTCTATAATATGAAGTTATTGACGTTGATTCAGATTTTGCAATTTAAGTGATTCAAAATTAGCTTTAGACATAATAGAAAAATGGATCTTAATCAAATATCTGGGGATCAGACATTATGACGTTGGGTCAGCCTATGTCATATAAACAACTTAATAAATAATAAAACCACATTTGACATTTTCATATACGGAGTACTACTACATCTTTGTCAGATACATTATTATAATTAAAAAATTTCCTATATAATATGCCATGTGGTTTATTTTTGTTTGATACTACCTCCTACTAGAAGCGTCGCATTTTAAATATTCAAAGTCT
Organism: Erigeron canadensis; assembly: GCF_010389155.1. Taxonomy (NCBI): domain Eukaryota; kingdom Viridiplantae; phylum Streptophyta; class Magnoliopsida; order Asterales; family Asteraceae; genus Erigeron; species Erigeron canadensis. The sequence goes on from NC_057763.1 coordinate 40,044,658, forward strand.
TTACTTTTTAACTTTGACCTTAAATATTATTTTTCGTGTTATATAACTTTTGATGAAAATTATACCTAATGAAAATATATCTAAAACTCAATCAATTCATATAACTTTCATCGACTATTATATAACACACACACAAAAAAAAATTAAGGTCAAAGTTGATAAATAAAGACTTTGAATAAACAAGACACTTCTAATGGGACGGAGAGAGTAATTAGTTGGCCCACAATCAGCTGTATATCCATAATGTGGGTATACATGACTTGCTCGGCGGTTGTAGCTATGGGTTGTCCGGGCTTGAACTGTGACCTTGTGCTATTTGTGGCAAAGATGACCCATTTATTACCAACTGAGCTACATGCCATTGGCTATTAGAAACATGCATACATGACAGTCAATCTTGAAAACGAGTTACAATAGAACTAGTCATTTCTAGTTTTGATTCTTCACATCCAGGTTTAGAGAAGGTGTTAGTTGTTCAAGCTTTAAGATTCATAATAGAAGTACTTTGAAAATGACTATGGTTTTTAATCATTATGCTTAACTCGTATGCCCATTGTAGCGAAACAAAGAAACTGTTGATGCTTTTTCTTATAAACTTAAAATAAAAAGCTCATTTCATAATGGATAAATACATGTCTTATAATTGGTAGCTAAGTTTGGAGTATAATTGTTATATGTATTGAGCGTGCTAGTTCGCTAGCTTCTTGGTTATCGGTATGATGAATTGAACTGCACTTGATAGTAGCGAGCATCTAGCTCCCCTGTCCCAATTTGTATGTGGCACAACAAATGACCTATGAAGCAAGAATGCTTGTAAAATACTTAATTTCTCAGTGAAATAACAAGTCACTGCACTAAAAAAAGTGATCTCTAAAATTACTCATCAACGCATATGGATACTCTAAGGACTCGACGTACTATCAGATTTTTACGCAGAAAGATAGTTTTAACATTCACTGTGTGTTGGGTTACAGTGGTTGGTAGAAATAAACAGATGCCGCAAGACAACCTTGTAAGGTGACTACAGATGACGCAAGACAACCTTGTAAGGTGACTGTCTTGATTCTTCTTATTTAGTAATGCAACTTGATTTTACAAAACTTTAAAGCTGGTCTTCATCCACATGTCCACATGTGATATTCTTAATATAAAAACACAGGTTTCTGCAACTTGACTCAAAAGGACAATCATCTACAGTTTTGGTTTGTTAGCAGCTGTATATATTCTATTTTCCACGTTGACGAGTCTTATAAAGTAAGACCTTAATGAAGCTTCAGTAGACACTATCAAGTGAAAAGATATGAAGAGTGTAAATGTTCTTTTGGGCCTTCTATGCATTTGTGTGCTCTTTGGTGTATCAGTGTCCAAACCACTACTTATTAACTTTGGGGATGCAAACTCCGACACAGGAGGTGTGCTAGCCGGTGCAGGACTCCCCATTGGCCTCCCACATGGCATTACATTTTTTCACAAAGGCACGGGCCGTTTTGGAGATGGTCGACTCATCCTTGACTTTATTTGTAAGTCAACTCTTTATTGTTATAATGTTATTTGTCATTAACTTCAGCCTTTTGCTTTCTACTAATATTGAGTTTTGGAACAGGTGAACATCTACATTTGGGTTATCTGAGCCCATATCTAGAATCACTGGCACCAAATTTTACAAGTGGCGTAAATTTTGCAGTAGCTGGAGGCATGATACTGCCAAAATTTGTTCCTTTTCATCTTAGTGTTCAAGTTCGCCAATTCATCCATTTCAAGAATCGTTCACTAGAACTTCTGTCACATGGTTTGTTTATTTGTCCTCTTCTTGATCCTTTACTCGTATTATTTTGTCCTTGTTTATGATCTTCTGAAAAATGAACGCATAATTTTGAACAGCTCCTGGGAACTATATCAATGAAGATGGATTTCGTAACGCACTATACATGATAGATATGGGACAAAATGATATCCTTGAAGCACTATATGCGTCAAACCTTACTTATGCACCGGTTGCAGCTCAAATTCCATCTTTTGTGGCGGAAACTAAACTAGCTATTCAAGTAAGCATATATATTCGTTGCATTCATCTTATCATTATTCGGGTATCTACTAATATGCTTAATTTTTATATATGAAATGTAGAACTTGTACCAGTATGGGGCGAGAAAGTTTTGGGTATTCAGCACAGGGCCACAGGGTTGTGCTCCTAAAGAACTTGCATTACATAAACACACAGATGCTGACCTGGACAAAATCGGATGCTATCGTGTCCACAACGATGTATCCAAACTTTTTAATAAAGGGTTACGTAGCATGTGCAACGAGCTGAAGTCAGAATTGAAGGATGCAGTTATTATGTATGTGGATATCTACACTATAAAATACGATCTTTTTGCTAATCCCTCAAAATATGGTAAGAACTTTGCTGGAATTAATCAATTTCAAGAATCATATAAATGATGAGACTAATGCTTTGTGTTGACAGGATTTGTAAAACCACACAAGGCATGTTGTGGGTATGGAGGAGATCCAAACAATTACAATGTGACAGCCACATGCGGGCAACCCGGATACAACATGTGCAGTAACGTATCATCGGCCATAGTATGGGACGGTGTTCACTACACAGAGGCTGCAAATAAAATAGTTGCTGCTAAAATCCTTTCCATGCCATCACTAAAACTAGGCCGCTTTTGGTCCACCTGAGATTTGAATATTAGATAAATTTGAATAAGATGGATGGATATTTATTCAAATTTGATAAAAGCATTTCATATTTACGAATTTGAAATTGTATCCAGCATTGAAATTGCAATAAAAGAATGCTTATTTAAGTACGAGTACTAAGTATACATTGTGACTGAACTGAATTCAGGTTTTGCAACTGATATATGATTCAATGTATGCTAAAGTGGAGTCTTATAGTATCATAGATAGTTTCACCTTTGTTATGAATTCCCATAAAGGAATTTCTTACATACCTCAAGGGTTCTAGCAAGAACGACGAAAAATCTTTGACTACGTGGTCTCTTGAACCCAACCAACCATCCCATGAACCCAACATTCTGTTAGCTAAAGAGTTCGTAAATGGTTCTCCGCACTATTAGCCCGGGTATATTTTTCCAAAACACATTTAGACGGGGAAATGGCCCCGCAAACCTTCTTTTTTTTAGCACTCACATAATATAATGTTGATTTTCATGCATACATATCTTTTGCTTTATAACTTTTTCAATGGTCATTTTATGTATTCAAACATCTTACCTAAGTTGTGTACTAACAAGTCAAAAGTTGTAATTATCGTCCTACAAACCAAGTATTCGGTCTTTTAACAAATGATTTTTCAAAGACCAGTGAACACTTGAAAGTGATATGTTGACGTTTTGGACAATACCCAAAAGATTCCAATATATCTATTAGGTTTAAAAAATCTACAACATAATTTAATATGCCAATTGTGAGAAAAAGTCCATGGTACAGCTTGACTAATGACTATTAGGTGGTCTATTATAGAACCTATTCAAACTTTTTTAATGGACTAGATTATAGTAAGACATTAAGACAACTCGGCAATTCTAAGAAAAAGTCCATGGTACAACTTGGCATTTCTGAGTGTGGTCGGTCTATAAAACGAATGAGTTGATTCTGGTTAGTTTATCCTAATTTTACAACTAAAAAAGAAACAAAAAAGAAAAAATATTGTTATAGACAATGGAATGTGTCTAAAAGACATCCAACCCCAAAAGGGACGAAAATCGCCCATTTTCTCCAAATAAAAGGTCACATCATTGTTACTTTTACTTTTGGTCTAATCCATCAAATTTCACTATCTTAAAAGAACCGGCTAAAACAGAGCAAAAGTCGCTCAAAGCCTTGTAAGTTCTTTAATTTTTAAAGTTTATTTATTATTAAGAAATTATGATTTTGTGATCATATTTGACACGCCAACTTTCATAGAAAAAAAATTTTATTTTAGTTTCATTGCCAACAAATAGTATTTTCATTTGACATTGCCCACCAGGCACCAGCGACCCATTCATTTGGACACCTCTACACCAAATTGTCCATCCAAAATTGTTTAGAATCTAGCTTATGCGTGGCTTATGCAACCTACAGCAGTAAGCTACAATGAGCTTTGCAACTTATGTTGTAACACTATGGCCGATAAACTGAATCCACATTTTTTAATTGCTTACACCAGCTTCAATAGTTGCATATAGGGTTTGAAGTCAGCTGAATAGCTGATTACCAACCCAGATACAAGCAGTACTATTTTGATGTTGAATTAGATGATGTCATGCAGAATTGGAGAAAGCTCAATTCATTACACAATATCAAAGCAGAAATTATAATATTTCCATGACCAGATAACACAGGGAAAACAACGTTGTAGAACAAAATCAAGTTTGTCTTATAACAAATGTGTTAATGATAGAATAGATCACACACGTGCACACACACAGGTAGAGATACAGACATAAGAAGAGAGTTGTGGCACTGAACATAGGATTACATTTACGTTTTCCAATTCACAAGGGTCAGCATATTCATATGGTGATAACATATAGCTTGTTCTGGTTTTACTTCTAAGAAATAATAGGCACACAGCTACAAGGAATAAATAAACAATCGAGAATCCAAAAGCTTCCTTCTCTTACTTTTACAATCCAAGGAATGCACAATGCTTTCTGGCATGCTCTGGGACCAACTTTATAAGCATCTCCACAGGTACCCCTTTAAGCTCTGTAATAAAAAAACAATTGCCTTTTCAGTAAAAACAAAAGGATAAAGTAAACATGTTCATAAAAACAGTTACCAAAACAAATTAGTCATTACCATGAGGCTTAAAATTGAAAAGTGGTGGAAGAAAACGCCCATTTGGTAGCCTGGTAGCAGGATCACGTAACTCGTCAAAAAAGGGATGGATCATTGCCTCCAACTGCACATACCCTAACACTTGCTTAATATCTTATAAATACATATCAGGTATGCATATACATATGCAGAATTCTGTAATTTGATTTTTACACTTACAGCAGTGCTTCGAAGATTTGGGGAGTACTGCAGGAGCCTTGAAACAAGATCAACAGCTTCTGGAGGCATCCGCTTATGGAATATCTAAGAATGCGTAGCGTTCAGATGGTAAATCCACAGTATACAGCTTGCAATTGTAAAGTTCGTGATCAAATTTTTAATTACCTTATGCCACGGGTGGGCTTTAATCTGAGGGAACTTGTATTCTGTGTAGTTGGGGTTCATGCACTTGATCTCTTCTCTTGTTGGGGTACCCAAAACCTATAAGCAAACAACTACTCGCTTTAAAAATAATGTTGAAAACAAAAGTATGTGTTCAAAATCTGAGTGACTTGCACAAAGTCAGCTTTTATATCAAATTCACTTTCACATTTCCACTGATTTGCAAGTAGCAACTAAGCTTATAGTGCGTGAATGTTACCCAATAACTTGGGGGGAAAAATCAATCACAAGTACCTTTATGATCTCGACTAACTGATCAACTCCACTCTCACCAGGAAAAAGAGGCTGAAATTTCAAGAGAAACATTCATTCAGATCATAAAATTTTCTGCTTGAGTCCAAACAAAATTAGCAAGTTATCCTTACCTGTCCAAGCAGCAGTTCTGCCAAAACACATCCACCAGACCAGATATCTATCGCTGTAGTATATTCGGTGGCCCCAAATATTAGCTCAGGTGCACGATAATACCTTGAACATATGTAAGAAATGTTTGGCTCTCCTTTAACCTATCAAAGTGGTAGCAACATAAAGTAAGACAGTGCAACATAATACGAATAGAAAAACAAGGAATTGGTAAAGTAAAGACTAGCACGTACCAAAACTTTCGCACTTCCAAAGTCGCACAGCTTGACCTGATGGGTATGTGGGTTTACCTATTAAGGAGAAACGTAAACACTCAAGTTAGATACCATAATACTCAAACAGATATAGTGAGATAGTGGGCATTAAACACCAAACACATGATTTGGCCATGACAGAACACATGGGTCCAAATGTGTCTAACTATAAACATATTAGACCAAATTGCTCTCTAATAAAATCAACCAATATATAGAAAAGCACGACCATGTAAAAAAACCTACTAGTAAATTTTGAGGTTTGATATCCCTATGACACACTCCAATACTACCATGAATGTAGGCCAGGGCTCTGAAAATCTGCACATAACCAGCGTAATTGGCTTAAGAAACAGAAAGTCTAAAATTAATCATCCACAAATTTAAACAAGTTATGATAAGTTGCAACAGTGAACTTTAACACTAAAAAAACAAGGAAACATGCTAAATTTACCTGGTAACTGTATAGTTTGACATAAATCATGGGCATCCTTTGATTCATCTTGTTGTAGTGTTTAATCACTCGATGAACGGTTTCAGGAACATACTCTAATACAAGATTTAGATACAGTTCTTCCTTTTCTGTTGTTGAAAAGAAACAATGCTTCAAAGCAACAACGTTTGGGTGATCCAACACGCGCATGGTTTGTAGCTCCCGGTTCTTGTACCTCTTATCCTGCAGAACCTTCTTGATAGCCACAGCTTCTCCTGTTTCTAAACACTTGGCCTGAAACACAACTCCAAAAGACCCATGCCCAACAACACGCTCGGCCATGTAACTAATTGTCTGAAACACAATCAAAACAATCGCATCAGAAACAATACACACCTACTAAAATGACAGTCCAAATAATTTTTTGAAAAAAAGTACGAGTATCTGCATAACCAAAGTTACCTGTTTTGGCTGGCCATTTCTACCGCCAATGGTAGTCACAATGATATGGCCCGTCTCTGCCCCATTTCCATCAACTATTGCAGGTTCCATTTCCTAACATAAAGAAACAAATTTCTGTGTTTAACAAAAGCATTCTACTAAAAACCAACATATCATATTATGTTATATATATGATGATTAAGTGGCTAACCCTATCGTCCCGAATTCTCATGTCACTCATTTCATCTGGCAACCTTTCCGCGCCAACTGCATTCTCACTAGGTTCTTTCACTGCAGAAGCTGGAACCACACTTACCGATGCCATCGGTATGGTAACTATAACTTAAAACAATTCTTTCTCGAGCTTTACCGTCTTATCTGCAAATTACACAGCACATGACTTTGTCACACACACACTTAAGAAATTATGATTCCTAATTTCCTATATGTATGATCAACGGTTTTCATTTAAAATAAAACTTGACCTAATCATATCAATATAAATATATTGTATGTCAAAATCAATAAGCATATTAGGTCAAACACATCAAAAGTCAATAGATCTCACGATATTATATACATATACACATATACATATACATACACATAGATATACACATATACATATACATATACACATACACATACATACGTATAATTAAAAGAACTGAAAAAAATTACAAGCAAGTAAAGGGATCTGCTGGAAGAGTAAGCATAACAATTAACTGAAATTGAGAGTAAAGATAAACATAAGAAAGTAAAGTTGAGTAGAGTAAAAGAAAATGTAAAACAGGAGATACCTATAATAGTGATGAATTATTTGTTCATGTAAAGAAATTAAATAAAATTAAGTGATGGTGTTTGAAGGAGGAAACAATATAATCATAGCACATATGAATGAATTATTATTATTATTATTGTTATAGAGATAGAGATAGATACAGAGTTATACCATTGGGAAAGAGAAGACAAGACAGATAATTTCTATCTCATCCGTCCCCTTTGACCGTTCAAACCTTTTTTTTTTATTTATTATTTTGTAATTACTGTTGATTGGTCAAAAACGATAGTCCACCACATGCATGCCTTTCATACTTTTACCACATTTAATTCACCACTAACTTTTCTTCTTTTTAAAATACGATTACTAAATATTATATTGCATCGTATTGTGTTGATTTTAGTTGTTCAAGTTAGGCATGTGAAACCATCATCTCATTTTATTTTTTTATTTTTTTTTATAGATAACTAGCATTGTACCCATGCGATACGATGACGGTTTGATGGTAACAACAATTGGTGGTGGTGACGGCGATCGTTGTGGTGACGGACTGTTGGTGGTGGTTGGTGGAATTAATTGATTTTATGTAATTGATGTAAAAGGGTAGTTGAGATATTTTCGAAGATAAGAGATTGATAATGTAAATTAGTTTGTTAAAGGTAAAATGTTAATTTTACATCTAATATTTTTATGAGTGAAAAAATGATGATTATTATAATTGTTCTCTTTTTTATAACAAGAATTAAAGCCATTTTTTGAAATAGTGTAGTCTAATAATGGGTAGGGTATAAACAATCCTATTTGGTTGATTTTGATTAAAGTTTGAACCAAAACGATAATATGAAATATTGAAACTAAACCATTTACTGTGCTTGAATAAACCAACCAAAATTGGTTCAATTTCGATTAAAAAGAATGCTAGATTTATAAATATATTACAAATAAATTATTACAAACACAGGTGACATATAATATGGATCAATAAAAAATAAAATAAAGAAAACGATTTGATTTGATTAATAGAATATTTGTTTCTAAATTTTTGTCTATTATTAGTTTGTCAACTTATAATTTTTCTCTGATTAATTTGATGCCTTTAATATCTACTTTTAATTGATACTAGCAATCTAGCATGGTGCCACCAAAATGAGACAGGGCGACGACGGTCTGATGCTCGTGGTGACTATTGGAGGTAGTAACAGCGTCGACTGATGTAGATTGATGTAAAAATGATAACGGATATATTATAAAAGGTAAAGGTTTAAGATGTAATTTAGTATATAACTAGATTTTAGACCCGTGTCATATACACGGGTGTACTTGGTTGCAAAAAATAGATTATTTGAAGAGGTTAAGAATATTCAAGATAAAAAGTCTTATTACTTGAAAAGGAAAAAATCCTAGAAACAATCGTGAAAGATATTAAAAAAAAATCATGTAAGATGTTAACAACCTAATTAAAAGTAAATGCATTCAAGAGTTTGAACATTAGAAGGTTGTATCCTCCTTCATCTTTTGCAACACTTCTTTGTAGACGACATTTGTTGTGGTGTTTTTTGGCTTCCCGTCTTTGTCGCATATCAGCACCTTAAGTCCCTTTTTCGACTTAACCCGAGAGATCGCAACATACAACTGTCCGTGCGTGAAGACTGGACGTTGTAGATACAGACCAACGGTCGATAAAGATTGTCCTTGACTTTTGTTGATTGTCATTGCGAAATAAACGACCAAAGGGAACTGTCTTCGATGAAACCTGAACGGTATTCTTTTATCTGATGGTATTAGCTTCATTCTGGGGATGTAAGTTTTGTACCCAATGTTGTTGCCAGATATCACTTCCGCTTCAATCACATGCTTTCCTAATCTTGTTATCCTTAATCTCGTCCCATTGCATAACCCATTAGATTGGTCTATATTGCGAAGTAACATCACGGGCACGCCTTCCTTTAGTACCAGTTTGTGATTGGGTATCCCTGAAACTTTGAACCCATTTAGGATTTCTGGCGCGTACAAAGCTTGTTCAAACTCGTCAATGAACTCTGACTGGCAAACACTGTCTGAGCTGAAGTGAGTATGCTCGTCTGCTTTTATCTTCGATAGTACGTATTCATTGATCGAATCGACCTCTTCATTTGTAGGTACCAAAATTGCCTTGTCTTCAAAGTATCCCTTGTCATTAAGATGTTCTACAATCGAAGGAAAAATAGCTGACACAATAGACTTGACATGATTTTTTTCGGATTTAATCAGCACGTCATTGGGTATCTCAATTTCTGTAGCTCCGTCGTTGTTACCTTCTGCCGTCCCTTCGCCAACTGTCAATATCCATTCTGCGATTTTTTTTATTTCCTCTTTGTCTTGATTATTTGCGCCGGTCTGCAAACGCATATTCTGAGTCAATGTGAGGACCTTGCAATGATCCCATAAAAATGAATGGTTTAGCGAAGCATTGACAATTTCCTCTCTATTTCCTCCTGGAATGACCGGTAGGATTTGACGAAAGTCCCTCCAAAAACGATGACCTTACCCCCGAATGGTTTTTCTGAGTTTGGTCCATGGATTATGTCTCTCATTGTTCGTTCTAAAGCCTCGAAACAATGCTTATGCATCATGGGTGCCTCATCCCAAATAACCAGCTTTGCCTCTCGTATTAAGTCAGCCAATGGGCTGTCCGCACTGATGTTACAAAATGAGTCTTCATTGGGAGTAAGTGGGATTGCAAATCTCGAATGGGCTGTTCTTCCTCCTGTTAGTAGTAGTGACGCTATCCCACTTGACGCGACATTTAAGACTATGCTTCCTTTGCATCGGATTGCCAATGATAACGTCTTCCATACAAATGTTTTCCCTGTGCCGCCGTATCCATATGGGAAAAAAATGCCTCCGTCATCTTTGGCAACCGCATCCATGATGGTGTCATATACTTTCAGTTGTTCTGCTGTCAGGGTTGCATGTAACTGTTGATGTTCAATTTGCAGTTTCTCTTTATCATAATTGAGTTCATCCCACTTTTGAGCAGCATCTTCTCAATTTCTGCTAATGCTATATGTTTAATAGCCTCCGGGTCTAAATCCAAATCTGTAAGTATGTTTAATAATAAGTTTAATAGTAAGCTTACCATAGAGTATAATCTATATTCAATACTGTGTTTTTGTATAGAAGATAAAATGTAATACCTGGCTCGTTAAGCTCTTTTCTTCGGCGGTGAAGTATGTCATCCGTTAGGTTGTCGTATGTTTGTTGCCAAACATATTCAGGCCTTGACAAACTGTCTGATGTTATAAGCATGACAAATAAGGATCGGCAAAATGAACCTGTAGCCCAAGAACTTGTTTCCTTAATCGATTGTATGTACTCCTCATCACCATCCAATAGTCCCATTGCGTAGCAAGTTTCTTTGTACGTTTTGTATTCCTTGCCATGTACGGTTTTCAGGTGCTCATAGCATGTGGGTCCCTTAATTTTGTTGAGCAAAATTCTTAGGTAGTATGTTTCCCCATGTTTTGGAGAAACATAGTTGATCCTCCCAATTGTTGATTTTGTTGTTGTTCGTCTTGTCCATTCCAAGTCTTTTTTGTTCCAAGTAAATTTTGATGGAATTTCTGCATATGTCATACCTCTTGCCTCTTCATTGACCTTGTTAAGTTCCATCCATTTTAGAAACTAGGATTGTTTGACTGTATGCTTTGTGACAACATCAGCAATTTCCTCATGTTGATCAAAGAGGATTGGTTTCCGGTCTTTAATGTGGAAGGATAATCTCTGAACGGTCGGTGTCTGATAGTGGATGTCAAAACCAAATAATCTCCATGCTGCTTTACATGCAAAGATGTAACGACAATCATAGTAACCTGCGATCTCGTCTTCATGTATTGTTTGGTTTTCCTTGTCGCCATTTCCGTTTTTCTTTGGAAAGCCGACTGTTATTCTGTCTGGTCCCTTGTTGATATATTTAAACAGATATTTGATTGCTCCGAGTTGGTTACACCATTCGATATTCATGTGTGCTTGATACAGCTTGATGAGTATCGGATTGTAACCCACGACATACCTGGTTCACATACAAAAGAAGCGATTTAGATAAGTGCTTATAGTACCGAGCATAAGTAAGCTCGTGTATATGACCAAAAGTTATAATCACGCACAAGTTTAGCAAGAAACACCAGCAACATATACGATTCAAACTGAAAGGGCATAAAAACTTTATATAGAGTCTTAAGAAATATAAGTTAAACCTGTTATCCAATGGAACTCCGTTTTTTTCAACAGTCACTCCGGTTTTTCTTCTTCTATACACTGGATATCCTTTCCCGTCTATGCGAGTTGATTCTGTAATCTCTTTTGGAAAGTGTTTTGAGCATTTTTTGTCTTTCATACAGGTGTTTGATGGGCCGTCCTTTCCGCATGGTCCGTGTATCATAAATTCAGACACAAGATGATGTAACTCACTATCCACTTCTTCATCTGGAATTTCAGCTGATATAACACGATCGATATCTTCTGGGGTTCTTATTTTGTTGGTTTCTTCGAAGAATAGACATATATGTGCATGCGGCAAACCCCATTTTTGGAATTCCAAGGTGTACACAACGAGTAACATGTAAAAGCATTATAGTTGTTTAAATATATATCATTTTTCATAAACTGACTAAAAAACGTAAAGAAAAGCAGTACCTCCCTTGGCTTTCCCGAGTATGTTATCATCTTTTAGATTCTTGATCAAGTGATCCAGCTTCAGCTTGAACATTCTTGTAAGTATGTTCGGCCTGTCTTCAGATTTAAGTTTGTGTTTTTCTAGGAATCTACAAATTTCGGGCCATTTTGGGTTACACGTAAAGGTTATGAATAAATCTGGATGTCCAAGAGTCTTGCAAAGCGTCATAGCATCCATGTAGTTCTGCTGCATGTATTTTGCGCCTCCGGTGAAAGTAGCAGGCAGAATTATCCGGGTTCCCATTTGTGAGGCGTCCTTTTTCCCCGATTGAGCCGCTTTAGACAGATTTTCTTCGGTTGTAACTCTTAGCACCTTTTGATTGCATTTAAAGTAATACAGACGATCATTTTCAACCATGGTATATGCGTCTACCGTGAATTGTTGGAATAACTTTCTTGCCATTAGAATCAAAGAAACTTCATGTTGTCTTTGTTGCATTCTATATGCAAAGAATGCTCTCATAGAAAGTGTTGTCCATCCTAGGATAATTAATTTTTTTTTTTGTTAATCAGCAGCAAATATTGGATCAATAAACATTGTGTTTGTTAATTAATAAAGTTGGTGTTATTACCTAGGGCATCTATGTCTTCCACGTCCCTTAATGGTATGCGACTCTGTAACCATCTTCGGCATATGGAAATAATAATGGATATTGTAGAGCGAGATAGGAGGGATGTAACTCATTGATTCTTTTCAAGGTCCCAGATTTTGTTTCTAAAATTATGTCTCTTTTATCACCAGATCCGTTTATGTCCCCGATAATCAATGTTGCGACTTCGTTTGCAGTAGGAAGGTTGTGTGTCCTACCGTCCTTGCCCCTCCGTCCTATCAGTATGAGGTTCACATTTTCGTCACCGTTCATGGTTAATCGATCCCTTGCCATTTGAAATTGCTTCACTAAAGGATTAGTGATATCTAACATTCTCTTTAGTTGATGAACAGTCATGAACGGTATTGAATCTGGATCTGTTATTGATCCTTTCTTTCCTGAGCTGTTTTATGAACACTCTTAATTGGTTAAACAAATCTATATCTGGTTATGAGGTTTATAGGATGTACGTAAATCAATCAAAAGTATATTTATAATTAAATGTTTTTGTAAACAAACCTGTATGCAGAAAACCGGTGTGACACTTCATTGTCAGTATCGTAGATATAAAGTTGACAAAATTTTGGTTTTTGTCCCGTTGCTGGTAACAAACTTCCAATCGAATGATAGTTTTGTCCATGCATTCTGAAACTGTACGGGTCTCCTCCTTTGTTGTATGTGGTATCAATTTTTCCACCCATTGACGTGAAGCTAAACATCATATTGTACTGCCTGATATGTTCAATGAAATCTTTACTTTGTGGGTTTTGCCCACGGAATAGTTGAGCTAACATAGTTGGGGGTTCTTGCAGTTTTGGTAGTTGAATTTTTCCTCTCAAACAACATAATGAGTAAGATTTCTTCTTTAAGTCTGCGTTTCCTCTTATGGCTTCTCCATACCATAGCATTGCTTGCATGATTCACAGATATAAGTCGGGTCATACATGTCAATGTAACCTGTTTAAGGAAGAGGTTGGCATTACAATAGTGTTTTTGGTCTTATTAGTTATTTATTTTATAGTGCGTACCTCTCGATATTCCGCGTCTGCTGTCATATAAAGACTTCCTCCTTTTTTTGTATTCGGGTGAGGTTGTTACATCTACATCATGCAGATCTAACTTGTCCAAGATTTCGTATCCTGTTCTTGAGTTTTTTAAGAATTTGTAAGGCATTGTGTTTTTCTTCAAAGTCAAGTATACAATTAAGTAGAAGGTCACCTGTGTTGCTTTGCATAGTAGTGACACTCTGTTTTCCGGCTCTGATGGGCTTCATATGTTTGCCTTTGTTCTGTTGTTGTGGAGCAAGGTCGTTAATTGGATCGCCATGTCTACTGCATTCTATATTGCAAACATGTAATACAAATTACAAATTACTATATTAAAGATTGGAAGTTGTATAATTTAGCAAAGGTAATTATACCAGGAATGTCGTTTGTTGCTTGGTAAGTGATTTGGACTTCATATAATGATGCTCCATTTGCGGGGGATGTTTCCGTGAAGTCTGCTATGTGTAAATTAGTTCTTCGTTTTCTGGGATTCGGTTTTTCATGAAGATTTCTGGAGTGGTGGTTCATATTGATAATTATTGTTGTGTGTAAATTTGCAGATGTAACTTAAAGTTGACGAATTAAAAAAAAATTACCATGGCACTATATATATAAGAGATGAATCTATTTTTTATGAGTTAGTATATGTGTTGTTGTATTTATTACAATTGTAATGATTATGTAGTTTCCTTATTAGAATACATGTAGAAGAATAATGTAATTTTCCCCCAAAGATAATAATAATATATTTATTATAATTATTAATAAGATTAAAATGAAAGTTGCAAATACATAATGGTTATATACGTACATACGGATGATTGTATGTAGTCTTTTTGTTTATGATGTTTGGATTAAAAAAAATTTTCTTTTTTTTTGTTTTATGTGAGTTGGGACTCCGTTTCAGGGAATTTTTTAGTCAAGACAATGTTCATTTGCATACGTTTTAAATTTGTTTTGAGCTTTTGAATTTATAGCAACATGAAATGTGCAAGGCATTGAGTTTCGACCATTATAGATGAATTCCATTATAGATGTTAGTGGTATTGCTCCTACGGTTTCAACGCTACTACTTAATAGTTTATACTTCTCATCAGATGAAAATGTATATTTACTTTGAGGTTCATGTTTATCTTTACAAATTCTCATATAAGAAAGCTTAAGTTAGATCAGCAAATTTTTAGAAAATGCAAACAAACCCATATGGAAGACTACAAAAATTTGGAGCTGCTAGGTTGTGCATTGAAGTTCTTTGAGATAGTCATATGACAGAAAGTGGGTTGATATTTTGGACAAATTGATTATCCAAATAACTGAACTCTGAACTCACTTCATAAGAGAGTAATCCAATTAATCTGATTAATAGTTCATGTCATTCAAAAAAGGTTGGCCCAAATTGAGAAAGAAAAAAAAAAGTGTTTTTGCTAACAATTGAGAAACTCCAAATCACATGATAACAAATTTTCGCGGGATATTTTGCATTTCGAACCAATATATGAAATGTTGGGCCTAATTTTGATGATCAAATGACACTCAATCTCACTAATCGGAAACAACCGGGCATCAATCTCTATACTCCAATCACCAATATCAAGACGCACGCAAGGTGTTTGATCAAATGCCACACTGGTACAGCAATAGCTAAGCGGTGGCCTTTCACTATTGGGTCAACTCGGACGGAGTAATGGGCTTCGAATTTGTGGGGCGTTTAAGAAAAAGAACTACCCATGCCTCATTTTGCCTTTCACATCTATTCAACCTTTCAGGTAACTTTATAAGTTGTGAAAGAAAAGGAAAAAAAAAGGTATCAAAATTATGTGTTTTTACTATATTTGGTTACTGGGTTTGGTGTTACCATTCCACCTCGTGTAAACATTTGTGAGCAGATGACACTGCTTAAAGTGTCAAAATTATGGGTGAATAGATAACCTGGTCAATGAGGGTGGCTAAATGGGCGACATGTGCGAGGTTGTTTGGTTAACTCTTCATACATGGTTTGTAGCTACTTAGTGGGGTCAAATGTTGCAGTGTCATAATCTGTTGGCACCCTTCTTTGATTGTATCATAAGTAGTTTGATGTTGCGGGTGGGGCGTTTACTGAAGACCCAGCCGTTAAAGCTCTCAGACCACTTTTTTTCATTCTCCGTTTCTTGATATTTCTGTCTAAAATCGTGACACAGCTAAAGCTAAACTGTTGGTCACCAAAAACTGACTGAACTTTTAATGAAGTTCATATTTTACACTAAGACTGATCTTTTAGAGATATTCAGTCTCTTCCCTAAACTTGTCATTAGAAAAATAGAGATGAAAACCACCATGAGTCTTGATGAAATACATACCAATATAATTTTGAAAGGAAAAAAAAAGTTGGGATAATTGAACATAATGTAAACATACTGGTCAAATTAGTTTACAATATTTTCAATGCATGTAGAAGCTTTTCGATTCTTGCAGGTAATTGTTGGGTCAAAAATAGGAAACTGAGTAGGATGCCAACATGAGCAAGACAACAGTATAATACATCAGGTGGTTCCAACCAAGTTAAAACTAAAAAGAAATTAATAAGCACCTGGGAATTTATTAATCAAGATGTAATTTAGTATATAATTTAAAATGTAAATTAATTTATCAAGATCAAGTTGGATAATTTCCTATAAATTTTTCCTAAAACGGGTGTTCATTAATTTCAAATATCTCATTTTTCTTAACTATTTTATTTTTAAGAAAATAAGAGGTTAGAATCATTATTATTATATGAAAATATAGGTTAGAACTCATATAGTCATACATGTTATATTATATTCGTTTTTACAAGAATATACGGGTTCTATACTAAGCAATTGTTGAATTATATTTCGTTTTTAAAGTTAGTCATGCAAAAGTTTAGTCCGAATAACACACAATATGTATCATGCTAACATACAATGTGGATCAATTTGCTATGTCAACATACAATGTGGATCAATTTTTTTTTAAGACTCAAGAAGATGAAGAAATTCGTTTAAATAAAATTTAAATAAAAAATATAGCTAGTAGCTCCAATAAAACTTGAAAACAACCGACCTTGTATGTGTACGTGATTTAAATAAAATAAAAAAATATGTGCCATATGGGTCATATGATTCATGCAACATATTGTTGCATAATGTAAAAGAAATGAATAAATGTATCAATGCGAAAAAGTTCCTTTGTCTTATGTTTATGCTGTCTTTACATGGTCAACCTGAACGAGTTTGACAAAATCATCGGATCATCCAGATGTTAACTAAAAGTGGCACATAGATGATGAAGGTGATTTGTAAAATCAAAAATGAAGATGTATCTTATAATAAAGTTTGAACAACCACATTTGTCATGGAGTAGGTTGGATATTGTCTTCATTTTATTTTCTTTTGGATTGTTGGTTTTTGTTAAAAAAAAAAAAGTATTGTATGTTTGTAAAACTGCATCATTCTTATATTTGCTCTATAAAGCGAACTACTCTTAAGTAATTAAAATATTGAAATAAAGACAATATTATCCCTCTTATTTATTTATTAATTTAAACATCTTCACCTGTTTATTTATAATACCTTTAATGAAATAAATTATAACATATATCCTTCAACCTTAAAAAAAAAGTATTAACATCTCTTTCATCAATTAATTTACATTCACCACCACGTCGCTACCATCGTCACCGTCGCGCATCGCCGCCGCCACTGCCGTCGTCGTCAGACCATCGTCGCTACCACCATCACCGCTGCATCGCGTAGGCATCCATACCGTTCTAATATAAGTACACAAGATACATGTTTAGAAAAATTAAATTAGGTCAATATTTCTTCAAGATACAAAAAATTTAATCATAAAATGGTAAGTTTTGTATTTCATGTCTATTACATGTATTTATGTCTATTAATAGAAGATGATAGTTCGATTAATGTTTCTAAACATGCGACTTGTTGGACATGTTAGAAAAAACTTTTATTCCATTTTAAAAATGTTTTTTTTTTTAATTTCAACAATAAAAATTAACATGAAAACATGTTGTCTAAAAAGAAATGGACTTTATGATATTTAAACTAAACATAAAAAATCTTATTTAATATATAAATTAAACTACCTTTAGTGAAATTAACTAATTAACAAATTGCAGTGATTTTAAACTATCTTTAAAACTAGACATTTCAACGCCCGCTATGCGGGCTGCAATAATCATGGATACGTGATGCCGCAAGTAAATAAAAATATATTGATTTAAAAGCAATGTTACGACAACCTTAAAAAATGTTACTCCATTCAAGCCCGAAAAACATATATATGAAAAACCAAAAAGTAACTCGTGTTTGGAAACCCGAAAAAATGTGTCGTGGACGAATAGTAACGCGCCACATAGGCGGATACTGTTCACGGTGGTGGATAAGTAGGCCTTTCTTGCAGACCGATCCCATTAAATACATAAATTTACTTTTTAAAAGAATCTAAAAAACAAAGCAAATAAAACTATTAAAAAAAATATAGATGAGCAAAATCCAAAATAAGATAGCTGAAATCTAAAAAAACCTTAAACAATATGATAAACTCACTGAAACGTCTGACATATAAGTTTTAAAAAAATAAAAATAAGCAAGCTAGTAGGCAGCTGCACAGCTATCTGGGAGCCTGCTTCACTACTCATCATTGTATTCGACAAATAGTAACGCGTCACGTGGCGGTTACTGTTCATTACTCCATCTCCATTAATATAGGACACGTGAAAATCAGTGACTAAAAACAATAATAACCTAGGAAACCAATTACGATTAAAAAATAAACTCTTGCAATTACCTTAATCGATTGGAATCGCAGCATTCCCTTCACCAATGGAAACGAAAGCGAAGACAGTATACAACATACAACAGATATATATGAAATAAAGATAAGGATTTTTCCATTATATTCCCCACTGTAAAAATCGTACACGTAGCAACACACCACTAATTCATCCCATATATTTGCCACACACCACTAATTCATCCCATATATTTGCCACACACCACTAATTCATCCCATATATTTGCCACACACCACTAATTCATCCCATATATTTGCCACCTAAACTTAGACTTTTAAGATAAGCAAATAATAAAAATGAGAGGCGAAGGACTCGATCTCGGGTTAATGCAAACCGGAAACAAACCCCAAACCAACTAATCTAAAGGCAGTTTTATTAATTTTTTTGTGTATTAAATACATACGTAAACTTTATTTGACCACTATTCACATTCAATTAACATATTAAAGAAAGTAACACTTTTGATTTTAATGCATTGGAGAAAACACCATGCTAATATACACATAAAATCTTGTAGATCGCAAGCACAAGGTACACAAAAGCACGTTTGTCTTTTGAAAAATTGTAATCTCATGATTAATTGAACTAGTGAATGTGATATACGATTATATGTGTTTCTTTACATCAAATTATAATTATGTGTTTCATAAAACTAGCCGATAACTAATAGCTATAACGGTAAGTTAGTAGCTGAAAAATGTATTTTAATATTTGATAAAATAGTTGTAACTTTTAATGATACGTGTAAAATGACACAAATGAACATAAGTTAACATTTAATATTAACATAACCTTTAAGTTCAAATAACTTGTTAATAATCGTAAAAGACAACATTTAATCAAAACTAATAATAATCAATATCTTTCCGTTGTCATTTTTTTAAAAGTGTTGATCATTTGCTCGCAATAAGAGATCTAGTTCACGTTGTTTTTAACCGGGTTCGTGCTAGAGAGTCCCATCACCCTCAATACCTAGTAGGAGAAGAAATCTCAACTAAACCGTCTAAAGACAATATTTAACTGGGATAAACTTTGTCCTCTATGCAAAACTTAAACCTGCTTCATTGGGGGATTTTATTTATAAAATTTCTTCTTAAAATGTTTTTTTCATATCTCGGACTCGAGACTTCTAACATGTAAAGGTAATGTTCAACCACTGAGTTATAATGAAAATACTTTTCATTGTCATTTCTAGCGATGTGCTTCTAACTAAGAACATCTCTAATAAAAAGCTTTTTCTAAAAGCTTTTTACTATTCTATCATATGAAACTAAAAGTTTTTTCACGAAACTAAAATTTTTTTGTTAAAAACTTATGGCGCGTTTGGTTCACAAAATGTTTTGGGAAGAAATGAAATCTGTCAAAAGAATTAAAATCTGAAGGAATGGAATTTGACGGAATGTTTTTGATTTTTTGAAGATTTAAATGAGGGATGAAATGAAATTCCTTGCCCCATCCCCAAGGAATGGAAGTTAACGGAATTAATAGCTTTATTTCGGACAATCTAAATCATTGTGAACAAATACTAAAAATTGTTTAATAAAATTTGTTATATGAGTTTTCATAATTATTGGAAGCTCATAATGAAATCAGTTTTTTAAATCTTCAATAATAGGATCGTAGAGTATTAATTTGTTAACATACAAATTTAAAATTAGGTTGTTAGAGATTCTTTTTGATATAGTTAATAAAAAAAAAAAACACAAAAGATTCTTTCTGATATATAGGTTTCTGGTAAATAAACGTCTAGATGTGTTGTGATTAAAAAAAAAAAAAAAAAGTGTTTTGTGGTCGAAAATATATAACGTGTCCAACGACATTTCTCTTGCTTTGCATTCGTCTCACATCACATCACATCACATCATACATATACAAACATGGTCTTGCGAATTTTCACACACAACATCACCCAGTCAAAATCACACAGAAAACGATCATATAAACACATATATACATCCATACATATAGATTTAATTTGATTTGATTTGATATAGAAGATGATGACTGCAACAGTAGTAGCATCATCAGAGGTGACAGTGGTCAACGACGTCGTTTCTCACCTCGTTAGTATTTCTTTCGTTACTTTTCGGAATACTTTTATTTGTAGAAGATAAGTTTTTTAAGATTTGTATGTTTTTGTAGCAGGAGAAAAGGTCAGTACCTGAAGCAGGTGTTGACCCGCAAACTTTTCCAAACATAAGATCAGGTAGCTATGCGGATATCGGGCCTCGAAGATCAATGGAAGATGAACATATAAGAATAGATGACTTGTCTCCTTATATAATGGGTTCTTCTGTCCCAAACCCGACTGCTTTTTACGGA
The DNA here is from genome assembly GCF_010389155.1 of Erigeron canadensis. Taxonomy (NCBI): domain Eukaryota; kingdom Viridiplantae; phylum Streptophyta; class Magnoliopsida; order Asterales; family Asteraceae; genus Erigeron; species Erigeron canadensis. The sequence continues at coordinate 40,065,658 of NC_057763.1, forward strand.
GTATGTCTGTTTGACTGTTTTTTCGATTATCTGTCTGTGTTTCCTATGTATGTATAGTGGAACTAGATTATAGTAATTAGTAAGGTAGTGCAGGTATTTGATGGTCATGGAGGACAGGAAGCCGCGGCTTATTTGAAAAATAATGTGACGCGTTTATTTTTTCAAAATGAGCAAATTTATCAAGGAGATGATGTTGAAAAGTCTCTTCGGGAAGCATTTCTTTTGGCGGATTCTGCTTTGGCTGACGATTCCAGTGTTGGCTCTTCTTCAGGGACTACTGCGTTGACAGCTTTATTGTTAGGAAGGTATACTTATCCAAAATTCTTGGACGATTTTATGATAACTTTCTAAAAGTAATGGGAATTGTCTCATTTTGATTTGAAAAGGGGACATTTTTTAGATGAATGTTGTTTCTGTTTGCAGGCTGCTTGTGGTAGCCAATGCAGGAGACTGTAGAGCAGTTCTTTGCAGAAAAGGAGAGGCGATTGATATGTCAAATGATCACAGACCAACTCATCCTACAGAACGAAGGCGTATAGAGGAACTTGGAGGGTTTGTTGATGATGGGTATCTTAATGGTGTTCTCTCAGTAACCAGGGCGTTAGGAGATTGGGACATGAAGTTAGCTTTAGGGACTGCGTCGTCACTAATAGCAGACCCAGAAATTCAACAGATGATACTAACGGAAGATGATGAGTTCCTCATACTTGGGTGTGATGGGATTTGGGATGTACTATCAAGTCAACAAGCGGTTAGTCGGGTGCGTCGTGGCTTACGTCGGCATGATGACCCTGAGCAGTGCGCTAAAGATCTTGTCAGGGAGGCCTTGCGTCTCGGCACCTATGACAATCTCACTGTCATTGTTGTTTGTTTTACTTCCATGGACTATTTCAGAGATACATCACAACATAAGTTGAAATGCTTCAGTATCCCCACACAGGCATTCTGCAGCTTCAAGAATTTGCGGAAAAAATGATGAGTGCAAAAATGTTTGTAGATATACGAGTGAAAAATGAGTTGTTTAGCCTGGATCATGTGATCCGAGGCATTTTTGTTGTATGTACATTATGGAAAAGTATCTAATTCAACCACAAGCACATTCACCATTTCTGCTTGAACTTGTATTTAACAGTCCAATGCATGGCAGAATTTACAGGATTTGACAGAAAACTAATGTGATGCACTAATATGGAGTAACAACTCTCAGACTGAATCCGTTTGGTATGTCCTTGCAAAGTTAGCAAACCTTTCCAACCCACGTCCCAGCAAGTTTGCAGTGAAAGGTTGTAAAGCCTGCTTGAGTTCACATAAAATAAATCTTGTTTAGAGCAACTCCAAAATGCATTTTTTTTAATTTCTAAACCTGTCTATCACTAACATCTTAAATGTAACTCATAATGCCAATTGTAAAAGTACTTACAGCTGCCACAGGGGCCAATAGTTGAGGTACTTCATATGAAACTGTAAGCTGTAATTACAGAATTTCCATAATAATTCATATATAAGTAAGAATGTGACTGAAATGGATTTTGAGATAACGAGGCTTACTTCAACTAAACATGACGAGGAACCTTTAGGAAAAAATCGTACAGCTCCTCTGACAAAAATAACAAGCTTTCAGAAATTTCACACTATAAGCATAATTAAGGTAGCATGTATTAATTACCTGTTGGGAAGACCTTCTAAAGATCTCCAATGGATTTTTTGATTTGGGATTGGCTGCAAGATTCAACACCGTGACATCAAAGATATAGTAAGAGAAGGTACAGAGAGTTAGACTGGATTGATTACCTGCATATTGCGAGCAAGCCAAGAAAATTCCAGATCACGCCCAAATGCTGAATACTTGAGAGTCCATCTTGACAGCTCAGGGTTGTCTTCTAATACCTGCAACCAGCAGTCTCCAATATTCTAAAGTTTTTACAAAGTGAAAAAACTTTGTGGAACTAAAAAACAACTCAATGCACTCAATATACCTAGACCAATATGTTTGATGTGAAAGGCAAAATTGCATAATCTTAATCGCTTGATAGTATTTAAATAAGAAATGGGTTGCTTAAATGTTTAGCCAACATAATATGCTCAGTACATAGGATTTATGAATCGCAAAGATGATGTAATATAGCCAGATGAAGAACCAACTTGGGAAGAGAACAAACTGATATTTGTCTGTAGACTCCAAGTTCTGAGGGAGAAGAGGAGAACACAGGACTTTGAGCTGAATATCCATGCAGACCTAACGATGCAAGAACATAGAGATGCTACCCTAAGCTCGCTGGACATGTACCAAATGGAGAGACATTCATGAAAAATCAGTAATAACTGATTTTGATATGTGTATGATTTGGGGTATAATCGATGTTCTTGGCATATAAATGTGACGTTTTTCTTACAAGGGGTCAACGCTGAAGTAAGATTGATCAAGAAATCAAGTTCCCAAAATAGGTAAGATTGTGCCCAGAAGGCCAGAAGTCAGTTTCCAAGAATTAATGGAATCCTCTATTATTGGAATTATTCTATTTGACATACATGATGCATAAATGAAAAGACATCATGAGTAAAGATATTTAGCTTGCCTACCTGACAACCAAATTATATGATTGCATTGGCCTATGTGACATCAATAGAGAACTACTGGAGTATTATGAGTGATAACATGCATATATAATTTTGAGACATAAACGAAGGGATTTAGAAACAATTTAAAGAAATCGGAAGAAATGGAAAAATAGATTATAACTATCAAGTGAATAAACTAACGAATATAAGGAAATTTTCAATAATAAATCACAATTTAAGGTTTCTGAATATGAAACCCTCTATATGTTTATTCGAACAAAGTGCAAGTCTAGCGTAATTCGTGCGGACTAGAACTTCAGTATAACGTCAAGATAACTGACTGTTTTGATCACTAACTACATTGATTTAGTTAAACACTAGCAAGTGAGTTTAAATTTAAATACGGAAATATATTAAGAACAGAAGGAAGAAATTCAAATGAGGAAAGTATGTGGACCAAAGGGCTGCCACTGTTAGCATACTGAATAAGGTTAAAATGTATAGGAGACCTCACTTATAACAGTATAGAACACTAATCACGAGGCTTATGGGCATATGGTGTATGGCCTTGCAATATATATATATATATATATAGGTTGCCAAGTTCACAAACTTATTACTGTATATGCCAAGATTATACATATATTGTTTAAATAGTAAGTAATTACCAAGAATGCCATGCTGGGTAGTATATACGCAAAGAATGTAGTGTGCAAAGAATGACAAGGAACGTTTAATTTTTCTTTCTAGAAAGACGACTATAATAAATCTCACAAATTCGACACATCTATACAGAGTGTCCACCATGAAACTTGAATCCACAACCTATGGGTTGATAGACCAAACTAGTTGTGCTCCTATGTAGATATGTAACAATATGTGATCAAGTGGCATTCCCAAAGAATTTCACTACAGCTTCGGGTATGCTAGCAAATATGCTTATAACTCAAGTTGGAGACTTTTGTTGTCTTAATAAGCTGTGCACATAGCTTATTAGCTTACCTCTTAGAAAAATGTGTTTCTACATAAGCTACATGTCGAACCAACGGATCAAACAATGCTAGCGGTTGAATTCATGTTGAATCATCTACAGCATTCCCTTCTTTTAATCTCTTAATGAAACTTAAAAGTGATATAAGTAATTCTCTACATGTGTTAGTGACTTTTGAATGCAGTATACATAGATACGATGACTTCAACGTACAGCCTAGTGCCATTGCTGGTTCTAGAGATTAGGCCTTTTTGTAAGCTAATCCCAATGAGAAACCGCATTCATCTGAAAAAGTCTCTGTGACGGGTCTGTGGAAGACTGGACTCTGGCGTAGCCGAGTGGCCCGGTCAAGTTTGCCAGAAAAAAAATCAATCTTTATTGATGCTACAATTACACTAGATTTTCTATGTGACTTCTCTTTGAACTTAATGTACATAGATTTTAAAGCAAGGGAATCGAAAAAACGATACCTTAACGGTGGAAATGAAAGGCATCCAACGAGGAATAGATTCTCTATCAAGATAACAATTATATGCTACAGAAATCGGCACATCTATTTCCTTTTTAACCCTGCAGTTACAAAAAAATGGAATCAGTGTTACAAGTAGTAATAACAAATGAAAAAACATTATACAGCATTTCAATAGATAGAGAAAAAGCAAAAAAGAATACGTGCAGTCCTGCCACTCCATGAGAATGGGGTGTTTGGATGTGGGTTTAGTGGTATTCCGCCCATGAATATGATGATGGATAATTGGACGGAATGATGTTGGGTCAAGGAATGGGGATGATAGTAGTGGAAGTTTGTTTGTTAAGTGGAGACTGTTTGAATACGTTGGCCGGCGGGATTTGATGGTTGTGACGGAGGAAAACAGGGTTGCAGATGACGACATATCACCGGGAAGAGACCACCGGAGACTGTGTTGGTGGAGTTATGTGACTGAGAAAAAGAGAACTACTAATCAAATTTCTGTGGAGGAGCGTTGATGATTGGCTATTGTTAGACCCCACTGGCTTCAAATTATCTATTCATGGTTTTCAAATCAAAGTCAACAACTCGACACGTATGATTGTTTTAAATTTCAGTTTTAACTTTTTTGCGTTATGTTTTTTGTTTTTCATTTTCAAAAGTAAAAAAAAAATATCAAAATATTGTTTCCGAAATTTAATTATCTAATTCTAAACACTTTTATATATGGCTTTGGGTCTTGATCAACATTTTTAACACTTATTTATACTTCTCCAACCCGTTAAAAATTACAAATTGAAAAACAAAATATTTATAGATCCAAATGTATAGTTTTAGATAGAGTAACTATAATATATTTATGAAAAATGTTAAATGTAAATACTGCATTTAACGTGCATTAAAAGATTGTAAATTTAATCCAACTAAAAACAATCACCACCAGTAACAATAAATAAGAAAAAAACTAAATAGACAATTTGGGGGAAAACAACGTAATCACAAATTAGGACACAAAATAAATTATATGGAGATAAATATAAACCTTATGTGGAGCTAGTCGATGAAGAAAAAAAACAGGGGAATGGATAGTATGGTTGTATGGGTGTTTTAGAGTTTAGACTTTTAGTGAGAGAAATAAAAAATGAAAATGGATCAGCTATTAACATGAAAGCCCGTTATTTGTTGGGTTGAGCTATAATGTTTCCCTCACTAAACCTGCTATGCGGGGTTCCGGGAGAGTTTACTCCAAGGATTCGAGTTCGATTCTTGGTAGGTTCTCCGCTTAGTGCGAGATCCTTTTGTTGTGCGATTAACATACATCATACGCGTCTGAGGTAAAATTCATTTGTCAAAAAAAATGAAAATAATGTGTATTATTAAAATAGTATATATATATATATTTTATAATTTGGTCATATACTTAATTTGTAAATTTTAAACATAAAACTTCCCCAGCTAATGATTTTTTATCACGTGAACTTCAATTTCACACCGATTATATGGATAGGCACGCTTATTTTGTTTATTAAATGGTTAAGTTTGGATTCAATTTTTCAATACAGATCAAATGGGTTGAGTTTGGATAAATGTGTATATAAACTTATCAACCGTATTAAGAGAGACTACATTGGAATAAAAGTATAAATGAAAACTACTATACTTTTCATTATAGTTCAGTGATTAAGCACCAGATTTTCATACTGAATGTCTCGAGTTCAAAATATTATAAGCACATATGAAAAAAATTCACAATAAAGTCCTCCAGTAAAATAGGTTTGAGTGCTGCAGATAAGGAAGAGTTTTATCCCAATTAAATATCGTGCTTTCAGGCGGTTTAGTTGGAAGTTTCTCATCCTAATAAGTATTGAGGGTAAGAGGGCTCTTTAGCGCAGACCCGTTTAAGACAATGTAAGCTAGATCCCCTGTTGTGAATAAATGATTCACACCAAATTTTTTTTTTAATGAAAACTACTTTTTTTTTTTAATTATTTTATTATACTATTTTTAGAGCTTGAATACATCTTTTTAAAAAAACCTCTTAGGCCCCTCCTTATAAGGAATGACGTCTAACTCACGTCTAACATTATTCATCAGTTTCTCTCTCTTCTAGACACACCTAGACACACCCCTCCTTATAACCCCCACTTCTAACTCACTTCTAACGCTATTCATCCATTATTATATTCTTTCATTTTCATTTTTCATAAAACTAAACAAACACATTTTATTAAAATTAAAACACATTACATTACTTAAAAATAAAAGATAGTACAACAATAAAAAAGACGATATTGGAAAAAAAACATGAAATACTAAAAAACAATACGATTACTCTTTAATGTCATAGTCTTTGATTGACATTTTTCCTAATTCACGGTAAGCCGTTTCATTTGCCCACCACTTTGTCGTGTTCTGGGCATTTGACTTCCCATGTTGATTTGTCTTCTTCGCAGTTATTGTGGTACGATTCCGCCCAAGTGCATTGGTCGGTCAATGTGTGACCGGCCTTAAAGACATGGTTGATGGCCCTCTTCACCCTTTTACTCTCATCCTGCAAAAGATAAGAGTATGTCTGTTCGTGTTTCGACACCTTGCGGCCTGGTGCTTCTATTTCCTAAACGGCCTGGTCGCATTGTTGTCTCTTCTTCCTTAGGTAACCCAGGACCCCAGAAAGTTCAGTTTGAAGGAGGGTGTCCTCTTTGACATCCGCCATGATTCGTGTTTTCATCTCATCTTCAGTGAGACGAGGTCGGTGAACATTTGTCTTTGATGATGATGAAGCCATTTGGAATGGTGAGTGAGTTAAGCAAATGAATCAAGTTTGTAGAATATTTTGAGTGGAATGGTGATGAAACTGGTTAAGGTTCTGAGTAGCTATTTATAGATTGATAATGTAGGTAGCCGTTAAGGACTGTAAATGTAAATATTTTGAAATTTTTGGCCGTTTCAGGGGCTGTAATTGTAAATTTTTTGAAGTGAACGTTGGAGGGACTGTAATTGTAAATATTTTGAATTTTGAACGTTGGAGGAGCGTCTTTGACTTCAGGCTATAAATATTGCCTCTTTACTAGATCTTTCACTTCAAAACTCAAAATTCTATACATCTGCAATGGCTTCTTTATCAAATGCCCCTAGCCTAAAACCACAAATGACTGTCGATCAAGTTGATGACAGTATAATGGCCTTGTTGAAATTGGTGAAAAACTTTAAGCGAAAAAGAAATGGTGTGAAGAACAAATAAAGTATATACAGACAGGCCATTGTACTGAGCTTGCGTGTCAATACTTTACTTATTTGCAGGGGAAGTTTGACAAGTGTAAAGAAGTTGTGGTAGAAATTGCTTGTGCGATCATGATCTTGAATGAGTTCATCAGCTTTGCCAAAGCAGTTTTATGCCCAGAAGAAATAAGTAGGCTCTTTTAATGTTATGTTGTATGTTTTTATTTAAGCAGTTTCTAATGTTTTTAAAATTATGAATAAACTTATGTTCTTAAAGTAGACTTATTTTATTAAAATACTTAAAAACATTACAATGAAAGTAGAAACAAAACACATAATTCAAACTAAAGCACACTTAATAAAAGTACAAAGTCTCTTCATAATCCAGAACAATCTAAAACGCAACAAAGAGAAGCTGCCTGAAGACATGCTCGTATCTAAAACTCCTCCCATACTTCTCCCGATACATCCGATTCGCCGTTGCATAATATTCCCCATCATCTTCGTTCCTAGGATGTGCAATCAACTGCATCCAAATTGCCTCAAACTCTTTACATTCCCTCCTCATCTTGCTTCAGTGACCATCCAAATTTTTTATGCTTCGTTGCATAAAAAATTATTATTTTTTTTAATTTCGGACCCACCTCTCTCCTTCCCTTTGCATCTGATTTCGGAAGCAACCTCCCAGACGCCGCCCAGATGCAGCCGATGTTACTAGCGTCTGGGGAGAAACCCGCGTCGGACTCCAAATGGACGCATTCCTGGAAGCTCATAAGGTGCGGCCTTAATAGTCTTCATTGAGAAAATTATTAAAGAAAATAACAGGGTTACGTGTGTAAATCTAGATATAATTAAAGAGGATATTAAGAAAATTTATCATATATCTTATTTTTGTTAATTTATGGTAGTGGAGTAATGAGTGTATGCATATATTAATTATTCGAATGTCCATGTGCAATCCTCATTCAAGGTATTATAAATCTGGTGAAAAAGAAGCCAACACCATATATACACATCTCTCTATACATAGGAACTAGTGAGGTTCATTTTTTTTGATATCCTTCCTTTGATTTTTCTTCATTTTATATACAACCTTTGAATTCGTTCCCTAATCAATTCTCACATATCCCACCATATATGATGAACAAGCTCAGGTAATACATATATATCAATAACTTGTTTTATCCATCTTAATCTTGATCTTCATTATATTATCATATCATATATTTAATAGCTAATTGTTTTGTATATTTATATGGCATGTAAATTAGATTGGAAGGTAAAGTAGCCCTCATCACTGGTGGTGCTAGCGGCATTGGAGAAGCAACTGCTAAGCTATTTATCGAAAACGGAGCAAATGTTGTCATTGCGGATATTCAAGATGATTTGGCTAACCAAGTTATCGCCTCATGCGAAATATCTTCACATCCAGGTAAGATATGCTATTTTCCGTGTGACGTGAGGGACGAAAAGCAAGTAGAAGCCGCGGTAAGCCACGCCGTTACAAAATACGGAACCATCGATATACTTTTCAGCAACGCCGGGATCATGGGTCCAATGACGACATTTTTAGATATGGATCTTGATGCATTTGATAACACAATAGCTGTTAATGTCCGTGGCGTGGCTGCAACCATCAAACACGTGGCTAGATCCATGGTTGCTAAAAAAACACGTGGTTCTATTATATGTACAGCTAGTGTGGCTGCATCGATTGGAGGAGCTGGACCTCACGCTTACACGGCATCCAAACACGCGATAATTGGGCTCATGAGGACCGCGTGTTATGAGCTAGGCGCTTATGGGATTAGAGTCAACTGTGTTTCTCCTTTTGGTGTTGGTACGCCGCTTAGCTGCACGGCTTTTAATCTTGAGCCGAGCCAAGTGGAGCAAAATTGCTGTGAATCCGGGAATTTAAAAGGGGTTGTGTTGAAGGCTAAGCATGTCGCGGAGGCAACCCTGTTTCTTGCTTCGGATGAATCGGTGTATGTGAGCGGACAGAATTTAGGAGTGGATGGAGGGTATACGGTTGTGAGCCGTAGCTACTCGGTGACTTCATCAAATTGATCTGGATTTATTGAAATTTTTTGTAGTCCTATTTTTTTTTTTTAATGTAATTTTTCTTTTACTCTCTGATTTGTTGGAGATACATTATTAATTGGGAGAAGTAAACGTGTGAGACAACACCATTCAACTTGGATGAAAAACTCCTCACATTTTGATTTTTTATTTCATAAAAATCAGGATCCATCATTTATTCATTAATATTAAAATATTAACATGTGAGAGGTTTTTTATCCAACTTAAATGTGTGACAACCTCACACTCAATTTTCCCTTATTAATTAGTAGTACAACTATTGTTAAAATTAAGAAAACAAGTTAAACCAAAAAAAGTCCAATTTTAGCAAAGTTTTGGGGGCCATCTTTTACTTAAATTTCGACATGACTTATATTTACAATAGGATCTTGATCTCCATGCTTAGAAAAAGTAAAACCGTAGAGCTTTATTGATTAAGATAAGAGAAGTGAACGTGAAACATAAATAAGTGAAGTTGTTTTGGACTAGTGGGAAAGAGCATGATATAGCATTTTTTGCAAGTTGTTCTAATATTTTATTGGCAATTTTATGAATTATAGCTATCTGACAGGGACAGGATGCAGATTTTATGCAATAAACCGTGGCATGTTTATATGAATTTGTAATATTTGGTGCATTTGATCTTATGTAAAATTTTATTTCCTTTGATGATTTTATTTATGCGTTTTAATGCAAGTAGCTAGGAGGAAATATGTATTAAAGTTGTAAGGTTATATTATCACAACATATAAATAAGAAAAGCTTTTGTGAATTGTGATGGGTGTACTGAAATTTTATCAGATGATTTCTAATATTAAAAGGTTTGATCAAAGTGGAAGACAATAACTCCGTAAAATAATACATTATAGTAGCAATGTACGAAGTATCTAATACTGTATTTATTACGGCATACGGCATGGACACTATACCGAATACCATAGACGTTCCGGGCGTACTTGTGAACGAATTTTTTGGGTGTTTAGAGTAGAAATGACATGGACATCTTATATTTTGGCATAAATTGACATATATTGATACGGTTTTCTTTTTGAGCTACAATTGACTAGCACTATGTCAAATTTTAGTATGATGGTATGAACACCAATCACTTTTTAGTTTTTAAAATATGGTAAGCTTGAGTTAGCCAACTATAAACATTATATAATATAAACAAAAATTTTAACATCTAAAGTTGAAAAATGAAGATTTGACATTTAAGATGGGCCATGGTGAGTATATTGTTAGTAAATTGGGTTTAATCATGTCCCGGCACTTTATTGGGCCTGAGCTGAATAACTGCAATATCAATTGGGCCTATTTAAGCTGTGTAGTTGTGCCGGGACATCACACAGTCTCCTCATGAGTCATCATGTCAACGTCTAACCATATATGTGGGGCCACAACTATTTTCCGGAAACATCAATATAACGTGTGTTGAAGTGTCCTTTTACATAAATACATAGTACATACAGTTAAAACAGAACCTTTCATTTTCACTTATTAACATATCTAATTATCTATTTTCCTACCAAATTCAGAATCAGCAATCATCAGACAGACAGAGATGGCAAACGGGGGGTTTGGTTTAGAATACTGGCTTCAATGGCAAGTATTCGTATGCGCTCTCATCATCATCATTCCTTCTTTAGTCTTTATCAAATTCATCAAAAACACTCCCACCACCAACTATTATCACCTATGGCTCCCTTGCTGGCGCAACCTCCATCCACGCTGGCTTTTTCTCTACAGGCTTTTCGCATTCCTTTCAATGGCTTATTTGCTGTATCTGATCCTCGCGGCTTTTGGCCCTTTTGTTTTCTTCTTTTACACACAGTTAGTATTATTTGCCTTCCTTTAATATTTCTTTTTATAAATTTATTTCCCTTTTAAGCTTGCCTCCTAATAATAATAATAAAAGTAATGTCTGTTATTGTAAATTTGTAGGTGGACTTTTTTACTGGTCACCATTTATTTTGCGGTATGTTAATTTACTTGAATTACTTTTATTTTCTATATATATTGGTTTCATACATTGTCCTTGTGTGCCGTGTGTGGGTCAGCATTTGTCGGTTGTCAAAGTTTTGCGAATTATACTAATTTAATAAACTACAAATAGGGAAGTGATATGCGTACAATGCAATTTTGCTATATACATAAATCATAAGCTTTCCCCATATCCTCATCATGCCATGGGTATTGATACCGTTGTTGTTGTAATAGTCATAAGCTTTACCTAGTTATACAATGTACCATTTGTTATTTGTACATGTCCAATGTAGCCTAGTGGTTAGGCGACCTGATTTTTCACAAAAGTTTTATGAACCTCGCTTGGATCTTGGGGAAGGCAAAGAAAAGATCCTGAAACAGCCACGGGGATATATCGGTTAGACTGCATATAACGGAACGGGGAAAACATCATCCATTTACGTACCGTTTTGTATTATGTACGGGTAAATTATGTTGTGTACTTATCATCACCTTTACAAAAATGGCATTGGTAATGTGACCTATAACACACACACATATATACATATATGTGTCTATCTGTACTTGTGTAATAACAATACAACATGTGGTTTGTTTAGAAAATGTATTCGGATTCTTTTGGTGCAATGATGTTTCATTATTTTACCAAAGTTGTGTTCTTCATTGTAGCTCGGAAGTGTCATATCTGCTCATGGCTGTTGGAAGCAATTTAGAGAGCGTTCTCTTTCTAAAATGGATTCGAGCTCTGTTGAAGTTTCCAAGATCAATGAAGAAGCCGGTTTTTGGGGTAATGCGATGCAGAACATTTATCAGGTATTTTTCGTAAGTTCAATTTCTATCACATTCATAAATTCATGATCAGAGTGGTTTGTGTTCATAGCGCTTAGGAAACAAGGTTCATTTATTGTGTCTGCGTCGTGTTTTCTTCACAAAATTTGAGCTGATTGTTAGTGTTTGGCAACAGGCTTGTGCAGGTGCTTCTTTGCTTACAGACCTTGTGTTTTGGGGCCTATTACTCCCATTTCAAACTGGTGATACCTTCAAACTTACCCTGGTTAGTCCCTGCTAATGGCTTATCATTTACGTATGTTTGAGTTTATATTCTGTTCCCTATCCCATGTAAAACTTATATGTAATGTTCACAATGAATAAAGTTTGTATATTATGTTTTACTTGTAAATCTGTGATGCCATGATAGCTGATTGGTTGCATGCACTCCGTTAATGCTGTTTTTCTCGTCCTAGATTCTGCTCTCAACAGCTTAGTAAGTAATTCAAATTGGGAACATCTTCATCTTAATTGGATTCCAATAGTCTTTCTTTTCTTCTTGTGCCTTCGGTATCTCTTATTACCTATTTCCATTTGGGGCTGCAGCAATTTTCTTGGCACGGGTTACGATACTTTATCTTTTGGAGCTCAGCCTATATAGTTTTCCAGTGGATTATGCATATGTGTTGCTTTTCATGGTGAGTTTCACTTCCTCCCGTCACAACAAGACATTTTTTTATTTGTAATTCATCGCTATATTGCTTATTGATTTTGGGTAATGGGTAGAACAAAAATGGTAAACTGAAGTTTTTGAGGCTATTGCAGGTGGCCTTATCCTTTCCTAGAGCTTGCTACTCCATGGGCTCCTATGTGGTACGTTTCATCCAATGTTTATATAAGCGAATATTGCTTTCTATGTCACATAGTCTAACATACTTTCTAAAACGTCCAGGTACTTCGGTATTGCTTTATTTCACCTTCCCTGTTACGGGATATATGTATGGCTTGTTAAAACCAAAGTCTCAATGTTGTCAAAGATGTTTCCTCATACATTTATCAGGTTGATTCCCCTTATGTATTATTGTCGGGTTTAAAGATCAGTATTTCACACAAAAAAAAACTCTTAAGAACAGATAACTGAATTTCCATATACTGTTTCATTTGGTTTGTGAATGTATTGAGTTGTGGAATATAGATTCTACAAATGGTGGCATACATGTACAAGTCATCAGTTTCCTGAATATATTTAAACTTTCATGACAGGATGGTAGCAAATGAAAAGCAGATGTAAGCTGTTGGCACATGATATGTAATCAAGTCATCTTCTTGTACTTTTAAATGTAAGCGTTGTTATAATTATTAAGTTACTATCATACTGTGTTTATACGTCTTTTACTTGTATAAGTGTATAGTTTCCAAAACAAATGTTAAGTTTGACACTAGCTTGTTTATTTTACTCCAAATCAGAGTAGAATGACTTGAACGATACAAGATGATTACATATCTAATGACTAATGCAAAATTTTGTAAATAAAAAGGTTCCCTTCACAAAAAATATGTTACTTCATACACAAACCTATTAAATCACTAAGATTTGACACCTATGAAATTGATTACAATTATACTTAGAAAAATAGAGTCATCTTACCGAATGGAAGAATACTATTTGATTATAACCCAAGTCTAGCTGGTACACCCATTTGAGGTAGCCAAGTTCCTCCCTGTAAGAATGTGCCGGCTGTAAAACCAAGTGCATCTTTGTCATTTGTGATGGGCTTATAGCCTGCCCATTTGACCCTACCTGCTAAATTGGAGCCCGGTCCCCTGTTTTTAAACTCCCTGAACATACACGTCATATGGTTGTTCTTCCCCTCCGGCGATTCCCATATTGTCCAACCTTCTGGTTTAATCAAATCTCCTATGTCGCACATCATTATCACCGATGTTGCCGCAGGTTTCCATGGTCGTCCTAGGTAGGTTGCAAATTGTCCTTTCACTGGAGCCAATTCCGGTGCTGCATTGATCTTGCAATTATGAAGCACCACGCCTCCTGCTTCTTCCATTTTCATTCTTCCATCTGCTGTCACCATGCTGGCTTGATTTTTATCCGGTTTTCGAACAAGTATATCCGAGTCTTGAATAAAAGCCCGGCCCACCCCAAATATAAAGTCAACAGTTCCGGAGATCAGACAATTCTTGTAAAACTGATCATGAGCATGGTAGTACAGTGTGTCTTGGTAACCCTCAAAACTGCAATCCATCATAACAGTGTGAGGAGACTGAGATCGAAATGCAACCGCCTGGTGTCCTGCTGGCCCAATCGTGTTTCTAAACCCTATTCCCCTAGCCATGAACCGTTCTCCAAGAGCAACCACTGTTGCGGTTTGAGAGGTTCCAATTTTTGCTATAGCAAAGTTTAGCGAACCTGTGATAATGGTCTTATCTCGACCATCACCGTACATGTAGACATTGTTCATCCTTTTGTCTACGATGATTTGTCCTTCATTGTACGTACCAGCTTTGATATGGATTATAAATCTTCCTTGGTGATTATTGGGATAAGATGCCAAAGCTTGTTTAATGCTTTTAAACTTTCCGCTACCATCTTGAGCCACGACCACATTTGGTGGGGCGTTTGGTGGAAGAGGAGGCGGTGGGGGAGTTTTGAACAGCCCTTGGCCTTTTCCTCCTTTCTTACCTCCACCTTTCTTGGCTCCAAGAAGCCTGCGGTCCATACTAGAGACCCATGATGGAAAACCATGTTTATCCATCTCATCGATCTCGTCAAGAAGCCTACGACGACCAGCGGGCGGGAGTTTTAACTCACCTAAGTCAACTCCAATATCCTTAAGGATATCGAGCACGTGATAGACAATCTTTTGTGCGTTAAAGGTTAGCTCGTTAGAGGTTTCCAATCCTTGTTGCATGTCCTTCTTTAGTTTTTCGTCTCTGATCTCTTCCACGCATGTCGTCTGGTATGAACGTACCGCAGTCAACCAAACAAGTATAGGGTCAATCTGTTCGGCTAACGAGACTGCATCTGTCTCGGAGACGACCTTAAGCACCTGTTGGAGCTCATCGGTAGCATATCCTATCATTTTCTCACATGTCTCAAGGTCACCATGGGACTCCTTTTTGTCATCACCCAGATCTTTCTTTTTGGCAGTGGCCTTTTCAAGGGCCTTGTGCAATTCATCCGCAGTTGCACGGATGACAGCAAGGATGTAGTCCTCATGGGTGGCAGAGGAGTTCTTGGCCACATCGGTCACCGCTTTGTTGCAAGCCTCTTTGTACTCGGTTGGTTTGCAGACGCTCTCGGCGGCTTTGGTACTCATATTAAGATTGTCATCCTCGTTTCCTTTGTTGACAATCAAGAGAACCACGCCTATAGCGCAACCGACAAACAAGACTAAGGATACAACGATATAGATGACCTTACTAGCCATGGTAATTATATGTGTTTCTTAATTCTCCTTGTGTCCTTGTTAAGGGAGAAATGGATTCATTTTGAGGGTGTATGCATGTATGTAGTATCAGTTAATGGTAATCCTAACATTTAGGATTTAAGATACGTGACTTGTTTTTTTCATGGTGTTGGTTTTAATCAACCATGATTCTAGTTAGTAATTTACTGTCCATTCGTTTTCTACGTACTTTTAATTTCCTGATGCAGCATGAATGGCTATTGGTAAACCTATATATATTTAGTAACTTACATACGAATAGGAAAAAACTGTGATTAATCTCTCTATGATACAATGTAGCATACATGTCGCAAGTCAAAACAGAAACCTCATTGACTCATTCAGTTAATCATAAGATTTATCTCATCTCACCTAGAATATTAATCCAAATGATATTATATTAATGGGATAAGTATCCTGGAATGCAACAAACTTTGGACAAATGTTTATAGTAGGAAATAACTAAAGTCTTGTGTATTGTATGTAAACAACTTTAAAAAATGTTTATTGTATGTAAGAAAACATACGTGACAACCATATAGAGGTGCCACTTGTCTGATTTTAATTGGTTGAATACATTTTTCTTACATACAATAAACATTATTTTTGAGTTGTTTATATACAATACACAAAACTTTAGTTATTTCCTACTATAGACATTCGTCCAAAGTTTGTTACATTCCAGGATACCTATCCCTATATTAATTACTTGTATGTAATGCAGAAACAGACATAGAGGTATTTTGCGTTAAGGTTATCAACACTCACAACCTAAATAACATAACTAATAGTAAAAGGTTATTTTTTCTCTTTTTTATCTAAACAATCCAACCTAATTTTAATTTTCACTCACGTTCCCAACCTCTTTTAAGCCAACTTCACTAAGATTCATGACCTATCTTAAACCGTTTTTTCACTTACATTCACAACATATCGTTTTGAATTGTGATAAGAGGCAACATGTGAGGTAGTAACCTCATGTTTTTATTTCTTTTCTTTTGGAACGGAAGTAGTAACCGATAAATCTACCGCACATGTGTTTTAGTAACTTGTACAATGTGTTCAGAAAATTGTACTGTGTGGTAGATTTATCAAAATATGTGGTACGAACATAGTTACAGGATTCGCTAAACACCCCACGAATTCCCTTTTTGGTTCGACGATCCAATTCGCGATACGCTTCGCGAACCCATTCGCGAACCGAAGATAAAAAACACCGAACTAGTAGAGGGTGGTTCAACGACCCCAAATGGGTGTGGTTCAACAATTTGGACGGGAAAAAATCGTGTTTTGGAAGCACTGAGTTCAGTAAATTATGTTTGGGTTAAGTGATTTTTAATTTAACTAATAATTAAATATTGAAGTTATCAAATAAGTATATTAAATGGATGGAAGAAAACAAAGGATGGAGTAATTTTTAAGTATTTGTTTCGTTTTATGTAGTTGGTTATAAACTTTTAAGTTTAAAGACTTGTAAATTTTATTTTTTTTTTAAGTATGGAAAATCATTTGACTTTGAAGTATTAAATATTTGAATCTATTATTGTATTTTTAGATTCAGGTTCATCGAACCGAAACGTATCAAAACGATCCGAAATGAGTCTACCCCTCCCGAATCAGATTCACAAGACCTCGCGAATTGCGATCCCGAATCGCGAACCCGAACCGGAATGAACCGCAAACCTGAACCGGAACGAACCGCGAATCATGTGACTATGGTTACAAATATCATTACCCATTACAATACATTCTATTTAGTATTTGTTTATTTGTGTGACCAACCTTTAAACGAAGTCATGAATACAAATCGTCTAAATATCGATTTAGCCCACTTACTCTAATTATTTTTATTGATCATAGAAACTTTAAAAGCTAGACATTACTCTAGTTTTCGAAACATTTTTATAGACAATGAAGTCACAAACTCGACATGATTGTAAAATGCCATAAAACAATGAAAAGTACTATTAAAATCGGGTGAGGATTCTCTCAAGTTTCTCAATTTGACTAGTCAAGTTGGATAAATCTTAACCTTTGAATTAAAATCAAGGGTCAAGATTTAAAGATTAAGTTAAAATTTTGACCTTTATTTCATCAAAGGGTTAATATTCTTTTACTTTGACCCATCAAGTTAATTTCAACTTGAGGGGATCTCCACCCATTAAAACCGTCAAACTCGTTAGAAATCCGTCGTTATTATCTCTATGTTCGGATACAAAGCACATGTCCGGCTTAACTTATTTCAGTTTACGTGTTTGGTTAATTTTGATAAATTTTGGCTTTTATGGTATATTTTAATAATTTTTCAAATTTATAACTAGATTTTTGTCTGATTTATATACGGGCAAATATATAACTTTGTGTTTTAAAAACATTATAAAAATTTATATTTCATTGTGATATTGATATGGATTAAATGAGACTTATCAGTTATCACATGTTAAATGACAACGATTGTAAATACTGTTATACTACAACATATATAGTTTTAATATTTTATAAAAAAATATTATAAATAATATGATGTATTTTTTAATTAATTAAATGATGAAAATTTTGAAAAGTCTTTATAAATTGATCGCTACAAAATATAATAATTATAAGTTAATTATTTAGTGAGGTTTTTTTTTAAAGAGTAAAAACTGTAAATTATTGATATAAAACAAAAAAAATGTAAGTTATTGAATTTTTTTTAAATGTTAATATTAGTTAGATAAATAATGACATCATCAATATATTTTTAAGACTATCTCCAATGCTAAGGATGTCTTTAGGTACCTTGAGCTGCCACAATATATCCTTAAAAATCTTTACACATCTTTATAAATGTTTCAAATCTTATAATTTTATCTCCAACTATATAAACATCTTTACATATCTTTATATATCCATTTACCTCCGACTAAATACAAAAATATATAAGATAAGAACAAGTAAAACATGGCCTTAAGTAGGGCATTCACAAAAAGTTTTATAATTTTAGACAAACTTTAATGGCAAAAAATATTTAAGGACACATAAGGGTAACAAAAACATTCGCATCGGAGATAGCATTAATGCATTATGATACATCAATGGTTTTTTATGGATAAAATAAAATTTTCTATTGATATGTAGTTAAAATAAGTTCGTAAGTAAAAAAATCTATTATGTTAATAAAGAAAGCTTGTGATGACGTAAGATTTGTTAAAAGGTGTATTACTATACATCTTCTTAATTTAATTATGACATCATAATACTTTTTTATTCAAAATTCAAGTATCATTTTTCTAAATATGTATCAAAAATATAGATTTTTATTAAATGTCCACATTAACCAGTAAGATTTTAATACCTTATTTTTTCTTTATAATTGGCCGAAAATGACGGTGTTTTTTTCCTCCAAATAACGTTTTTGTTTTGTCAATCGAATGTGTTTTAACGTGTATGTACAACTACACAATTAGCCTAGTGGTAAGGCAAGCACTTGATGACCTTAAGGTCTCATGTTCGATCCCCGCTGGCGACAAAAAATAATTCTTTTAAGGTACCTGTTACCAATAAAGCCTAGACTCATATGTGAAGTTTAAATACGCGGGTTTGATCCTTCGGGGTGTCCAGATCATGTGGGGATTAGGATGGAGGTATTTAACCGGCATCACATGGCTCATACAGGGTGGGTCGATGGGTATCCAATTGTGGTACCGGGTATAAGGTTCCCCCATTTACCTTTACCTTTTTAGTTTTATTTTTACATAATAATTTATCACAACTTTTCTAACTTATTTAACGTTGTTATTACACTTTTTAATATGACAACATATTTTAAAGCTATCCGGGTATCATTCGGTTTATTTACAAAACGTCTGTCAGTTAATCCGGGTTGAAGCCGGGTTGATTAGCTAGGAAACTGTAAAAACGAAGTTTATGAAGCATAAACTAATAAACCAAACTTAAATAAGGTAAGCTAAACAACCCGAAGGCTGAGACTATCGTTCTTAAATCTTAATAGAATTTGTGCTACGGTGGTTTGACTGCCTAGGGTTTAGGCCGCATGGGGAGCCGGTGCAAGTTTTGGCTACCGAAAAAGAAAAGATTTTGCGCAATTCCCCCTCTCCCTAACTCCGATTTATGCGGCAACCACACTCCAAGAAACAATGACACCTGGGTTCCCTGCTCTATCGATCCCTCACAGTAAGTCCTTTCTCTCTCTCGCACACACAATCTCTCCACTCTATATATAACTGTCTATATCTATATATAATAGTAACTATAAACCTAACTGAGAAGCACTCATTTTATAATAATATTAATAATAATTCAATGTTTCAGCTCAGTACTGGAATCAAACCTAGAATCTCATATCAAACGGTGTCCGTTGCTGAAACGTGAAACCTCGTTGTCACTTCAACCGTTTTACGAAAAGGGAATCAACGGAGGAGGTGGTGATGAAAATGATGATGGTGATGCTAGCTCGGAGTCGAAACGAATGGCTGTGCATTCGATGAGTGCAGCTCAGTTTGTTGAGTTGATCGATAAAATTAAGTCGGTTCATGCTTCGATATGTAAGGAGATTCGAGATTCTTTTATTGTTCCGGAGGGTTCTAAGTCTTGGATTGACCAAGCAGTTGACTGGTATGATGATGTTACATAATGTATACCTAGTATATGTTTTGATTTCGGCAATTTGAAAATTTTGTTATACGAAATGATTGCTGTAAGTTTTCAATTCTATACTCATCTGATCGAATAATAATGTATTAAGGTGAACATCTATAGAAGTTCTTTTACGTTAGAGCATGCTAATATCCGATTAATGCAGTTAACTCACACATGGCTATCGACAAAACGGACACTCAAAGTTACTGAAAGGTTTTAGAGGAAATAAAGAAATCTCTAGGGATGTCTAGTGTGTTGGGCTTTTCTTGTTACAAAGTTAAAGATGAAAAAAGATAAAGAAATGTCATTGTCATGAATTATAATAATGGAACGTTTGTGGTTTAGACACATGCCTCAACATATGCTTGTAGAGGACTACTTTGTGAGACCTATATATATATAGAACCACAACTAATTGTTGGCAACTCCCATGAGTGATCTAGGATTGTTTAACACATAGCTTTCTCAAATGCTCTTGAAATCTGTATATAGCTTTAGTCATTTGCAGAAAAACCTAGCACCTTGTAAGATGAGAACACACCTTTTACCGAGTCAAAGTCTTCGTACGTGGTTGGGAAGAGAAAAAAAAAAAAAGAGGAGGGGGGTGAGGGGAGTAAATTTAACCAATAAAGTATGTTTTTGTTTGTAACTTTCATTGTGTTTGAAGTGCTATTTTCTTGGGGTAATGTTCATCTCGGGTTTATGATGCGGAATTGCTGACAAAGGTTTGAGGCCACGTATAATCAATATGTTGGTCGGTTAAAATCTTCGTTTGTGAGAGTCATCTTTTGAGAAGCAGAAATGAACATAATGTTGTTGGACTTGTACTATGCTTTGTTGGCTACTCTTGCACAAGATATACCTTTAGGCTTTTGATATAGAATGTCCCTCGAGGAGGCAGAATATACTGTTTTCTCTAATCATATAGTCATAATCGAAAAGTACAAGGAAATATTATTGTCATAAATTTTTGCTACCAAGTGAAATATTAAAGCGAAGTTCTATATCTGTCTTTTTCACTGTAGGAATGCCTATGCTATTTTGTTTTTAGGAAAATACCATTTCAAGAAAAGCATGTTATCCAGCAGGCATCAATTCTTGGAAACTTGGAAAGGCTTGGAGCATTGAAGTCTCCTAGTATTGATTCAAATGGGGAACAATTTCCATCCGCAGATTCCAGTGATACTCCTGCAGTAGTTGAGTTTGGAGCTGGAAGGGGGTACCTGACACAAATGTTAGCGGACTGTTATGGGGTTTCAAAGGTCTTCTTGATCGAACGCAAGTCCTATAAACTTAAGGTGACGTAAATTGCATCCCTTTCTTTTGTTTCTTGTATGTTGAAATCCGAATTGTAGGAATAAGGATATATCAAAACCATTTCCACATTGGCTGATACAGTATACAAACACATAAGTCAATTCTCAACGCTAACCCTGAGTATCTAACTTTAGGCTGATCGAAGCTTGAGGCAGAAAGAGAGCTTGATATTAGAGCGGTTAAGAATTGACAGTAAGAAATATCTATTGTTGACTGTACTTATAATACGTTTTGTTATCTTTCGCCAATGCTACACTGATTGAACAGGAGAGCATGCATGATACTTGTGCATTCATTCATTCAAGATGTATTAATTCTGTAATGAAAATATTAGTCCTCCAAGATATTATGTTTATGGTGTGCTTCTGATAGGCTTATAATATTATCGGTGACACATGTACTTGTCAATATATGTGATATAATAGTGATTTATCTAATTAACTGTTTGGTTATGCCTGCATTGTCCATAAAGCTACATGATGATTGAACAAAGCTCAATAAAAATGGTTTTTAGTTAATTATTTAAATATCTTTAAATTGTAGCAAAGAAGTAACTATACGTCTATACGACTTACGAGTGTTAAACGAATTGGCTTGTAACTTACAATTGATTTGTTGCTTATGGTAATTTTCATATTTGTTTTATTGTATCCTCATGAAAATTGATTATGTTGCAGTTGAGGACTTAAATTTGAATGCAATTGTGTCATTGCAAGGACTTCCTTATTTGGCTATTGGCAAACACCTGTGTGGGCCTGCAACTGGTAATACTGGTTTTTGTCTTGTTCAGTTATTTCCTGAGGATGTGTTACTGATTTGATGAAACTCGTTATGTCAGATATGACCATAAGATGTTGTGTTGGGGAAGGTGTAGCCACATCTTACGTTAGAGGGATTTCTATAGCAACATGTTGCCACCATCTCTGCCAATGGAAGCATTATATTAGTAAAATTCCAACTCATTTAATTATGTTTTTTTAATGTCCTGTGAGAAAGTAACCCATATCTCTTGTCTGCAGATAGAGGATTCTTCCTTAGGTTAGGGCTTACAAAGGACGAGTTCCATGCAGTTACATGGTTCACCAGCTGGGCAGTAGATGCGAACCATGGTTCAGACCTTGATGATGCAAAGATGTAATTGTTGATCAAGTTTTATTGAAATTACCGATTACATATTGCTTATTTGCCTAGTGGTGATAAATGTATATGTCACTTGTTTGGCAGGGAAAATGAAAAGATTTTAGCTGAGGTTGATCTGCTGAGTAATATGTCTGCAACAGAGCGGGCTGTGTTAGGGTTTATGTGCAAGGATATAATCGATGCAGGGAGGTTAATGTGGCTGAAGGAATATGGACTAGAATCTGAGCTTGTGAAATATGTTCCATCTAGCATCTCTCCTGAAAACCATTTGCTTATTGCAAAGCGTCGAGATTTTTGATATGGTTTCTTGGAAAATTATCGTAATTTTAAATTGCAAAATGAGCAAGTTAGGTTACGGTTTTGAACCATTGATATATTCTTTTTTAGATTAGTCTCAAGGGCCTTTTTGGTTGGTGTCTTATATCCATAGCAAGAAACGTTACATGTAGCATGTGAAATCTAGTTTATTTGTTGTAGTTACAACATAAACACTGTTGGTGAAATTTCAAAATATTGAACATCGTTGGTCACTTGAAAATTGATAGCTTTTGTGAATGTGAATAGCTTCCCTGGTCCCCATTTGTTCATATACTGTTAGAGCTGAAAGTATAGTCTTATCATAGCAAGCTTTTGATTATCTAGTTGTTTGTATTATAGTTCCGTGCAAACAAAATTCATGTTTGTTGCCCAATAATGGTCAAATAGCAATTTTTTGTTACAGAACGGCAAACCGGAAATGAACGAGAAGAAACAGAGGTAGCGATTATCATTTACATAGCATTCTTGTGCCCTCCTGAGACACCCACGTTTCACCATATCTATATGTCTACTGCGAGGGATGTGTATTGATACAAATTTGGACCGGACCGGACCATACCATACTGCTCTCCATTTCCCAACATAACCATAGTCTTAGAATCGGATATATATGATAAAACTTTCACTGTTATACAAATGCGGGGATAGCTCAGTTGGGAGAGCGTCAGACTGAAGATCTGAAGGTCACGTGTTCGATCCACGTTCACCGCAATAATTTTTTTTTGTTTTCATTTTTGCTTTTTATTTTCATGGGCCAACCTATGCATACATATATACAATACAACCCATTTATCATGGACATTGGGCCAGCCCACCATAAAGTTTTCTGAAAGTTGAAACAAAGCATATCAGCGTCGCTTTTTTCTTGCTGCCGCACAAAACCACCGGCCGTCAGGCGTCTTCGCCGAAAAAAATGGAAAGCGGACAATATCTTGGAGAAATATCAGCTCTATGCTTTCTCCACTTGCCACCTCCATCTCCCTCACTTCCATATCTACTTGCAGGTTCTTTCACTTTCAATTCCTCATTTATTTACTTATTACAGTCATTAATCAATTAATTAATCTCAGGCTCTCAGCTTAACAATCATTTCATACTCTTAATATTTAGGTACCGGTTCACAGCTTCTATTCTATGACTTGAGTACATCAAATATGATCGCTTCCTTTCAAGTGTTCAATGGAATCAGAGTCCATGGCATTACTACTTGTATTCCACCAACGAAGAATAATGCATCATCGTTTACTTTCACAATAGCCGTTTTCGGTGAACGAAAACTTAAATTACTTCGATTCGACATTAAACAAAATCTAGTGAATTTACTCTCAGTTCAGTCCTTGCCTAATTTTGGTCACTGGATTTTAGATGTCTGCTTTCTTCAGGTAATTCATTTTATTTTATTTTTTGCCTATATATATCTTCAATATAATACTCCAACTCTATGATTATTTTTATAGTAGATAGAAACAACGCTTGTAAGGAGTCCTATTAAAACCAATAAATATTAACCAAACCAGAATAAATAGAAGTTTTCCGAAAAAACCTGCTAGTGGAGGAAGACCTCCTAGGGATACGAGACATAGAGAGAGCCAAAAAAGGATCTTTCGTGATGCATGAAAATTGTAATATACGCGTCTCTCGTTTTGCAATTGTATGCATCCATCTATCCGGTTACCTCTTGTTCTGGTAACAAGTATTATTGGAACCATATAACTTTCCACCTCACCCAAACTGGTTCCATATGAATGTGATATAAGTTACAAGAGGACACATACTCAAGTTACTATTACCAAAAAATGAAAGTTACAATTACGTCTCAAAGCACTTGCCCTAATATTGATATCTGTTGTCGGAAAGAAAAGAATTAACAAATGCTGTTCATTATAATGTATTTTGATAATCGGAAAGTACTCCTCTTATAGCAAGATTTTGAGAGCGACTACTTTTCATGTTTTACTGATAGATGCATATATCATAAGGTATAGTCTTGTGTCCATCTGACATTATAGTATGTTTGACCTTTTAAACTTAAAAATAGTGTCACGATTTCTACTAAGGACCCACAATCTTGTTTCGTTACCTGTTGGTAGGATTGCGTGATTCAAGGAAGTCAGTTTCTAGCAATTGGATGCACTAATAACTCTGTGTATTTCTGGGACATAGCCACATCTACAATCAGCTATGAGGTTAGCTCTCCAGGTATGTTAATACTTTAGGTGACTCCTTCCGAAGAAATCTTTGCTAGACATTTCACTCGTTTTTTCTTCTTTTACAGACAAATGTCTTCTGTATACTATGCGTATGTGGGGTGAAAAAATTGATTCTCTTCATGTTGCCTGTGGTACCATTTTTAACGAGGTAATTGATTTTTCTCCTTAGATTCCTCTAAATTTCTGATGCTCTTGTTTACTATTCAATCCTGACTAGATGGATCCATGTGTCAAATTGTCCTGAGTATAGTGCATATAACCTTGAAGTTTGAATACGAACAATACTGCATTATAATACTATTTGCAAAGTTAGTCCTTGCAGGTGGAATTTTTTAGATAATTATAAAACAATGATTAGCAAGCTATTCCATAAATTGCCTGACATTTAAGCTTGATTGAGGTGGTGTTTGGATTGTGATCGCATTTCCTAGTTTGATAAAGTAAAACATTGGAATGAGAATGTAAATTTAAACCCATTCTCTTAATGGGTTAGAAAGTTCCCTGATTTTATGGGTTTCATACTAGTTATGACGCTCATTCCTACAAAACAAACATAAGCTGAAGTTCTTAACAACTTGGCTGCACTACTTCTTTGCCCAAAAGTCCTTTTAGATACATGATATTGCCTGTAATTATGGAATATTGGGTTGAATATGATTTGTGGTTTCTTAAGTGCTTTCTCTGTTTTGAACATACATAAGTTGATTTTTGTTGCGGCAGATTATTGTCTGGAAAGTTGTTCCTGCTCTAGACAGTCCTCTAAAAGACAATGGATTGCTAACCCCTGTTTGCAAGCATCAATACGAAGCCGTTTCAGTATGTAGACTTGCAGGTCATGAAGGTTCAATATTCCGAATCACTTGGTCCTTGGATGGATCAAAGCTGGTATCGGTCTCTGATGATCGCAGGTCAATTCTGATCTCAGTTTTTCTGACTATCAAATCCTTAGAGCAGCTAAATCAGTGTAAAATGTTTCCTGTTCATATTTTTTTAGTGCAGTGCTCGTATATGGGAAGTTTTGACAGGGAATACTGATGCCAAATTTGCTGCGGAGGTGACTGTTTCCCCTTCCAGTGGGCCTGTGCTATTCGGCCACAGTGCCAGGGTTTGGGATTGCTGTATGTCTGAATCTGTAAGCTTATCATGGACACCCTCAGTAATTGATATATTTCTTCTTTTACAGATAAAAAGATATACAAGTAATTATTTTATTGCATGATTATAATGCTGGCTTTAGTTAATCATCACTGTTGGTGAGGACTGTACATGTCGTGTATGGGGCCTAGATGGAACTGAACTTGGAGTAATCAAAGAGCACATGTAAGTTCAAGGAAATGCAGAAAATTTGCAAGCTTTTATTTTCTTATAATGATCCTGATATACTACGGTGTTCTCTCCTATAGTTTTACGCTTATTTAGATAAAACAACAGCGTAAATGGTTTTGCTTACTTGTTGTGCAGAGGGAGGGGAGTATGGCGATGCTTGTATGACCCAACCTCTTCTCTTCTTATAACTGCTGGATTTGATTCTGCCATAAAAGTGCATCAGTTGAATTCTTTACCCATGGGTTTGGAAAAATGCAATGGTGTGAAAGACTATGATAAAAAACAAATCTTTACATTCCAGATTCCAAATTCAAAGCAAGCTGCACTGATGGATAGGTATGTCATATGTCAAGAATAGTATAATGCAACTTTATACATGTTATCTTGACATTCAAATTGTTTTGTTGCTCTTGTAGCAAAAGTGAATATGTGCGTTGTATGCACTTTGCAAGTGAAGATGCACTTTACGTATCGACAAACAATGGTGTCCTCTACTTTGCTAAAATAATGCCCGATACTGGTGATGCAGTATGGACTCAGCTTTATCGTGCCAGTGAGGATATTCCAATAGTTTGTATGAGCGTATTTCCAGTTGGCACTCGTGTGGAGAATTTGATTGCTCTGGGAGATGGGAAGGGAAGATTATCTGTTGTGAGTGTTGTTGGTAGCCCGACACCAAAAGTCAATATTTCTTTAACGTGGCCCGCTGAAGCTGAGAGACAGCTTCTAGAAACATTTTGGTGCGAGTCCTTGGGTCCTGCGTATATCTTTACTGCTGATCCTAGAGGAAGGTTGAAGCTATGGAATATCCATTCAAGTTCTGAATATGAAATAGGACATAATGCATGCTTAGTTGCAGAAATTGCATCATCTTTTTCTGCAAGGATAGTATGCTTGGATGCATCATTTGCGGAAGAGGTTTTGGTGTGTGGGGATCTTCGTGGTAATCTTGTTATATATCCTTTGTTAAGAAACCTATTGATTGGTAAGCCTGCTGCTTCAGTTGCACATATTTCCCCTTTAACTTACTTCAAAGGAGCTCATGGCATATCTACTGTCAGTAGTATTTCTATCCATGGTTCAAATTCAAGTATAATTGAACTACACTCGGTACGGCTACCCTTTAAGTGTTGTTTTCTTTTATAAATATTTAAAGGAAAGGGTGAAACTTTGATATCTTTTACACATTGTTTTTTTTCAGACCGGGGGAGATGGGTGCATATGCTATATGGAATATGATAAATGTGAACAGAAAGTGGAGTTTATTGGAATGAAACAACTAAAAGAGCTGAGTTTGGTCCAATCTTTCTCTCCCAAAGACAATCCTGATTATGCAATAGGTTTCGCGTCAGCTAATTTTATACTTTGGAATTCATCAACTGAGACTAAGGTTCTCTCTTTCTCATCCCCCTCTCTTTATATTTGACCGTCTGACCTACTTATACAGTTATTCCATTATACAATTATTAATACTTGTAACAGGTAGCTGAAATTCCATGTGGTGGATGGCGGCGTCCTCACACCTACTTTCTTGGTGATGTACCAGAGATGAAGTATTGTTTTGCGTTTGTAAAGGTTTGTGGTTGAGTTTCTCTTTTTTCTGCTCCAGAAGAAAGTCGAATTAATGTTTACTTTCCAAGTAAAGAAGAGTATATTTTCAATGCAGGATGAAGTTATATATGTGCACAAGCACTGGGTAGCAACTAGGGACAGAATATACCCCCAGAATCTCCATCTGCAATTCCATGGCAGAGAGATGCATTCACTGTGTTTCATTGTTGATCAAACAAAGGCTCATCTTTTTCAATCGGGATACATAGCAACAGGTTGCGAGGATGGAACTGTGAGGCTGACAAGGTACGAGTCACTGAAACGATCTGAACTTATGACATCTTCCTATTTGATAGGCGTACAAATAGGCCTAAAATCTGGTTTTGACATGGGATAAAAAAAATGACGCGCCTATGTGTAAGCACCAAATTTTAGGCATATTTGTAGCCCTACCAATTAGTCTTACGTATCATTACTCCTGTAGCTAATGATAAAATATACACTCAGGTATTCTTCAGATGTTGATAACTGGTGTGCTTCAAAATTGCTTGGAGAGCATGTTGGTGGATCTGCTGTGCGATCACTTTGCTCTGTGCAGACGGTACATACTCTTACAGATGATAAGATGGACATAAAAATCCAAGGAATGGCTATAGACGACCATGAGGACCAGTTCCTACTGATTTCAGTTGGCGCAAAAAGGGTCCTAACCGCCTGGAAGCGCAAGATTAGTTCAACACCTAAAAGTGAAATGTCGTTTCAATGGCTTTCTAGTGATTTTCCAATCAGAAACAGTGCCACAAGTTTGAAGGGACCAAAGAAGGAGAAATCTATGGGAGATCTTGATAATGGCTCAGTTGTGAGTATTGGTACTGCATCTAGTTCACTTACTCTAGATAAACCGGAAGTTTGCAGCAGTGATAGTCATGAAAATGACTGGCGGTACCTAGCTGTGACTGCTTTTCTTGTGAAGCTTTCTGGTTCAAGGTGGTGTAAGATCCAAGTAGCGGCAACTTAATTTAGTTATTTCTCAACTCCATAGTTTGGTATCTATTAATGAAGCTGGGTAACTTTTCTGATTGCAGGACATCTGTATGTTTCATCGTTGTTGCATGTTCAGATGCCACAGTTACATTAAGGGCTCTAGTATTACCACATCGTCTTTGGTATGTGCCATTATCCTATCTATGAGCAAATCACACTTCTTTTTTGGTGTACACCAATGTTTAGCAGATTATGTAACAGAAGATTTGTTTTTTTTGAAATCCGACAAGAAATCGTACTCATTCTTTTTGGACTATCGTAGGTTTGACATTGCACTTTTGGTTCCTTCAACTTCACCAGTTCTATCGTTGCAACATGTCATTGTCCCTGAACTTCAAACTTTAAATGGTATTTATTTTCGAAGTCATATATCTTGCCTTCCTCTTATCTAAATCAACACTTGATTAATGTGAAAAATCACCCGTATATCTGTCAGATAATAGTCAGATGAGAAGTCTGTTTATGGTTATTAGTGGGTCTACGGATGGAAGTATTTCCTTTTGGGATGTAACTGAAACCGTTGAAACTTTTATGAAAAGAGTATCATTTCTGCGCAAGGAAGATTGCATCAACTTTCAGAGAAGGCCGCGTACTGGAAGAGGAAGCCAAGGTGGACGTCAGTGGCGGTCACTGGACATGTCAAAGGAAAAACTTACTGACATATCTTTAAATACTAAAGAGAACACTGTGATTAGTATCCAAGATCAAACATCATCAAATTTAGGTTCATCACAAGAAACAAATATGATACAACCCTTGCATGTTCTGAAAAATATTCACCAATCCGGGGTGAATTGTCTCCATGTTTCGGATGCTGCTAAAAATAGTGAATCTTGTTTCCCTTGCAACGTTACAAGTGGTGGTGATGATCAAGCACTGCACTCTTTTTGTTTTCGTGTGATGAGTTCTGATAGATCAACTTCAGAAATGCACTTAAATAATGGAAATGGAACGTCTAAAGATTACCAGATTGTATTTTCACATCCTCATAAGATTGCATCTGCTCATAGTTCTGCTGTGAAAGGTGAAACTTACTTTCCTTCAGTAGATTCATTTTAATTGGAAAAATTTCTTTTATTATGTTGTTATATAGATCCAATTGTTGAAACCCTATACTTTTTGCTGTCTTTATAACTTAGATCAAGTATACTCTTTTTGTGTGTATAGGTGTATGGACAGACGGGCATTGGGTTTTCTCTACTGGGCTTGATCAACGTGTGCGATGTTGGCGCGTGTCAGAAGATGGCAACTTACATGAGCATGCACATTTGATCGTTAGTGTACCAGAACCAGAAGCACTGGATGTTAGAGTATGTGGAAGGAACAGGTATCAAATTCTAGTTGCTGGACGAGGGATGCAGATGATAGAGTTTTTGTCTCTTGCGAACGGTTAGCGTTTTGTCAACATTTTATCTACAGCCTAGTTTGTTTAGTGAGATATTTTCTTTGTATTTATGTCGAGATTGATTAGATCACTGGGTCTTCAGTGATTATCTTTGTTTGGAAGAGCTTTTGATTTTGTATGTTAGTTTGAATGGAAAGAGTTGTATCTTATTGTGTGATTTATAGATCAAATACTGCATTTTGGTTCAAAAAAAATGGCAATCATGTAGGAAAGTGATTTACCGTTAACAGATTTTCCTAAATGTCTTTCTTAGCTATACTACTACATAAACCTTCGTAAACCAGAAGTCATGTGTCTTCATTCTTAAAATTCAAATTTAAGGTACATCAAATTATATAAGGTACATTATACGAGTAGTCCAATAACTTATAAGTTATAACTCAAACTAAAATGGACACATCTTTAATGCAAGTACACATTACAAATTTTCCAATCAACTCAATAAATTTGATTTAATTTTTATTCAAGAAGATATTCACATTTAAAACCATTTTACCTACACATAGATTGTAAAGAATGGGAAAATAATAGGTAGTACATAATTGTACATTTGTACCTATAATATTTACATCATTTACAAAAATAAAAAAAGAAGTTACAAAATCTACGCATGATTCCCCCACTAGCTTTCACTTCCGTGTATAACATGGGTATCTTTTCCAGTATCATACGAGTATATTGCAATGTTTTCACGTGTAGATTTCACTCATTATTTCTCTTCATTCCATATATTGATTTTTCATACATCAATATAACCTCGTTAGAAATATACATAATTACTCGTGTTGGCTTGTATCAAAATGATACATATTTTCACAAGCGTAATTCTTTGAGGTTGATTAAAGGTGTCATGTTTAACTTTGAAATTGAGTTAGTTCTACTCGTATAATATAACTATGATGATTTGAATTTGTAAATCGAGTTTAATTCTAGACGTAGAGATGAATATCTCATGTCTTTATTTATCACTAACCTTGTTAGAAATTGTAACTATATTCATAAACTAGTAAGCATTTTTGTATGTGTTACATATATTTATTTTTTTTAACGGCAATTATTATATTTTTACTTTTAAACTGAATGAATATTAGAGATGAAACTTATAGGTTATGTTTGGTAAAAACGTTGTAGCTGGTAGTTGTATCTTGTAGTTGTAGCTTTTAATTGGAGTTGTAAGTTGTAACTTTTAAGAAAATTGTTAGATAAAATTTTTATACTTGTAAAAGTGTTTGGTATGGTAGTTGTATCTGCAACTTCAAGAGGTATAGGTGTAAGTTTTAAAGATTAAAAGTTTCATCGAAAAGCTAAAGCTCTTGAAGCGATATATTAAGTAGCGTTTCATTTCGGGGTCTTTTCTTTCAAATAAAAGTTAAAATTAATTATATCCAAACAAATTTTTTAATACGATATTTGAAGTTAAAGTTAAAGAGCTTATTGTTCAAAATTAAAAACCAAAGTTTCTCAAAAATGGCAAACATCCCCATTAAATCTTATGTATCGTATTCACTTTAGTTAGTGTATGTAAAGAAATATGTAGTATTTCTTAAAACTTAAACATATAAAGGATGACAATCATAATAAGAGGAACCAACTGGGTTGAATCAGTGGTTGGAGCTCATGCCTCTGAAAACAGAGGTCATGAGTTCGATCCTCATGCCCAGTAAGGCTGGAGGTCCTTTTCTACCTATGGTAGAACCTGGAAGCAGTCTCTTTACCTTTGGTAGGGGTAAGACTGTCTACATATCAACCTCCCCATACACCGTCGAAGACGGTATTGAGACCCAAAACCCGTGAAAGACGACACTGGGAGTTACTTACTTTTTACAATCATAATAAGAGGGAGGGGGGAAAATGAAAATATATGCTACCGGGGTGAGTTTTAATAGAAAGTTTACTTTTCAAAAAAAATAAAGACACGACAGGACAGGACAGAGTTTAGTTTGATTTTGGGAAAAAATGTTCGGAGAGGAAGCCAAGGTATTGCTAGGCTTTCTTCCCAATTCCACCCCTTCTTCTTCACAGGTTTCTTTTTCTGATTATTACTTCTTTTTTGTTTATTTATTTATGTTAATATAATTAAAAGTTTAAATTTGATTTAATTTAGAAATAGCAAGTAAATGAGTAATTAATAAAAAACAGGTGAAAGCCGCTTACAAGAAAAAGGCATTAGAAACACATCCAGATCGTTTTCCTCTTTCCCAACGGTCTGTGGCTGAATCCAATTTTAAGCTGGTAATTTCTTTCTTTAATTAATTTACATTACTCTTACTTGCTTAACTTCTTACCAAATTGTTGTTATTTTGAAATTGTTAATTTATTTATTTTTTATTATTACTTTTTAATATTATCTTTAATTGACAGATTTCAGAAGCTTACACATGCTTACAATCGGGTAATCTCTTTGTCCTTTGTACATTTGGTTTCCGTACTTAATTCTGCATACCATTAATGTTAGGAAAAAGTGGTTGAAATTTTGTTACAAGTCTCAAATTGTTATTATCATTATCATGTATGTTAAACTTTAGATTCGTAGCTATTGTATTCCATATGACACATTGCTAAAAGCCTAAAACATACAACTGGTGTCATACTGTCATGTAATTAGCATTTTATAAGTCATAAAAATACAATCGCAAACTTATACAAATTTTTTTAAGTTGGACACATACACAAATTATAAAACATGACAAGTTTAGTACGCCTCTGTTACATTGTGTTGCAGCTTGGAAGTAACCCATACAAATAAAAACCCAAATGGAAGTGGAAAATGTTGATATATAGGCATTATTACATTATAATATTGCAAGTGTTGTATATTATCTTGTGTCGTTACAACAACAGGCACATATTCAACAGGAGGCACATATTCAACAGTGGTGAGAACCGGAGTCCCAAGGACTAATGGAGGAAGTAAAAGCCATGCCTTGATACGAATTCCGTTCCTATTCATTGTGTTAGGGACTGTTGCACTTGGCGGATCCAGTGCCACTAGGTAAAGAATTACTTATCTTTGCGGGTGTTTTGATAAGAAATGCTTACCTTTGCCAGTGTTTTGATAAAGCACTTGCTATAGATTAAGCAAATCATGACATGATTTTATTTTCTTTTCTAAAACAGGGCTTATCGAAGACAGAAAGAGGACTACCCCTCGCATAACCCTTTTCTTCCTTGAGGTTACATATATAGAGACATGCATCAATCAATATATATAATCGTAATAGTGTTGTGTTCTATGTGCATTCGTTGTGGTCATAGATAAATGTTGTTCTAGATGTGTTTGAATACAAAGCGTATGCTTTTTTGCTCATTGTATATGTTACATCTGACTAGGTTTGTATATGACACGATTCATACAAGAAGTTATGCGACAAATAATTGATTATGAGATCAATAAACAGAAACTCCGAAGATTATCTTTTGATCTAGAATTTTAATATTTATTAAGAAACCATATCATTTTTGCTTTTTGGTCTTTCTACTATCTTAAGCAATAGAAATTTTAAGCTAAACCAACCACTAAGCAAAGGGATATTGTCATAAGCTTGCATTTTATAAATAAGCTTAAGCCCCCAGAAGGATCGCCTCACTGCACAAGCTATTTAGATGGCTAAATTTTGTTGTATGAATATCACTTCCCATTCCCATTTGAGTTAGTCGATTCCATTACATAGTTCAAAATACTTGTTACATAGCATTCTAAATAAGCATATTAGACTTCACTTGAGACCTCTAAATTTATATGAAAACATAATGTTAAAATGAGTTTTATGAGTTTATAAAATACAGTAATAGTTTACATATACATAAGATTATTCGAGCTCAAGTTTAAATAATTCAATGAGTTTATCAAATTCAAGGTTTAAATAAATAAAGATTTCAGAAAAGATAAATTAGCAACTGAGGTCGAAAAATAATGAACTGAGTCGAACTCGAGTTCAAACACAGTTTAAACTAAGCTTGAAGTCTCGAACAGGATCCGGTACTCAATAAACGAGCAAGCCCAGAATTCCTAAACACTTGTTTATATACAAGAAGGTTACCTGTGCAATGCGGCGGAAGGTAAGTAGTGGCAGTGGTGACGACGGGTGGTGCCGGTAACGATGACATAACGATGCGTTTATGAATTGAAAAGTATTTGATTTAAATATTTAGTTCGAACTGGATCCGATAGCAAAGCCCAAAATTCCTAAACCCTTGTTTATTATACTCGTGTATTTTAATATTTTAATAAATATAAAGAAAAAAGAAGCAAACACCCTTAAAACCAAAGGAAAATGAGAGCTGGAGCAACTG
This sequence comes from Erigeron canadensis, assembly GCF_010389155.1. Taxonomy (NCBI): domain Eukaryota; kingdom Viridiplantae; phylum Streptophyta; class Magnoliopsida; order Asterales; family Asteraceae; genus Erigeron; species Erigeron canadensis. The sequence continues at coordinate 40,100,435 of NC_057763.1, forward strand.
GGGTTTTATGCAGAAATTTAGTCCGCGCATTCTCAAGAAATGGAAATAACAATAATAATTTGTTCATCAAAATCCATCCTTTTTCGTTTCCCAAATACTCAACTGGTACATTCTGCCTTCATCCTTCCTCTTTGTTTGTTTTTGGTTTTTTATAATAGAAACTTGTTTGTTGATATGATTAGTATTACGATAGTATATATACCATGAAATAATATAACTTTGTGTGTGTTATATAAAGTGGTGGAGACGCAGCCGAAAATAACGGATGAACTGATAAAGATTATGGAACAGAGATCGAGTGTCTGCTATTGAACACAGAAATGCTTATCTTCAAGGCATCATTAATCAGCTGGTAGTAACACTGACCAACACTCAACAAGAATGTTATTAAATAGTTATTAATCAGGTAGTAACACTATTGTATAAACGGAGATGACCCAAATGATTATCTTTTATCTAAATATATGTGTGTGTGCAGTTTTGAGATTGTCGTTGTTTCAAGTTTTCTCGCAGTTTTGGTGGTATTGAGTTAATGTACTTATATCGTGTTTTCTTCTGTTTGTGTCTATGTTCCACGAAAACAGCCGGATGCCTCACCATCCGAGTATTCAATAGCAAATAAGGAGCTTCAGAGCCTGAATGATAAAATGGATCTCATAAGACAGTTGAGGACCATTGAAAAGGTGATTTCTTGTGCTTTTCTTTAATTTTAGTAATTTCACATTTGATGTTATCAACTTGTAGATAAATATCATCGAATACAAAGAGTATGAGTTAGTATGTATTTGTTGTGTTATTTATATATGTATATATCTCATGGTCCTGCGTCGACAATATTTATTCTTATTTCTCATAATCAAGTTGTTGGAATCTTGAATGACGTTCTTGTATATGTTCCGTTACTCTAGGGTTAAGGAGCTTTATAAAAAAGTTTTAGCCTTTTGTTATGTTCACATTTGTGCTTCAACACAGTTTTCTAGCTTCTTACCTTACTATTTGCTATTGTATTTCATCTAAGAAAATGATACAATTGCTACCAGTAGCTGGTTTTTTGCTACAATCCGAAGTTGCACTTGTATGGTTGGTCTTTAATGTAGTCTTACTGCATTGTTACTTCACTTTCAGCGTATTTGATTTCTTCCATTACGCATGTTGTCTGCTACTGTGTGTGGTTGTAGGACATTGAATTGTTCAATTGGATGATTGATGCACCTCGTGAAGATGTAGACTTGACTTGTACTATGTATAATGAATTGCTGTCTTCGTCATATAAAGCTAGCGGAGGAACGCGAAAAAGAAAAACAAGACATTCATAATCTGTTGCTTAAATCTTTACTTCCCAAGGACGATGCCGATGCAAGGGGTTGCATTTTGGAAGTTAGAGCAGGTTACTGAATAATTGATTATTAAACTGGTTTGACTTTTGAGCATATTGCCAAATGTTTCGTTGTTTATGAAATCAAGTTATTTTGATGTTGCATCAGGGACTGGTGGGGAAGAGGCTTCTCTGTTCGCAATGGACATCTTCAAAATGTAATATTTAGATATTTGGTTTATGAAGATATTAACTTTTTTTTTTTTTTTTGGGGGGGGGGGGGGGGGGGGGGGGGGGGGGGAGAGAACAGCAAGATATTAATTGTTATCCTGATTTCTGAACCTTTGATGTTTGAATCACACCAGGGACGAGAGATACTCCCAGAAAAAAGGTTGGAGGTTTGAGGTGGTAGATGCCACAGACTCAGATATGAAAGGATTAAAGGTCGGTTACATATTATTAAAGTAAGGTTATATTGAGAAATACATAAACTTTGAGGGCGCGTTTAGTTGGAGAAAATGTTTTTAAGTTTTCCATTTCTAGAAAGTGAAAAGGTTTTTCATTTCTAAAAAACTCTTGAAAATTTTGAAAACGCGTTCAAAATAAAAGATGGAGTTTTCATTTTTCCATTTTATAAAACTAGAAAACATGTTCAAATTCACTTGTATTCTAATTTTAGGTTTATAAAAGGTTTTGAAAATAGAAAAGTGAAAACAAAAACTGAAAAAAACAGTTTTCTAATTTTAGTGCAAAAGTTGGAAAAGGGATTTTTCATTTTCTAGGAAAACTTTTCTAAAAAATTACAATTTGAACGCGTTTCCTGTTTTCCATGTTTTCTTGGAAAATGAAAATGGAAAACAAGGTAATTTTCTTGAACTAAACGCACCCTGAGTAATTAAAATGAGTGTATTTTGTTGGCAGGAAGCAAGTGCTGCAATATCCGGGGCGAGTTCCCATTACTGAAAAGTCTGGACTTGTTCATACAAGTGCCGTGTCTGTTTCTATTCTTCCCCAGGCAGATGAGGTGATATTTACTAAATACTTTTTGATTCTGTTATCTTATTAATGCTTGAAATATGTTATGAGGTGTGCATGATTTATTATTCATATTTCCGGAGATGATCAAAATGGTTTTATACATTTTTGCAGGTAGATGTTCAACTGAGGCACGAGGACTTGAGAATTGACACATATAGGTCTGAGGAATCTGGTGGTCAGCATGCAAATACTATTAATAGTGCTGTTCAAATCACCCATATTCCATCTGGCCTCACTGTTGCCATACAAAATGAATGCTCACAACATATGGTAGGTATCTCGTTTTTAGTAAGCTTAAGCGCTAGAAGTATTGTGCGCAAGGCGGTATGAGATGGAGAGATGTAGAGTGCATAACAGTAGATCAAAGCCAAGATCGGAGCAGGTTTTATTAAACATTATTTAGGTGTTGTGCAATTACTCGTACTATGTATAAGATTAAAATAGCTTGTTTGTCAACTACTTTTTGTCCTTTCCCTTCAAAACAGATCGGTAGTGGAGATAGATATGATTGTATACGTACCTACAACTTTCCACAAGGACGAGTGACAGATCACAGGATAAGCTTCACTCATCATTCCATCAGTGATATGATGCAAGGAGAGAGTTTAGACGACTTCATTGATGCCCTTCTTTTGCAGCAGGAAATGGATGCAATTGCAGATTTCAGCGCCAATAGTTCCCTTAATAATTCAGTGAACAGATTCTAATAGCTCCCTGATAACTTGAATAGTTATCTTAATAATTCAGTGAACACTGATTTTGACTTGTCTGATAGTGCTAGTAGTCGCAGAACTGTAATTTTCATAAACATTATCAAGTTTTGTTCATTCGTTCTAGCTTTTTTGCTTTACGCCTCACTTCGGATTATCCGAGTGTTGTGTTTAGGTTGAATTTGAACCAAATTATGTTAGATAACTCAACCACTCATCTTGAAAAGTATAGAAAAACTAAATTGGATGGTAGTGAATGACTGAATGCTGCATCATGCTATGCTTTGAAGAGGTAATGGATACTATAATCATCTTGAAAAGTAGTCCTTGCTACCAACAAAACAGTTTCTTAATATATTCAAAACATATTGCGACTAACATAATTTTGTTAATACACTATAATCATCATAATATTTCTGAAAATGATATATCCTCTTAATAAATAGCTTAATAATTCTCTTAAAAATCTTTAGAATATAACAAGTGTAATACATTAATTTTCTTTCCAAATCTATATATTTTGATTTTAACGAGTGTCATGATCTCATTGTTAAGAGGATTATTATGAGGATGGCTTAGGAGGATTTATTATTTTTCTATATGGGAAATGATATTCCTACAACACAATTTGGTAATCTACAACAATATCTGCATTACGCAGTTGTATCCTGTGCAATAAAGTTTGTAACTTTGTTGTGGATGTCAAAGTTATGTTGTAGAAATATCACTCCCCTTCTATATCAATGAAGGAAAATGATTAATCTTCAATGAATGATAGTAATGTTGGTGTTAAAATAATTTCCATCTTATTATTATTATTAGAGTTAATTGCAAATTTGGTCTATGAGGTTTGCTCATTTTGGCGATGCCGGGGTCTCTTTTTTGACTTTTTTTATGTTGTTGCAATTTTGGTTCCTTTTTAACGGATCTGTTTAGAGAGGATGTTTAAGTAAGCACGTAATGAACACGTGCATGGGCACAAACGTAATAAGCCACCCAATAATTCAATAAGTCCTTTTTCTTCCTTTTTTTTTATCCACGAAATAAACCCTAAATTCCATTTTCCCAAAAAATAATTACAACCCCCATAAATCAAAAACTCCATAAATCAAATACTCTCTAAATCAACTGCAAAAGGTCAAAACAGGGACCCTAATGCAACGATTGTCAAAAAGAGATCGGTGTTAGAAAATGAACAAACCACAGGGACCAAATTTGCAATTAACTCTTATTATTATCATGTAGAGTGATTGACACGAATTGTTCTTGTGGTTTACCAAAAAGTCTGATTTCGTCTTTTAACTTTGGAAATATGAGTGGCAATCCTTTATTGACATAAACGATCGCGTTTTATCCTTTTCGATACGGACGTCAACTTGAATTCGTCAACCTTCTCACATGCATTACACGTGATGGCACTTAGGTCATTCGTAACTTTAAAAGACGAAACCAGACAATTTGGACAATCCACAAGGACGATTTTGTGTCGATCGCTCTATAATACATCATAAAACATTTGTTTTATTCATTTTTTAAACTAGTTAGTTGGTACTTTAAAATGTCTCTTTATTTAACATTTTCTCCGCCTAATATATTTATATTATTTTTACCAAAATTATTTACAATATACAACTTTTTAATCCTAAAATTATTACACTATATTTTTTTTATATCAATTACCGTGTTATAGTAAACAATAAACAAAGGCATATGGTCATAAAGCTTGCGTTTTGATAAATATGCTTAAAACCCAAGAAAAAGATTTATGAAAAGAAAATGAGAGGTGGAGCAACTAGGGTTTTATGCAGAAATTTAGTCCGTGCATTCTCAAGAAATGGAAATAGCAATAATAATATGTTCATCAAAATCCATCCCTTTTCGTTTCCCAAATACTCAACTGGTACATTCTGCCTTCATCCTTGTTTTTGAGTTTTTAATTTTTATAGCAGAAAGAAATATAGTTTATCGCCTTTCACAGATTGGGGCAAACAAACTTGTTTTTCGATATGATTACGATTACTTTATCGTTAATATACCATGAAAGTATAAACTTATATGTGTGCTATATATATATAAAGTGGTGGAGATGCAGCCGCAAACATCGGCTGAACTGATAAAGATTATGGAGCAGAGACTGTCTGCTATTGAACACAGAAATGCTTATCTTCAAGGCATCATTAATCAGGTAAGGCTGAAATACTCATCAAGATTATTACAAGTATTACTGTTTATGTTATTCGAATAGTTATTAGATGGTTACAACACAAACCTCTCACTGAGTTTATGTACTAATATAATGTTATTTTCTGTTTGTATCTATGTTGAATGAAGACAGCCGGAAACCTCACCAACCGAGTTTTCAAGAGCAAACAAGGAGCTTCAGAAGCTAAATGATAAAATGGATCTCATAAGTAAGTTGAGGACCATCGAAAAGGTGATTTCTTGTGCTTTTGTTTACTTCTGGTAATTAAGTTGAAGTTATCGACTTGTAGGATAATTATCATCGAATAAGGAGTATGATTCTATATGTGTTATATATGTATATATCCCATGGGTCTGCCGTCTGAATAAGCAATTTATATTCATTTTTCTCATAATCAAGTTGTTGGTTGTATCTGTTCTGTTTAGGGTTAACTAGTTCTTGACATCTTGTTATATAGGAACTTCACAAAATAGTGGTAGCCTATCGTTAGGTTCACTCATGTGCTCCAACCCAACAGATGATTGGATAGGATACTGGTTTTAGCTTATATAAGACGCCTTTTTCAGAGGTTGGCATCTCGAAAGTGTCAACTTTTTTGTGCACTGTAAGTTAGTTTTAGACAGTTTTCTGGTTTGCCTTACTGTTGTATTTATTCTATGAAAATGAAGTCCTCGTGTTGCAACCGTCTTCGCCAATGAGGTTGGTTTAGAGATAAGGTCTTTAACCATTGGAGTTGAGTTCCATTTCTCACATCTGTGGGGGTGGATTAGTAGGGGTTTTTCTAGAGTCCTGGATTTCATTTCAAACATCGTGTAATTTAGGAGTAGGAGTAGGATAAAATGCCATTCTAAAAAAAATTATTATAAGTAAAAAAAAAAAGAAAAAAGAAAAAAAAAATGTAACAATCCCTTTCAGTAGCTGTATTTTTGCAACCACAAATGATTTATGGTTGGCATTGTTACTTCACCCCCTTTCAGTATCTGTGTTCTTTCATTACACATGTTATGTGATATTGATGCTGTGTGTGGTTGTAGGAAATTCAAAGTTTAAAATCGCTAGTTGGCGACTCTGAAGAAGATAAAGACATGCAGGCAATGGCATATGAGGAACTGGAGCAAGTTTTAAAAGAACAACAAAATGTGCATAATCTGTTGCTTAAGTCTTTACTTCCCAAGGACGATGCCGATGCAAGGGGTTGCATTTTGGAAGTTAGAGCAGGTAGCTGCATAATGGATGATTAAGCTGTTTTTGAGCATAATGCCAAATCTTGCATTGCTTATGGAATCAATTTGTTTTTATGTTGCATCAGGGACTGGTGGAGAAGAGGCTTCTCTGTTCGCAATGGACATCTTCAAAATGTAATTTCTGTATATTTATTTTATCAAGATATTAAAATGTTCTCTATAACTTTCTGAACCCTGATGTTTAAATCATACCAGGTATGAGAGATACTCCCAGAAAAAAGGATGGAGGTTTGAGGTGGTAGATGTCACAGACTCAAATATGAAAGGATTTAAGGTCAGTTACATCTTATTGGATTGGGTTATATTAACAGAAACATAAATTTTGAGTAATTTATATGCATAATAAGTATATCTTGTTTTGTTGGCACTTGGCAGGAAGCAAGTGCTGCAATATCCGGGGCGGATGTCTATGGAAAACTGAAGTTCGAGAGTGGAATTCATAGAGTGCAGGTTCTACTTCATTCTTAAAGTGACCGACTACTAGTATGAGACACATTATTTAGTAATTGGTTTTAATTTTGCAGCGAGTTCCCATTACTGAAAAGTCTGGACGTGTTCATACAAGTGCCGTGTCTGTTGCTATCCTTCCCCAGGCAGATGAGGTGATGAATTACTACAATAGTTTTAATTCTGTTATCTTATTAATTTGGAAAAGTATTTTACAAGGCGTGTGTGATTGATTATTCATATTTCTGGAGATAATTGAAGTGGTGTTTTGCAGGTAGATGTTCAACTGAGGAACGAGGACTTGAGAATTGACACATATAGGTCTGGGGGATCTGGTGGTCAGCATGCGAATACTACTAATAGTGCTGTCCGAATCACCCATATTCCATCTGGCCTCACAGTTGCCATACAAGATGAGCGCTCACAACACATGGTAGGTATCTCCTTTTTAATAAGCTTACTGCTGCTATATACCCTTGGAAATCATTTTTGTTTCCCTTGGTTTGATGTTAGAACAAAGCTAAAGGGCTAAAAGTATTGTGCGCGAGACTGTATGAGATGGAGAGATGTAGAGTGCATAACAGTAGATCTAAGTTAAGATCAGATCAGGTATTGTTAAACATGATTAGATGTTGTATAATACTAAATTTGTTTGTTCATCAACTACATTTTGTCCGTTCCCTTAAAAACAGATCGGTAGTGGAGATAGATCTGAACGTATACGTACCTACAACTTTCCACAAGGGCGAGTGACGGATCACAGGATAGGCTTCACTCATCATTCCATCAGCGATATGATACAAGGAGAGAGTTTAGACTACTTCATTGATGCCCTTCTTTTGCAGCAAGAAATGGATGCAATTGCAGACTTTCAGCGCCAGTAGTGGTTGATTTCCTTGCTATCAACTAAAGATTTATTTTACAACTACAAGCATATTGCTACCTGATGAGTAAAATAGTTCTTTTAATAATTTAGTGAACACTGATGATTTTGACGTGTATCTGATAGTACCAGTAGTCACATAACCATACTTTTTATAAAGATATTGAGATCTGTTCATTCGTTCTTGCTTAAGGCTTCACTTTGGATTATCCGAGTGGCGTGTATAGGTGAATTGAACCAAATTATGTTAGATAACCCAACCACTCATTCAAGTAAATGAGCACACATATCATCAAGTGTAAAAATAACCGACATTTTGAAAAGTATAGAAAATTGAATTGGATGTTAGTGAATACTGGACGATACAGGATATAATCATCATAATATTTCAATAAATGGTAGTGATGTTAGTGTTGAATATTGGTGTTGAAAATATTTTCAACTGATTAATGTACAAAAAAGTATCGGGTTCCACTCTTCTCACAACCATTTCAGTCACTAAGCAAAAACCGAGCCATTGAAAGGTTATGTTGCACAAACCAAAATACTAAAACTGATATCTAATCATCACCACTTTCGTCACTATATGAAACAAGCCCGCCAGTGACAGCATCTTGGATAGGCCCTGAAGGTATTTCTGTATTAGTAGTGCTAATAGAGGCAGAATGGTGTTCTGTCATAATATCTTTACATTCATCGGAGTTGACCTGCTGATCCGTCCTCGGTTTCTTTGCTTGAGGTTTCACTTTTATGACTACTCCTAATGAACGTGCACGTGGTTTCTTCTCTGCGAATGTTTGTTCCTAGAAGCCAAATACACAAATGATTATTACAAGCCTGTGTAGGAATGCCACTTCAACAATGAATGTTAAAAGTTTGTGTCCCCACTCTACAATCATCAAATTGTCTGGCAATGAACTGTCTGGCAAATTTTCCAAATTAAACACACTTTCAAAAGCATCGAACAAACGACGTTGTGTGATTCCACTCACTATGCTTAAACCTTTCATTAAACTCTGCATATTTTTTGTCCTTATTCTCCTTTAAGATCTGCAGAAAGTTATTTATCAACCGAATATTAAAAAAAAAAGAAAACAAGCTTCAAAGGATTATCAATGAATGCAAAAGTAATACACACCAAAATGTGCTATTGGCTAGGGGAGTGATTAACATAATTAAGTTATTTTAAAATACAGATAGTTATTTAGGATAATTGGATAAACCATAATGTGCTTAAACAAAAACTTGCACGTGATGTCCATGATTCCACACTACAATTTGTTCTGCTCTTACTTTCATAGCAAGCAACACACAAGTCAGATGTCAATATGAAGTTTTAAAAGATAAACCCAAGAATCAAGCATGTTTAGCTAAATGCTACAACCAAATTATTAATTTACCGTTTAAAAGTACTAAAACTATAAACTAAGAGAAGTACATTCGACCAACTCTTCATATAAATAAACAGCAAAGTTCATTCATCCAATATTTAGTGAAGATTCAAAACCAAAAAACCAAAACCGAATCGATCAAAAACGGAATCCAATATTTTCTAATTTTCAAAAACCGAAAGGTTCAGTTCGGTTTTCGCAAAAAAATCGACCAAAACCGAACCGTGCTCACCCCTATTTCAGGTTTAAAATAAGCTCTTTGTATATCTTTATCTATCCAGGGTCGTCTATTAAGTTTCAATTCCCACCAGGTTGACCAGCAGCTGCAGCAACTAGTGGATTCGCATCCGCTGGAATCCACAGGACTCGCGTAAGCCTTGGTGGGGGAGTTCCTCTTAACTTAATTTTCTCATATAGCCTGTGTCTTTTTTCCTGTTTTTCGTATAGCTTGTTTTCTCTTTCAGCCAATTCTCTGACTATTTCCAAATGCTCAGCTTCCTCTTTCTTTCGCCTTTCAGCATCTGCATTTGATCAAAACAAAGCAGAAAACACGTCAGAAAATGGTTAACCTAAACACCAAAGTGGCAACTTGGACAAATTTACTCATGGAGGGTAACAGATACAGTCACAAAAACGACTATACATCGAACTATCAAAGCAAACTGAAGTTGCTTAATTTACTGTATACAGACACTGCTCACTTTTTATTTTGTAAAGAGAAGAAATGAGATAAAGAATTTGACCTTCACGCTTCCGCTTCCAGTCCGCTTTCTTTCTGGTGAGCTTGGCCTGACGATGCTTAACAACCATCTGTTGGTACTCCATCTGGAATCCAATGAACCATTTACATTTACTATAAATAATTGAACTCATATAAGATAAAGGAAATCAGTAAAATCATCCCATCTAGATGTTGATTTCATTTCCAGTGCCCTATTTCACACGTAGTGATCCAAGTAATTACACAAATACGTTATTTGGGCAAATTTTTGGCGTGTATGTGGCTATCTGCTAATTATGCCATGTCTGAGGTAGATATTTTTACTTGTGACATATACATTAAAAAAAATCACCAAAACAAATTAAAGAAAAGAAAGACGGTTTTAAAGACGAGAGAAACAGAAATAAAAACCTGTATTAGAAAACAAAACACACTATACGCTCCATAACATGAACAACTCCACACCTCTCCAACACTCGTCAATTCTGCACTTACAGAATTGTTTGCACTAGAACTCCCCCCCCCCCAAACAGCACCCCAAAGGGGCGTCTTGGCCAATTAAAAGAGTTGTCCAGCATATGTGTGCCGCCCTTTGTGTTGTATACATATACATAAAGATATATGTATGCGTCTGTGTGTGTGTGAGTGTGCATGTATATATATATACACACTATGTGTTAAATCTAAGGGACTTGTTGCTGTGAAAATTACACTTGGTCTAACTCCATGCCTGGATTGAAGAATCTCGGGGCAATGAGCAGAAGCCCGATCCAGTGCAGGAATCAAATCGGCAACGTTAGCTTGGAAGGCTAGGGGTTATAGTGGGCGTCGGTTCATCATTAGCTTGGGAGGCTAGGGGTTATGTTTGAGCTTTGAAATATTATACTAATGTCTTTAAAAAATATGTTTAAATTTGAAGGTTTTATATATAATTCTAGAAGCGATAGATTGATAAGAACCGTCTGATCCCATGTACCGAATTGGTACTCACATACCCCAGCAAGAATAGTAATTCAACCACTTAAATTCAATTCTGTCTCTGGCAAGATCGGGCCAACTCTTCTACGAAGAGAAGAGTTGGTTAGGTTTTATATATAATTCTATAAATTATTATTTTTATATAAATTACTCTATCTGATTTCTCCCCGATTAGAAAAATCAGTCTATAACCTTGTCTACAAGTACTAATAATTTATCCATATATATAAATAATGAATAATTAATGTTAAAATAAAAGATGTAAATCGATTGACCAGTCTACAAGAACAGAGATCTACATGTACTAATAATTTATCGGGATTAATTTCTTCGAATGTAACTATCTTTGACCGAATGTCTATAGTAGGAAAAAACTAAAGTTACGTGTATTGTATGTAAGCAACTTGAAAAAATGTTTATTATATGTAAAAATTACATACGTGGCAACCATATACAGGTGCCACTTGTCAGATTTTAATTGGTTGGAACGAAATTCTTACATACAATAAACATTATTTCAAAGTTGTTTACATACAATACACACAACTTTAGTTATTTCCTACTATAGACATTCGTTCAAAGTTTGTGCCTTACATATTAATTAAATCATGGACTAACTTACACATATCTATACCATCGAATAAACAAATATAGCAAGTTACATGTCCTTTCTTTGTACCCGTATAACAAGCGGTGAAATAAATTATAAATTAGTTGTAATATCTCATTAGATATTCATCACATTTGGGGGGGGGGGGGGGGGGGACGACATATCTTAATGTTTATGATTGAATGACTAACTTATTATGTGACTCACTTGACATTGTGATAGAATTTTTTTTAATGAATTTTAACATCCTCATGGTGAGCTTAACCAAGTCCTTACACATTAATCTATATGGATGTGTTTTTGCACTTAAATCTATACCGACATATACACGGGGATGTGAATATAAAGAGGTGCGAGAGCACTCACATATTGTTTTGTTAATCCATAAAATCGTGGGGCCATGTGATTTAAATAAAAGTCAACAAATGTTAAAAAATTAGTATGTGAGGAGTTTCAAACCTAAGCTAAGGTGTCAGACAACCTTATATTCATATTCATATCTATATAAATATTAAAACAATAGTTATCCTGACATTTTAAAGTTTTCTATAATTTAAAGCTATTTTTAAAAATTGCCACATAGGTCTTTATCATTGTGGCATCTCTATATTTTTTTACAATATATAAATCTATAAAATTATATTATCTAAAACTATTAAATTAAATAAAAATAAAATCTATATATAAACAAAATCTTAAAAAAATAAAAGCAAAAAATCACATTCTATATCATAATAGAAACCGTATGAATTTAAAATCTCTTTTTAAAATTGAAAAATATTTGGTTTTCAAATTATTTATTTTTTAACTTTACTATCCAATATAACCAATATTATATATCACATTGTAATATAGTTTTTTAATCCTTTTTGTGGTGGTGATTTTACGTTTTATAAAAACTATTATCAATTACAGGTGAATTCAACGTAATTTGAATCATAAGTTTGTTCTTTGTAATATAATTATAATTTGAATTTGGTTTCTTACTATATCTAATTAAAGTTTTTTAACTTTTACGAATTTTATTATTTGATTAAGTAAGTAAGTTTCATGAAACTATTTTCTTTGAAAGAGTGTGATAAAATTCTAATAAGTCACATATCACTTTGCAAAAAAAATAAGAGATAGTTATGATTTTACATTACATTTATACTTTAACTTCATTTTATGTTCATTAGTATTGCATGAAGTATAATATGTGATAGTTAATATGAATATTTGATAATGTATGTTTTTATATAAATGCAAAGATTTTCATAAATAATAAGAGTTATATTTTGAATTTATCTATTTCAATAAATGTAAAAATTTCTATTTAATGATAATATAGATTTATATGTAGATGCCTAAATAATGTATAGTTGTTAAAAGTTATTATAAATATTCATATAACTAAAACAACATTTTTAAATAGCTGCACATCGTGCGGGTAAAGGACCTAGTATATATATATATATATATATATATGGTAGGTTAACGTGAGAACCACAAATATAGAGAGAACCACTAGTTTTCCTCTCTTTTTCTTCTTTTTTGTGTAGTTTTTTTTTAATTTTTTTTATTTTTAGTTTTCATTTTTTGAAACTTTTTTTGTTATTATTTTCTTTTAACTAAAACCCATTCAAAAAAAAAAAAAAAAAATTGTAAAAAATCATATGGGTTACGTGCTAAGAAAATGTATAAATACGGTACGAGCGTTGCCCTCATCCGTTCTAAAGGGGTTGTCACCGGACGCATATGAGAATGGTATGAATTTGATGGGCGGCGATCCAAGAGATGGTGACGGTTGTTGCGGTACGGGCGTAGCCCTTAATTCTAAGTACAGAGCCCTTAGAGATGATTTTTCAATGGTTATCACGGTTCTTACCATATATGTTCACTTGATCCTTTCACTTTATATATATATATAGGGTAACACTCCGGTGAGAACACTTTTTGTAACGCTTAACTGTGGAGTTCTCCTCTCATCCACAGCCAATACGCCCAAAACGCGTTGTGTTATGTAAGGTGAATGATGTCACTTATATCCAGGATCCCCCTTGTATGTTAAGATGTATGCTGACTATAAGTAAAAACCAATGGCCTTACATAACACAACGCGTTTTGGACGCATTGGCTGTGGATGAGAGGAGAACTTCACAGTTAAGCGTGCTCGGGGCAGTAATGCCATATGGGTGACCCTTCTGGGAAGTTTGTCCGAGCAACCAGAAACAAAGTCGTGAGCCTGCGGGCAAAGCGGACAATATTGTGTTGTGGTAAGGCGGGGTGTTACACTTTTAAAATAATAACGGTGAGAACACTTGAAAACATCATTTTGATGGATTAAAAGTCCATAAAACTAACATAATGCATAACTAATTATCATTATTTAAGTGTTTAACAACACATTGATCCTTCAAAATCGAAAAAATCACGTTTTTTGTTTTGTGCATGCATCTTGGATGCATATTATCAAAATGATGCATCCAACAAAAAATGTGATTTTTTTCGATTTTGGCAGATCCATGTGTTGTTAAACACTTAAATAATGATAATTAGTTATGCACTATGTCAGTTTTATGGACTTTTAATGCATCAAAATGTAGTTTTTAAGTGTTTTCATTTTAAGTTGGTTCTCATTTATTGTCACTATATATATATAGGGGTAGGTTATTTTAGGACCACCTCTTATTTTATGACCAATTATAACATGTGTTTTTTGTAACTTACAGACCACCATCATCATCTACTAAGATATACAAGACTTTTTTGTAAAAAACACCAAGACTTTTCGGCGATAGGCCAACCGGAAAATCATGTGTAAGTTAACTGTGTAAGTGTGTAAGTTAACTTACACATGATTTTCCGGCGACGCGGTGACCGGAAAATCATGGTGGTGGTCGGAGATGATCATGGTGGTGTGTAAGTTAAAAAAAACACATGTCCTAAAATAAGTGGTCCTAAAATAATTTGCACCTATAAATATATAAATATATGAGAGCCATCTAATGAGAACCAAATTTAAACAGAAACAAATAAGAACCAATAGGAGAATTCCAGATCATCAAACATTAAAAAAGGTAATTAAGACTATTGCGAAATACTATTTATTTATAATTTTTTATCAAGCAGTTTTAGTTTTATAAAATTAACTGCCTTTTCAACTTTAAATTGAATATAGATTTTCAAATTTAGAATTTCGATTTAATTGCTTTTGAAATCGACGGACGGTTTTGTTTATCTTTTTTAATCAAGATCCTGTCTATGTAGAAGAAGAAAATGTAAAGATTCGTGATTATTTAATTTTTACTATTGGATGGGCACTTTATTTTATTTGATGTTTATTAAATATTATTATTTTTTCGTTCGATTATCTATATCGATGAATGTTAATATAATAAGTTATAGGTTCCGAAACAAGTGAATAGATAAACTTTGCATAAAATAAATACAAGTTCATCCACTTGTTTGTTATATAGATTTGCATCCACTTTTTTTAAGCATAGATGCATCCATTTTTTTTAGGGATTAGTTTCCTGAAATATAACTATCTTTGACCGAATGTCTATAGTAGAAAAAAACTAAAGTTATGTGTATTGTATGTAAGCAACTTGAAAAAATGTTTATTGTATATAAGAAAACATACGTGACAACCATATACAGGTGCCACTTGTCAGATTTTAATTGGTTGAAACAAAATTCTTACATACAATAAACATTATTTCAAAGTTGTTTACATACAATATACATAGCTTTAGTTATTTTCTACTATAGACATTCGTTCAAAGTTTCTTACATTCGAGGGAACTAAATGTATCCACTTTTATATAAGAGAGATGCATCCAATCATTTATTTAACTTCTTTACTTCTGAATAATACGAAATTCATCCACAATCAATGTTGTAAAACAACGACCTAATAGCAAAGTATAACACACAATAATCATATAATTAATCATAATGCATTAAGGGCACTAGTTAAATACTTTATTAAATGTTTCTTAACTAATGCACTAGGAGCACTAGTTAACAAATCCCTAAATTACATTCATAACACACAACTATATGAAACAAACTATTTGGTAACTGCTTCGTTTTTTAACTCCCATCAACGTGTGAAAAGATTATATGCATTTCATCTTTTTCTATTTTTCATTACTTTATTTAATTACTCATTTATTCTTAAATACACATGGAAAAACCCATTTTTGCCATTAACTAAATAAATAATTTCAAATATGCCATTAATCATCATGACCTTTAATTATTTTCATCCAAAGGTTAGAAACTGTTTTTATTCTAAACTTGTTCTCACTGAAAAGCCACCCTATATATATATATATATATATAATTATTAAAACAGTAGGAATCCAAGCTTTATAAAGCCTTCTTCCAACCTAAAGCTAGCTTCAAATATTGTCACTTAGGATTTATCTTATGTGACATCTCCATAAATTTTTTACAATATTTATCTTATTTATTAATATCAAAATAAATTAAGTATTAAATAAAAATATTATATAATAACTATAACATATATTACTACATGTTACGTACGTTTTTGTTTTTTTTTTTTTTTAACTTTTGATAATAATGTGATTATAGTAAGGATTTTTAAAAAGATATAGTTTGTCAATATCTAGCTAAAAGAGTTATGGCTCATTTAAACCCCAAAGTTGTATAATACAATTTTTTATTTTAATGAAGATATTTCCTATTACTTTTTTCTTTTGCTAATATAAAAAACAAATTTGCATAAAAAATCAACATATATAAACATCATACTATTATAACAACTTTGTTTATATCATTAATTTGTTTAAAAAATCTTGCACGATGTATTAGTTAGTTTCATCTATCTCTAAGTTTTAAACATATTCAATAGGTTCTTCATACATTATGAAATGAACTCTTTTGCATGATAGATGATGGAAATAGTTATTTTGTATTTAACTTTTATATCTTTCAACTATATGTTAAGCATTTGTAAGTAACATGTTTTTTCATAATTTTTAACATATAGATACATGTATCATCAACTTTATCTTAAACAATAATTTAAAACAACTCGCGCATCGCGCGGGTAAAAATAACCTATTAAAACAATAATTAATCGAGTCTTCTAAAACATTCTTCAAAGTTCAAATTCAAATCTATGCTAAAAAATTGCCACAAAGGATTTGTCCAATGTGTTATATATATATATAAAAAGAAACAATATCATATCTATCTTAGCTTTTATTTTTCAACCTTTTTGAACAATAATTATAACAATTCGTACATCGTGCGGGTAAAATACCTAGTATATATACACACACACACACACACACATATAGGGGTGAGTATCTAAGCTTAGTCGTGAAACAGTCACATATTGTTTTTTTAATCCATAAAAATCATGGTCCCATGCATTTATTCATTAATTAATAAATAATAAAATATTAGTATGTGAGGGGTTCTACACCTAAGCTTAGGTGCCGGACAACCTTATATTGCCTTTTCCCATATATATATATATATAATTACATTTTTGGTCTCTCAACTTGACAAGATTCACAGTTATTGCCCTTAAGTGATTTATTTAAAAAAACCCGAAAGTTGGTCAATTTTTTCAATTTACACTCCGCTAACGGACGCCGTCTATTTTGTCCTTTAAGTTAGGGGCTAACTCGTCATTTTGTCCGCTAACAACTGAACGTGCGATGCGCGTTCGGTCATAAGCAATTTCTATAAACGTTATTGATTCATCAATTATACACATAATAAGTATTTATCAACATAAGTTTGTTAGCTAATAACATCATAAACAGAAAAATAGATTACAAAGCATCATATCCAAACATTAAAAACAACAAACTTAAACATTAGCTAATAACGTTATAAATATAAGTGTGTTTATCTTATTACAATATAACTAAACATTAAAAAGCTACAAACAACAAACTTAAACATCATAATGTGCTTACAACCTTAATTTTTTTCTAAAGAATGTAACAATATATATTATTGACTTGGATTGTATAATTGTATTTTTATTGTTATGTCAAATCTAAAAAAGTTATAACCACTAAGAAGTGTGGGAGTTTTTCTTATGAAGACTCCGCATACCAAAACGGCTACCATCATTTCAAACCTGATTCGCCTCACCCTTATTGGTTGATCTTCTTGAGTCAACTGTGGTCCAATAAGAAAAAGTCAAACTCCGCAAGGGCATGATAGAGACTTGACATACTTATACATAAATCTCCTATGTTATAGTCATGTGAGTACACTATATATAATTTGAATCCTAATTAGAAAGAACAAACACAAGCACCAAGCACTAAAAGAAGTTTGTAGACATGAGCCCCGTACATGAGCCAAAACATAAAAACTGGCTCATTATTGTACAATAAAATAACAATGTATGTAAAAAATGAGAACACTATAGCAATGTTAATCTTATTTGTGTTGTAAATGATTGGATTGCTTATTTTATAGTTTTGCCTTTTTTCGTCCCCTACAACTCCTTAGTTGTTTAGAAGTTCTATTAAATTCAAATTTGGCTTTACGCATAAGACTATGACATGAGCAGAAGACCAATTTGAATACATGAGCTATATATAATTTAACACAAACCATTATAAAATGGTTCTTTTCATGGATAATGTACGCATAGAAGATTTTTAGAGTGGATCGTTATATATGTTCACGTAGCAGGCTAGCAGAGTCTCTTTATCTTTCACTATTCTATAGCATTTGATCATCATAGCCCCCACCTAGTTTGACACCGGTGATCAAACACACCACTACTATATTCGAGATAACCACATAAATGTAGAGTTGTACCGGCCCCAACCTGTTTTCTCACGTTACCTGACCTGGCCGGTGCACCCATTTGGGCAAGGTTAGTCACTCTTGCTGACACCCTGCAATATAGTAATGAGTCATTAGGTAACCCTAGAAAATTTCTTAAAAGTTCTAACTACTGGAACATAGTGCTAATGTTTGACTTATAGAATAAATATTGCTGAAGTGAATCAAGTTGATATGTTAGATTGCCAATCTACTTTCAAAGTCAAAATATGATGATAAGTTAAGTTAATACTCGTAGTTTGTAGTATCATGTAATCATAGGCCGGACACACTTCACCTATCGGTTGTTTGAGGTGTTTCTAGAGGAAATTGAGCATCTATTTTTTCTGCATATCAAATTATCATCAAAATTATCACTATTACCACAAATGCCCAAATATACACATACGTCACAAATTTTAAAAAATCTCTGGAAAATTTAACAGTAATAACCTAAACATAAGCAAGACCTATTAAATTTTGAATTCAATGGACTCGGTCTTGAAAATATTGCTTGGGGTCCTTCATTCTCTAACCTAAATATATTATCACAAATCAAAACAGTTAGTTGATTTCAAATTAAAAATAAAATTTTTTGACAAATTAAATGGGATATTTTTTCCTTACTATCAATTGCCGCCAAAATTCAAAATCCAGAATTACTCATCCTATTCTATATAGGAAAGGCTGAACTTTGAGAAATTTTGGAAGATTGTAGCGTATTTCCAACCACCTTTGGTACATTTGGAATGAAGGTTCTTCAACTGATGTTACACTTGCCACATAATAATCCTAGTTCATGAGCAAAGTAAGACAACAAAATAAAAAAATGAATAGCAACTCATATTAGAAAAAAAGTCTAACAATCTTAAATTTCCAAGTAAAAAGGCCACTATAAGTTTTCCTTGTAGTGTATATCCAATATAAAAATCATGTTATAATGTTCAAATCATTCGGCCCGTTGGGTTATTTATATTGAATCAAAAAATTATTAGGTCAAAGAGGACGAAATTAATGCAAAGTGCGTTGTTAGCATATCAGTATCGTAATTACATAGGATTGAAGATTGAAATTTTTAAGTGTTTCAAGCCAAGCCGACCCTCCCCATTCTGACTCTTCACCAAACCACCAGACCCTAAAAATATCATCACCTCTACATAGTAAATAAGAAGCATAATGGAGTCAATATTGTAAGTTTGCTAAGGTATTGGCATGGTATGGCAGGTGCTCATGATAACCGGTTGCAATTCAATGAGTCTTTTGAAGCCGTCATTCTTTTCGTTAACGATAATATCTCTTGGTTCATTGTTGTCACCGAAATCATTTGTTATCAGCACTACAATCTCAAAACTAGATGTGTGTTATACTACCGCCCGTTTGTTCTTTCTCCGAGTAAATATTTACCAAATCAATGAGGCTTTTAACCAATGACTCATCTTATCTGTCATCATTGCCCTGTGTACCTACCAAAGTAGAAATACGATTTCTGGTTTCATCCCGCGTATCATAGAAGTACATCTGCGGATACTTCAGTTGCCCTTCTTTGTATGTCAGGAAAATGTCGACAATTAATCGGTCATCTAGCCAAGTTGGGTGCGACCTTTGTAAGGAAGGACATTAATGTCCTGAACATCCAGCCACCGGGTGGGCATCATAATGTTAAAAAAAAAAACAGCTTAGCATGTTGACATCATCAAGGATAGGGAATTTGCATAAATTCATGTTGAGGGTTAGAGTTCGTTATCCCTAAGTGTCACACCCATGCCCAAGGTGGGCCCTAGCGGAGGGTGACTTCTTGAGATCACAATCACAAATTATAACAAACGACCTCTAAATGAGACGTTTTGAAATATTATTGATATAAAACCAAGATCTTACATGAAGTGTACAAAATTTATTCTAGAGATTTTACAACATGATTAGTTTAATGAAAATGCGCTTCAAAATCTTCGTTCTTTAGTGAATGCATATGTCACTCTTAGAGTATCTCCATTGATCTACCTTAGTTTCCTGTGAATACACACTAAAATACGTCAACAAAAATGTTGGTGAGCTCGTAGGTTTTTACCATAAACGTTCACATGGATCACAAGATTTCATTTTTTGTATAATATCACATGATATAAAAAGACCAATAGTTTCGAATGTTATGCCTTGAATGTCAATGCCTTAACCATTGCTACCCCTTTAGTTTGTGTTTCACTCCAACACTGTAGTTTCAAATATTATATGTCCGTTTAACCTAGCTAGCATGACTAGCCCGGACAGGGGTGTCAACCCCGATAGTACTATCCATAATATTCGCGCATTTGTTTCACGGCTCAAGTTAACAAGGGGCTTTCATGAGTGATTGTATACATAGCCATACACAAACTATTAAAAGTACTTGTGTCCATAAAATTGAGCAGTGTATTCTCACCCCAAATTATAAAATATTTAAAATGATGGGCTATGAGACTCACCTTGCAATAATGTCGAACGCCTGAACCTGGTAATAACGTCTAATGGATTCTCGAGCACTGGGTATGTCTACGAACGCCTAGACCTTTGTAGATGAACACGGGTTTCATAAATAACTTGAACGGACTCGAAATGTACTCGAAATATCCTTACTGTTATTCCACTAGTGACGCAGATGATCATACGTACCAACTAGAAGTAAGCTTATGAATTTATTACTACTCTCACACCCATGATCACGTGCCTCTATATATGTTGTTGTTTATCATTTTCCAGCCGCAAGCAAGAAAAATGGAGCGACGGAATGATAGTGTTTTGTTGATCATAATAAAATTGAAGGTACATTGCTTGAAGATCATATTCATTCAAGACTTTGATGCATGCACTTATTCTTACTTGAAACTTTTCTAGAGTGTTTATTCCATAAGAGGGAGATAGAAATATTGTTGGGTACATCTTGAAGTAAGATTATAAGCTCCTATTTATAGCACAAAGAAGAGTGGTGTTCCAAAATCGTGACTAGCAAGGAAGAGAAAAGAGAGGTACGTGTCTAGCTCCTAGATGTCCTTGAAGATGGAGGTGATCCAATAAGCTACTTGTTGTCCTTAGTTTGCGGCTGTTGACGCAAGGGAGAAAAGAAAGCAGATTGAAAATTTGCATTTTACTTTCTTTTGTGTGTGTATGCATGTCGACATCATAGATAGATAGATAACTAATTAAATTAGTCTTGCAAGTTGATGAATCATTTAGTTAGCTTCTCGTTATTTCTTTCTTTCATTTTGTTATCTACAACATTTACAGGATAAGAAAAGAAATATGGTTATGTATTTTTACTTCTACCAACTTGTATTTTATCATTTTTAATTTGTTGGAGTTTATTTGTACAAAAAGGGTAATTAAGTTTAAACATATTAGGAAAGTTTACTTCATGAGTTATAATATTAGATTTAATTTGTTGAAAAATGTTATGGTCTTGAGGCCTTCTATTGGTGCTTAGCCAAAGCAAACATGACATCTTCTCTATATTTGTTAATAATCAAGTTTTTCATGTACAATTAAAGGAGTTTGTGTGTATCAAAGGCTAAATGGTCGTAAATATTGGCTAGCAAAATGACAATTATTAGTTCTATCTAATTATATTCTTACATGATGCATATATATCTTTCATGAATAAATCAACTATTAAGACATATCTTATATTTGTAATAAATGTATTTAGTTGGAAATAACTAACCAATGTTTTGCTAACTGTAAAATAAACATTTACTTCATTAAAATAGAATGTCTAAAAAAAACCCGAAACTTGCTAGATGTTATACTAAGACCCTAGCCTACAAAACCTCTACACTTTTCCATCCGATGTCACATTTAAATCAAATTACATGGAACCATTATAAACGGCAAAAATGGGGACAACATCATTAATGTGTTATAGATTGATAACATGTACCATCAATAAATTAGATATAAGAATGAATTTGTGAATAAATAAGGGATGAGTATCCTGTAATGTAACAAACTTTGAATGAATGTCTATAATTGGAAATAATTAAAGCCGTGTGTATTGTATGTAAACAACTCGAAATTATGTTTACTGTATGTAAGGAAACATACGTGACAACCATATATAGTTGCCACTTGTTAGATTTTGATTGGTCGGATACATTTTCTAACATACAATAAACATAATTTCGAGTTGTTTACATACAATACACACGACTTTAGTTATTTCCTATTATAGACATTCGTCCAAAGTTTGTTACATTCCAGAATACTTATCCCAACAAATAATTGCGTATCCTTTTATTATAACTTGAGCGCTATATAAATGTCTGATAACTTTAAGTTATTGTTTGTGGAACAGAAAGTGGACTTGTTTTCGTACCTTGTTGTTGCAAATTGCCCTGCTGTTTTTGGAGACAATGATTTTCATAGATATACTACTTTAGTCATTGCGAAATCTTTGGTTGCAATATATATCCTTACTAGTGCTTAGACTCGCGCGATGTGCTTGCAGTCGTAAGCAAATTTTCAAACTTTATTCTTTGAGCAATTATACACATAAGGAATTAGAAATATAATTGTGTAAGCTAATAACATCATAAATAGGAAGATAAATTACAATAGTGTCGATTAGAGATCCATGTGAACATAACTTTACCATATAACTAAACATAAAAAAAACCACAAACTACATACTTAAATATTAATTTGTTAAGTTGACTTCATGCTTGATTTCTTTTGTTTCATTGACTTGGCTACATCTTTATGTGAAATTTAATCTTCTTGTATACCAGAGACATTATTGCAAGAAATGTTGGATTATTAGATTCATTTCCAACTGCATAAATCTCATCTTGTGGAATAAAATTGGCGCATAAATGGAAGACGGATTATATTGATTCAAAATGATATCATATATGGTACGGGGATATATAATAGAAAGAATTGGGATTTTGGGACTTATGCTCATCCCTACACCTTAATGATAAAAATGCCCGAACGTGGGAGTTGGGACGACAATGCCAGAAATTTCAGTTTAAACAACCCTTCAGAGAAAATAAAAGGTAAAATTAAAAACTTAGTAAACAGACAAATCCCAATTGAAATGTTTCAAGTGCAATTGAAATTCCTAGTATAAAACGACTTACTAAAGATGTTACTTGTTAGATATAGGTTGACAAATCCCAA
Source organism: Erigeron canadensis (assembly GCF_010389155.1). NCBI lineage: Eukaryota > Viridiplantae > Streptophyta > Magnoliopsida > Asterales > Asteraceae > Erigeron > Erigeron canadensis. The sequence continues at coordinate 40,123,939 of NC_057763.1, forward strand.
TTGAAATATTTTAAGTGCTTTTAATTCATAACCCTATAGCAACCTCCTCCTCCCCTTCCTCCTCCTCCTCCTATATCATTTTAAATATATGATGTCATAATAAATTTTCTTTTCTTTCAAAAACTATTTTTATATTTGCCCCCATGTCATTTTTTTTTCTTTTCATTTTTTAACCTTACTTTTTTTAATTAATACGAAAAACGATCGACTATATTCTAACTATTTATTTTTGTATTCATATCTACCATTGATTTATGATATATTTTTTTTAATCTTTTCATCACCCTAACCGGTTTTATATATTAATGTTTATCTCTACAGGTTTACAAGTATGTTATTATCTCAATATCAAATTATAATGTATTGACAACAAATTACATACATAATTCAATATATTTTTTTGTTTTTAATTTTTAATTAAGTGGCCCGGGTTAAACCCGGGTTGATTAGCTAGTGTATTGAAAACGTATTATTTTTCTTTTTAATTTATTCTTTTTGTTAATGTCTTGTTTAGATTAGTATAACGGTATTTATGTTATTGTATATTTATTTACTTTAAATAAAATATATTATTTTAAAATAAAAAGCCTTGTGTTTTTAAATAAATAAAAGTGGGCACCCAATGATAGATGAATTGTTAAGAGGAAAAATAGTAGGGGAAAAAAATGAGAAGGTGATGCTAATGTGGCACGAAAAAGTGTAGGTGAAAAGATGAACGGTTACGAATGGTCTTAGACTAATTGGAAAAGGTCGGTTAAGTTGCTAGGTGATAATGGCGGCCTGTTATTACATATAGGTGAAGAGGCCGAGTGATAATATACCGGTGAATTTAATTACCGACTCATTTGTAGGGCCATGAATTGTCAGGAAGTTGACCAAAAATTCCCATATACTTTGTCATCTCATGTGAATTTAAATAAAGGTAGGAACCACATGGTAGATAAATGGTTAAGGAGAAAAATAGAAGGTGAAAGAGATAAGAAGGTGATGTTGATATGACGGAAAAAGTGTATGTGAAAAGAATGAACGGTTATGAATGGCCTTATTTTCTCTCTTGTCCCTTAAAATTACTCTATTACCCCCCTTTTGTTTTTTATTTTCTCCATTTTGTCAAATGAGTAAATTTGTCATTTAACTTTTTATAAAGTTGAATTATCACTAAAAATGCATGTGAGAATAATTTTAAATCTACTAATCCCAATGATAATCGCCCTCCCCTAACTCACCCCACCCCCCAATCCACCCCTATTGTCCCGAAACACCACAAACCAACCATTACCCCAATCTCTGATAACGCAAAATGATAAAGTCCAAAACACTAATATTGGCGTCAAGCTTGCGGAGTTTGCAAAACTCTTTTAATGTTAAAACTATAGTTTTTATTGCCACTAAAAGAGTATACAAACTCAATTGAAAGGTCTGAGTCTTTTACTATGTAGGATCCCTCGTTTTTCCAATTTAAATCTATGGTGAAAAAGAGAAATTTTCTTATGTGTTTGAAGTATGATCAAGGGGTCGGTAGATATGTCGTGTAACCTAGTTAATGTATCTGCTCTACAGAGATAAAAGGACTTTATGGGAGGGGTTGCTCTCTCACAAAGAATAAATAGATGGATTATGAGTGATGCTTTTGGTGACTTTAAAGAAGTTAAAAATGAAAGTGAAATGCAGAATTCTTTAGGCTTGTGCGCCAATTAAGTTCTAATGAAGTTAATCAATTCATTTAAGATATAAGAATGGAGGAAATATGGATCAAAGAAAGAAAGTTTACTTGCATCAGACACCCGGTGGGAGAAAGAGAAGCAGAATTGATAGTATCTTAACATTTGACAACTTCATCACACATTGGCCTCAAGTTAAGGTTTTCATTGTGCCTCAATATACATCAGATCACTACCCGATGACCATTGTCTGTGCAAAAGTTGACTATGGTTCTGTCCATTTAAGTTGTTCAATTTGTGACTTAATATCAAAGGCTTCAGCTTCAGCGATGCCATTGAAAACGTGGATGATGAAGTAACATTAAAAAATGTTCATAAAGATCGACGACTTATGAAATGGATAAGAAATGTGAAAAAGGAACTCATGAATTGGAGAAAGGTGAATAACAAGAGTGATGGAGAAACCAGATTGATAATTGAAGACATGTTGGGTCAATTGGATGTTATCGAGGATATAAGAGACCTAAATGTCGAGGAAAGGACAACCCAGGTTTGATTTAAAGATAAAGTTGGCAGCAATTAAGGAAATAATGGGAAAAAAACTTACAACAAAATGCTAGAATCAAGTAGACGGTGGAAGGGGATGAAAACACAGCATTTTTCCATCGTATCATGAAGCATCATGTTACCATCAATAGTATACATGGGCTTAGAATTGATGGGCATGAGTTATAGATCCCAGTAGTGTAAAAGGAGCACTCTTTAATTATTTTTCGAAGAAATATTCGTAAGGGGTGGTTCGTGATATGTAAGAAAAGTTTTAATAATTTTCCAATCATTCAAGAAATATAAAGATAATTCAAACAAGCATAAGTGTTTATATACTTATGTACTTCAAATCCAAACAAGAAATATAAAGATAATTCATGTTCAATGTATATAAATAAAGTAAAAAATATAAGATAGGATCAACCAGATGCTATTGAATCATAAAGATGGTAGAACTTTTTCAAATCCGTTTGAAAAACACAAAGAAGCTCTAAAATCAACCTAGAAGTGATAATGTGTGGCTAGGATGAGTTATGGACCAAGTATTTATGGTTTATATAAACGCCCGTGTTGATCGACCTTTACGAGCGGTGCTCGTGAGAGGATACAAGTGCCGCTCGTTCGCTCGTAAACCTTCTGTTCCAAAGGAATGGTGTTGGTGATAAATTTGAGCGGGATTTGTCTTCAGCTTTAACACGAAAGTTAAAGATATTTCTCTCGCGGTTCCATGTCCAACTCACTCCTCATAAACGAAATTCAGATGAAGAAGTTATTCCCAAAATACAAAGACAACATCGTATGCTTCACATTGCCTTCAATTCTTTGGCTAATGTTAGAAGCCTTTCAGATCTGCTTGAAAAACCTCAAAGAAGCTCTAAAATCGACCTAGAAGTGATAATGTGCTGTTGTAATGAGTTATAGGCCAAGTATTTATGGTTTATATAAAGGCCTGTGTTGATCAACCTTTATGAGCGACGTTCCTGGGAGGATACAAGCGCCGCTCTTTCGCTCGTAAACCTTTTGTTCCAACGGAACGGTGATGGTGATAAGTTTGAGTGGCATTCGTCTTCAGCTTTAACACAAAGTTGTAGATATTTCTCTCGCAGTTCCATGTCCACCTCACTCGTCAGAAAGGGAGTTTGGATGAAGAATTTATACCCAAAATAAAAAGACAACATCATATGCTTCACATTGGCCTTTAATTCTTCATGTTCCACTTGCTAGTCTTCGTTCTTGATCTCTTTAATTCTCGTGGCTTCAAGTTGATTTAAGGCGCTTACCCCTGCTTGCATGCTCTGTGAACCTACAAGAATATTTCATTTCATTATGCATCAAAAGTTCACTAATCCAACTCATATTTACATTAAAAATGACCAAAAGATATGAGGGAAAACCTTAAACAACTCACTCATTGGTTCAACACATGCATATAAAACGATGGTTGAATATGGCGGTACTTTCTTGTTGCATGAATATATAAATAGACTCATGGGTTGTATATGTCTATATCGTCATCGGCGTACATTCTTATTAATCCATATGCTAATTTAGTTGGATAGCAGGTATAATATCCATTTGTTTTTGATAAAAGTGTGGCATGTGGAGGATTTTGTTAGTGAATCATGTTTCCACTTCAAGCATCCCTTACCTACTTCTTTCACTTCCTCCAATTCTACTTCTCAAACCTTCTTTATGTGTGTGATTTCTCATTTTCTTCCAATAGATAAATCATTCATGGGATAATAATAACAATAATCTCCAAATTTTCTAACAATTAAATTGGTGGGTTGAGACGTTGAGTTGTATATGTATATATGGGTCGACATTTTACAAGGAAAAAGGGAAAGGAAGAAAAGTTGGTGATTATTTATCTTTATCATTGTTGGTATCTTTCCTAGGTATGATTCTTGTTTCATCTTGTTAATTATAATTAGGGTTCATGCATTCACTTAATTTGGGGTTTTGATGAAATGGATAAATTAAATTATTTACAATTTAGGGTTCTTGAATTGATAAGAATTGGGGGTTTTTCTTAAAATGGGTTATTTACTTAAAATCAAGCTAGGGTTGATGATAATTGATAAATTGGGGATTTTTAAGTGAGATGGCTCTGTTGTAATGTTTTTCTAAATTCTTGTTTTTAATGAAGCATATTGATATGTGGTTGCATGAATATTTTGATAAAGTGTTTTTAGTGATTTTTATGGCCAAAGTAAGAAAATGAAGATTTTGAGTAGTAATGTAGTATGAGTGTATGACCATATAGAATTAGTTATGAAAAGATGGAAAGAATGATTTTTGAGTAAAATGTCGTATGGTCATATTGAAGAGATAATGAAATGATGATTTTTGTACTAAAATGAGTTATGGCCATGATGTTGTAAAAGTAAAATGAGATCTTGAAATAAGCCAACTTTAGAGAATGATGAAAATGTGAATTATGTAAAAGTTGGATTGGGCATTGAGATGCTAGTAAAGATGGTAAAGTATGGCTTGTTAGCATTGTGTATGAAGTAATTGAGCTTGATGACCTTATATGTGTAAATTGTGAATTATTGCTAGGTGGAAAGCAATATGATGGTTATGTGGTAATCATGGATTTGGTTGTCGTAAAGGATGTGAGTACTCTTGCATACGATTATATGTACGTTGGGTCAATTACCATATGATGGTGGATTTCGTGTGTGGTAATCGATTTGGCGTTAGGGCCTAATATGATGTCGGGACCTAAGAATCCCATAGTTGAATTGAGATGAGGCCTAAGAACCTCCTGAGATTATTGTTTAGCGTATATGGATCCATGTATGTTTGGTTAGCGCAAAGGTGAGTATGCAAGTGATGGTTTGATGATGTCATTGGCTACATGTGATAGTCCGTTGTGTTTTTGCCCTCCTTCGTGTGTATAAGCGTATGCAATAGTATTCACTAAGATTTGACTTATCCTTTTAGTTGTTTACCCTTTTTATAGGTCGTCCCGGATGTGGAACAAGATTTTGTGCTTGAAAAATTATGATGATATGAATTGTGGAAATGTTGACTTTTACGGTAAAAATTGATTTATGGCTAGAACCCTTAGTGACTCCTTTGGACTAATAGCTCTTGGTACATAATGCCAAATCTTGCATAATGCTAAATCTTGCATTGCTTATGGAATCAAGTTGTTTTTATGTTGCATCAGGGACTGGTGGAGAAGAGGCTTCTCTGTTTGCAATGGACATCTTCAAAATGTAATTTCTGGATATTTGTTTTATCAAGATATTAAAATGTTCTCTAAATTTCTGATCCCTGATGTTTAAATCATACCAGGTATGAAAGATACTCTCAGAAAAAAGGATGGAGGTTTGAGGTGGTAGATGTCACAGACTCAAATATGAAAGGATTTAAGGTCGGTTACATCTTATCGGATTAGGTTATATTGACATAAACATAAAATTTGAGTAATTTAAATGCATAATGAGTGTATCTTGTTTTGTTGGCAGGAAGCAAGTGCTGCAATATCCGGGGCGGATGTCTATGGAAAACTGAAATTCGAGAGTGGAGTGCATAGAGTGCAGGTTCTACTTCATTCTGAAAGTGACCGACTACTAGTATGAGGCACATTATATAGTAATTGGTTTTAATTTTGCAGCGAGTTCCCATTAATGAAAAGTCTGGACGTGTTCATACAAGTGCCGTGTCTGTTGCTATCCTTCCCCAGGCAGATGAGGTGATGAGTTGCTAAAATAGTTTTAATTCTGTTATCTAATTAATTTGGAAAATATTTTACAAGGCGTGTATGATTGATGATCCATATTTCTGGAGATTACTGAAGTGGTGTTTTGCAGGTAGATGTTCAACTGAGGAACGAGGACTTGAGAATTGACACATATAGGTCTGGGGGATCTGGTGGTCAGCATGCAAATTCTACTAATAGTGCTGTTCGAATCACCCATATACCATCTGGCCTCACAGTTGCCATACAAGATGAACGCTCACAACATATGGTAGGTATCTTGTTTTTAATAAGCTTACTGCTGCTATATACCCTTGGAAATCATTTTTGTTTCTCTTGGTTTGATGATAGAACAAAGCTAAAGCGCTAAATGTATTGTGCGCGAGACTGTATGAGATGGAGAGATGTAGAGTTCACAACAGTAGATCTAAGCTAAGATCAGATCAGGTATAGTTAAGCATGATTAGATGTTGTATAATATTAAAATTGTTTCTTTATCAACTACATTTTGTCCGTTCCCTTAAAAACAGATTGGTAGTGGAGATAGATCTGAACGTATACGTACCTACAACTTTCCACAAGGGCGAGTGACGGATCACAGGATTGGCTTCACTCATCATTCCATCAGCGATATGATACAAGGAGAGAGTTTAGACTACTTCATCGATGCCTTCTTTTGCAGCAAGAAATGGATGCAATTGCAGACTTTCAGCGCCAGTAGTGGTTGATTTCCTTGTTACCAACTCTATATTTATTTTACAACTTCAAGCATATTGCTACCTGATGATTAAAATAGTTTTCTTAAAATAATCTAGTGAGCACTGATGATTTTGACGTGTATCTGGTAGTACTAGTAGTCACAGAACCGTACTTGTAAAGATATTTTCTGTTCATTCGTTCTTGCTTTCTTGCTCAAGACTTCACGTTGTATTATCCGAGTGAACCAAATTATGTTAGATAACCAACCACTCATTCAAGTAAATGGTCAAACATTTTAAGTGTAAAAACAACCAACACTTTGAAAAGTATAGAAAATTGAATTGGATGGTAGCGAATGCTGCATCATGCTATTCTTTTGAAACGGTAATGGATGCCATTGCAAACTTTATCGCTGTTGGTCCTTCAGTCCTTGCCAGTTGCCACCAACAAAACAGTTAATATATTTAAAACATATTGCGACCAACATACTTTTATTAATACTTGATGATAGTCATCATAATATTTCAATGAATGGTAGTGATATTGGTTTTGAAAATAGGTGTTAAAAATATATTTTTAACTGATTAAAGTACAAAAAAGTATCTGGCTCCACTCTTCCCACTACCATTTCAGTCTCTAAGCAAAAACTGAGCCATTAATAGGTTATGTTGCACAAACTGAAATACTAAAAACTGATATCTATTCATCATCACTTTCGTCACTATATGAAACAAGCCCGCCAGTGACAGCATTTTGGATAGGCCTTGAAGGTATCTCTGTATCAGTAGTGCTAATAGTGGCAGAATGGTGTTCTGTCAAAATCTCTTTGCATTCATCAGAGTTGACCTGCTGATCTGTTCTTGGTTTCTTTGCTTGAGGCTTCACTTTTATAACTACTCCTACCGAACGTGCACGTGGTTTCTTCTCCGCGAATGCTTGTTCCTAGAAGCCAAATACACAAATGATTATTACAAGCCTGTGTAGGAATGCCACTTCAACAATGAATGTCAAAAGTTTGTGTCCCTACTCTACAATCAGTGAGTAATATCTAACAATCAACTCTAACCGGAGGTTTAGAAGAAACAACAGGTGTTTCCTTCAGTTCATGTAGAACGGCAGATCGTGCAGCCACTTCTTCCTGCATTTTACATATAAAAGATGGTTTTGTAAGGGGCAACAAAAATGTGCGTCACAAATCATCATACATGAAAAGCGATATCGCCTTTAGGTGCAGGGAAATGCTCAAAAAACACATAGTAAACTTACTTGGAAACTGCGCAACTGTTGGGCTTCGTCACTTGCTAATTGCTGTTCATATTCCCTCCTCGACTACAGAGACAAATGAGCAATTTCAGGTTGCAGAAAATAAAAATCTGAATATAAGAAAACCTAGGTCCTTAATTTCAACCATCTAGAACCCACGCAAATGCTACTTGCTATGCAAAATAATATCAAAAAGGATTATAACCAGCTCCAGGCTATCAAGAAACTCAGTCTCATCATCATCCAATGCTTTTGGAGGTCCTGCAATACAAATAAATATGAAAACGAGCAATGAACTGTCTGGCAATTTTTTCAAATTGAACAAACTTCCAAAAGCATCAAATGAAATTATGTGATTCCACTCACTATGCTTAAACCTTTCATTAAACTCTGCATCTTTTTTGTCCTTATTCTCCTTTAAGATCTGCGGCAAGTTATTTATCAACCAGATATTGAAAAAGAACAAGCTTGAAAAGATTATCAATGAATGCAAAAGTAATACACACCAAAATGTACTATTGGCTTATAGCATTAACTATTCACAAAAGCCATGAGTGAAGAAGGAGCATAAAGAGCTTTTCTTGGTTGGATCATAAGAGTAAAGCCTTTGTTCCAAACTTCATTGAAGGATCTTCAACTCAAACTTATCAAGAAACATAGTGATGTAATTTAAGTGTAATTTAGGCCCGTTGCAAAGTAAAAAGTATAACACCTTATGTTCAGTTTTTTCATTTTATTAGCACAAAACAGCTATTCCATTTACTCGAATAGGATAAACATACTAAGTTTTGGCCAAACATTAAAAGTTGGCTCGTTTTCAAGTATTTCTTTACCTAGTAAGCTGTGACTTTCCTAATTGTGTAAATTTAATGAGAATTCCGTGTGTTGTCATTTTTTCCCTGACATAGTACAAGATACGATATCGTTTCCAAGGATTAAATTCAAGTTAAAACCCTTCCCCAAATAAATACACAAAACTTTCTGTTCCTCCAGGCAAAAGCTTAATCAGGGCCAACTTCAAATCCAAAGAACAGTAAGTTCTTCCAATTAAGACAGACCAAAAATGTTGTTGTTAGTTGTTACCCTATAGTATTTTTATTATATGCAAACCTATTATAAATAGAGAAAGTGTCAACCTCGAACTTTTTATCATCGGTTTCAACTCAAATTCTTGAAACCATCAAACAACACTAGTTCCAGCAAAAATATGTTGTTACTCGCAGATACTTTTTGTTCTTGAAAAACCAGCAAAGTTAGATCAAGTGGTTGATACCCTTGTCTATGGAGACAGAGCTCGGGTTCTAAACTCATGTCTTGCAAGGCCAAAGGTCCTTTTCTAACTAAGAACCTAGAAGCAGTCTTTCTACCTTGTATAGAATCTCAAATCTCAACCCCCATACACCGTCGTGGTATTAGGACCCAAAACCCGTGGAAGATGACATTTGGTATTACTTATTCACACCCATGTAACCTATCTAATATAGCCACTGAATTTACCATCACCAATATATCTATTAAGTTGCTGCTGTGTTGTTGTTTTGTGCTTTTATTGTTGTTTATTACTCGTATCATTTATCGTGTTTACACACACACAAACTTGGATACTATAATAACAAATCACTAAATTAATTATTACCAGTTTGCCAGCATAAGAGATTAAGAGGAGTATGGGGATAAATATGTATGAAAGATGGAAAAAGGTACCTCAAAAAGGGGGCGATCTCGTTGGGCAGTTCCATCCTCAACTCTTGGTCCTCTTGCTTTTTTAGCTTCCTCCAACTGCGTGTGTATATATAATATATATTCATTCATTAATTAAAATGAGCTAATTAAATATCAACAAATCAATCAATCAATGTTGATATGATAAATTAATTAATTAATTGGTGTACCTGAGACTCTGATACAAAATTCATCAGCCTAGGTGGCGGAGGAGCATCAGCCATTTTTCTTTTTCTTTTTCACCTCCAGCGCCGTTCGTTTCGTTATTTACTTGCTTACTTCATTGGGAAATAAAAGAAATAATAAAATAATGATTATTTTATTAAAAAAAAATGAAAAGAAAAAACAAGACACTGGAATAAGCGAATAGACTAGGTTATTTTTTATCACAAAGGTACTGGTTTGTGATGAATATTTTACATCTAAGTTTTTGCCACATACAACGACTAATGTTTTAGACGGTAGATATTATATAGTGTTTGTATTTATATTGCGGTATTGGTAATGGTAATGAGCCTAATCCGGCAATAGCCGGGTTTGAAGAAGGTACGATGTAGACAACTTTACCCTTATACAAAAGTAGAGAGACCGCTTCTAAAAGAACCCCGATCCTAAAATATTCTCAACAGCAAAGTAAAACCTAAGCCGAAAGAGAAAAAACACTCAATTATATCAAAACACTCAATTATATAAAAAAAATAATAATAAATTATATTAAGTTTATCATTACCTTTTGCCTAATATTATATAGAGAAAATGTCACAAATGGTCCCTGTGGTTATTCATATTATCATTTCGCCACCCTATATTTTTTTTTCTTTGTAAATCGTCCTTTGGTTTTTCATTTTCGTTGCTAGAAGTTTCTGACACTAACATCCGTTAGTTTAAGGTCATTAGTGATGGCATAATCGTCTATTTACATAAAAAGAAACACCCTTCTTCCTCTTTCTTCTCCCTTCTTTCTCCAGCCACCAACACCAAAAAAATCCGATCAAACACAAAACTCTATATCCAGATTCATGTTTCTCTTTCTCTCTACAGATCTTTCATCTCCATCTTCTTCAATTTTAACATAAAATATTTTTAATTAGATTAAAACCATAAATAAAAATCCTAAGATCTGGGTCTACAGATGATTATCTTCATGCTTAGAACATAATACAAATTAAAGATTAAACATAATTAAATTAATTATTTATTCTCAAAAAAGAGTTATGGTTGTCTTTACGCCTTAGAAACCTATACGCATAAAAACGTTACAGTATCCTATAACCCATTTTGTACAAGTGTAAATGGAAATACAACTTATTGCTTTTTTTGTGAGTTGTCAACTAAAAACATAAAGATCCTGATATATAGTAAGTTTTACATAGCATGTGTGATTACAACTCATCCATGGTTGTCTAGTAAAAGCCATCCAATCATGTTCCTTTAAATGTATATTGATCTATACATTTGGAATATTCAGAGGTTAAATATTGATCTAGTAAAATCCGACTTACTTTTCCCCAAATCTAAACTTATTAGCTCCACCGAAAACAATTCTTCTTATTTCATCTTATACGCCACATCGATTGAGTAAAGACCTTTATCTGCTACTCTGCCTTCGATCGCCGTGAAAATATCACCGACGTCACCGTCTTCAGTAGCAGCAGTACCGTCGTCATCGGTTAACTTTCCCCCTTTTACTCTTTCGTATGCATCGGACATATTGATTCAAGAAACAAACAATAAAACTCCAATATTATTACTGGTGATCTATGTATATATCTTTATTATTACTATAATTATTGAGTGAACTTTCATGATTTTGGTTCTTAAAGAGATGGGTATTGAATAATTGATTGAATTTGAGTGTTGGTTACATTTGAAACTTGATTGAATTTGAGTATTGATTAAATTTTGTTACTGACAAAGTTATGGTGGTTGAAGTTGGATACAAAATGTGTTTGTGTATATATAAGCATATAAAGTGTATATATACATACATTGTTAATTAACAATTGTTTTTATCACATATAGTCCCTTGCTTGTTAAAAGGACGATTATACCCTCACGTGGTATGCACGTGAGGAGTTTTAACGCGTAAAACTAACAGAAGTTAGTGCTAGGGACTGTTGGTAATAAAAATGAAAAGCCAAAGGACGGTTTGCAACGAAAAAAAAACACATGGGGTGAAATGATAATATGAACAACTACAGGGACTATCTGTGACATTTTCTCTATTATATATTAACATGTTTGTGTTGATTGCATATCACAAAGAATTTGTAATAAGTTTATCATTACCTATTTCAAAAGTCACAAAATTGATCAACATATACAAACAAGTTTAGCCGAACCTAACCAAGTCAGGTTTGATGCCAACTAAGTTCGAACTCAGCTGGTCATGAGTTTTATGTGTCGATCTTGAGTTTCTAGCCGAACCGAACCAAGTCGGGTTCAAATTTTAACTTAGTTTGAACTTGGTAGGTCATGAGTTTCACGTGTCAACCTTGAGTTTGACCAAGTATTTTTGGAGACTCGAGCTCAAATTTTTTAATCAATATATTCATTTTTAGTTATTAGATAACTATTTATGTAAAATGATAAAAATGTAATTATTATTGTTATTACCATACTCCTAGTTAAATTCCCTGTCTTTTGTGTTCATTTCATACATCAAATTATGATCACTTATCCTGTAGAGTGTGAGGTGATGAATTTGATCGTAAACGCCATTGTTTAGGCTACAATTGAGATTTGCAATATCATGAACATCAAAAACAAGAATAGAGACATGAATTTCCAACATATTTACAGCAAGATCGCTTCTTTTTGCAAGTATAATTGGTAATCTTGGTTACATAACATACACAAACGCGGGGAATAACTATCAGGACTATGCAAGCTCAAGAGCCTTTGATACATTTGGGGTTTCTGCAGGCTCATGCAGCATGACTGCATTATCTGCTAGCTTAAGATCTGAGAGGGCTTGACTCAGTGATTCAGCTGTTTCTGATATTTCATGTTCCCTTATGGTACCATCTGCTGATGACATCTTATTGTCTGCTTCCATGAGTTTATCCAATTCATCTTCGATATCTTCATCAAATTCTTCATAAGATGAAACCGACCCTGAATCCACATAAACTCGTCTAAGAAAAAGATACTAAGATCTTGATGAAGCTATTCTTTTCTTGGTATAGGAATACAAATAACAAAAATTAAGGAACTTGTGGAAGTACCTATGACTTTATCTACTTCCTTTTGTGAACTAATTGTGTCATCAAGTTCATCTATGCAGTGCTGCACTTCTTCTATGGTGATTATCTTATCCTTCATTGCCTTTGTGCCAGTTTTAATAGCTTCAAAAACCTTCCAGAAGAAAGTAACATGTGAGTAGAGACGGCAAAATGGGAGAGACAGAGGGGATGTGTGACGGGCTATACCAATACGAGTCAGATTAAGTTGACCTGAACCATTTTTTGTTAATTACTGTATTAGATTGACCTGTAAACCAATAAAAGATTGAACAAACCTCTTTTGAGTCTTCAGCATCAGCTATGGCTCTGAGGACTTCCTCTACTCGCCTTAAAAAAACATCACATTTTTCTCTACTTTCAGAGGACTGCTTCAGTTCCCTAGCGTGCCTTAACGCAATAGCTTTGTTCCCAGCTTTTAGAGAAGCCAAAGCTAACATTTTGGACCTACAGAATGACAGTATAACACATGCCATCTTAAAAAACTTCTTTAATCAACTTATGCGATCAATTATTTTGCCTTAAATGTCAACATAAGATATGAAGCAATTGTCTTTTTATACTTGCTTGAGAGAACCACTAGAGAGTAATGTTTCTTTTATTTTTTTGATGCGGAGCATTATAAACTTTAGTTATCCTTAGATACTATCCCGATCAAATTGTGAAGAATATTAATGTTAAGATATGCAACACTATCAGTCAAGTCCGTAGTTTATATGGGTTTGCAAATTCATTAATTGCGCCTACGGTCCCTTATATATTATAGTAAAGTAATACCACAATTTGTCTTATAACAGAATAATTATCCCTCACAACCATCCACAAGCTGGCATACAAAAATAGCCTATACTTACTTGACATAACGTTGATCGATCATATTAATATGTACTTGGAGCTTCTCTGCTGTCCAAGTCAAATGCAGCACATCACAATCTGAACTTGTAATACCAGAAACTGTCTTGGAAGAAAGCGAGACTTTCACACCCTGTTATAGAAAATCTCAGAGTATAAGTAATTATTGCTTCAACTACAATTCAAAGTTTCAAACCAATGTCATAACTGACTAAAGAATAATAATATGGTTACAAGTACCTCTATAAGATCCTCCCGTCTGATAGCAAGGTACTTGGCTTTCCCATGTTTTGACAAGTGGCTCAAAATCACTGATGCTTCTTTTGCCCCTCCACAAATCACTTGGAACTTGTTCATCGTGATAATGCATGATGAAGTCCAGTGATCGTCCACCAAACATTTAATAACTTCATCAGATTTCTCCTATATATTCAAAATAAAGACCCATTAACTACTACCTTACATCATAATCAAGACATGCTTCTTTCAGCCTTTCAGGCAAATGACACAAAAAGTTACTCAACCTATAGCAATATTATGTTCAAGGTACTAAACTTTTTATGGTAATTGCTATTAATATAAACATCACACTTATGTTTGGCACACAAAAAATAGGACTTTTGTTGGTCGTTACCACTCCACACGTCACCACCGTGCATCTACGATTCACAACGCTAATGAGTATTTAGAAATATACAGAAACAGACCTGAGCATGTCAATTATTCATTTATTCTAGAACTGGTTTAGTAGAATACTCTAGCTTTAAAAATGCAATGTAAGAATTCAATACATCCAACATCAAATCAGCTCTTCCTATTCAATATTTATCTCTCTAGGTTGACTAATGGTTACTAGAAATTCGACTGAAATTGGTGATTTGATGATAGAGCAGCTACCTAAAAAGCTTGGTACCTAAAAAGGGAAATCTAGTATAAGTTGACTAACTTTATGTGTCGTTTGCCCTGATTTCGTTAAGTCATGACACGTTCTACCGGTTATATGCATATATAGTTTTATTATACCCTACCTAACTACCTACCTCTAAGAGAGTTGAAACAATGTAATCGTCTTCGGATGAGAATGCGGGTTTAGACAAGGGAAGGAAATGTCTAACTTTGCGAAACAACCGAGTGAGTTGACCACTCTTTGGATCAATAACATCACTACTACACGAAAGAAGCTCACCGCAATTATACATTTCAACCTGAAGTACATAAACAATGATAACATTTACTTTTTTTATATGAAAAAAAAAAATTTTTAATAAATATAGTACTTACTAGTTACTAGTAGAAAAGCAAGTAAAAAGAAACTAACCAATACATCATCAATACATAAAGGAATTAAGCCTCCTTTATTAAACCATACATTTTTAACCTAAAAAAATAAAAAGAATGAGCAAAAGATCAATTAACTTGTTATATATTAATAATTAAGGAGTGATTAATAAATTTGGTAGGGGATTCGCACCACAAACAAACACTGACCACAGAAGGGCGAATGATGAAGATGTCGAGATGGTTAGCGATTTTGATAATTAAATCTCTCCAGAAATGATAGCGTGGCTCCCAGTCAGATTTTTGGCCGCTGAAAGCTTTAAATCGTGCGCTGGTCATTACATCCGAATCCCAATCAGGAACTTCTTTCTCTATTATTTCTCTTACTTCCATCATTTGTTTTCTGTAATCAAACTATGGCCTGTTTCATCAGTCAAATTTTGGTGTAGTAGAATGAGGGAATTTTTTTTTTTAGATATATTTAAAGGCCTGAAAATATAGAAGTTGAAAGAAATTTGTTCGATGAGCAAATGTTAAACAAAAGGGGGTGTATTTACTTTTCCAGAATTATTTTTAACAAGATCACGAAATTAGAAAGGGAATTTTGGGAATTTTGGTAAATATTTTTGTGTTTACTCGCTAAGTAAATATCATCAAAATAGGACTAAATCGACTTCACACATATCACCTTATCACCAAATTAGATAGAAATTCAAGGAATTATGGTTATGATTATCTATATCTATATCTATATCTATCTATACTATATTATAAAGCAGATTTTCCCTAAATTTTCAACATTGAACTCGATTTTAAGTACTTCCCCAAAATGCCCCTCCTATCTATTCTGTATTTATTTAAAATAACTCTAATACCCTTTCTCTCTTTTCAAATCTCAACCAATCATCTTTTTTCTCTTTCCTCCATAAATCATTTATTCCTCCAATTCATTCAAAATCTTTTATCTCAAAAACCGTACATCGATAAATTATAAAAATTGTATGGGTGTTCTTAAAATTTCATGCTCTTTCATTAGAGTTGTCATTCGATATACTTTTGACAAATTTTTAAATTCAAGGGCGGAGCCCGTACAGCTAAGGCATTTGACTATCATACTCTATGACATATCAACTCCTATAACCTATCATACTCTATGACCTAGGTATCACCCACCATCTCACCGCCGCAACGCGTGGGTACTTGCTCTCGTTATATTATAGAGCAGATTCCCCGTCTAGTTTCGACATTTACTCTTCCAAAGTGCCCCTTCTATCAGTTCTATATTTACCAAACACTCTTTCTCTCTCCTAAAATCTCAACCAATCATCTTTTTTCTCTCTCCTCCATAAATCATTTACTCTCCCAATTCATTCAAAATCTTTTATCTCACAAACCGTACATCGATAAATTATAAAAATTATATGGGTATTCTTAAAAATTCATGCTCCTTCATTAGATATGTCATTCGATATACTTTCGACGAATTTTTAAATCCGATGGCGGAACCCGTACGGTTAAAGCCTTTGGCTATCACACTTTATGACCTATCATCCCACCATCTCACCGCCGTAACGCGCGGGTACTTACTTTTGTCGTTAAATAAAAAGGATTTCACTTACAACTTCATATTCATAATAATCAAAGTTGCAACAAAAAAGTTAGGGCTAGTTTGGCTGTAAAAAATAGTTTCTATTTTTTTTTTTTCTAATATTTTGTAAAATGAAAGGGGTTTTATTAATTTTAGAAACAAGTTTTAACAAGAAAACTAGAAAAAAAGTTTTATGGGGGGGTTAAAATGAAAATGAAAAATAAGAAAAACATGTTTTTAAGTTTTCTATTAAAAAGTGAAAAACATTGTTTTTTGTTTTCTTGAAAAACATTTTTCAAAAACCATGATTAGAACGCGTTTTCTGTTTTCCATATAATCTTGAAAAATAAAGATTGTTTTCTGCAACCAAACGCGCCCTAAGAACTTTGGTAACTTTTTTTTTTTTGTAAAGTAAATATTTTATTCACACTCACCCCGGTGCAACACCGGCGGTGTAATATACAACAATTTACATGAGTACAAAATTACACCAATTACTCCAAGAAATACCTCTATGTTTCGTTTTACTTCTAAACCACAAAAAACCGAGTAATCTAATATTTTGAATGATTTTCATGGTGCTCACTTTAATGTTCTCAAATTTCAACTCGTTTCTCGCTTTCCAAA
Organism: Erigeron canadensis; assembly: GCF_010389155.1. Classification (NCBI taxonomy): domain Eukaryota; kingdom Viridiplantae; phylum Streptophyta; class Magnoliopsida; order Asterales; family Asteraceae; genus Erigeron; species Erigeron canadensis. Next base: position 40,141,132 of record NC_057763.1, read on the forward strand.
TACACCAGCAGCTGATTATGATCAAACTCTTCAGAACGTCCTTTTCTATTTTATTCTTCCTCGATGTATCCTGAAACTCCAATAAATCTTTTATGTCGAAAATGAAAAATGGTGCAGTATTACACCATTTACTTATGAAATGCCAAACTCTAGCAGCCGTCTCACACTTGCAAAAAAGATGTTCTACTGTTTCTTCTTCTTCCCCACAAAGCACACAGACCGGATCCAAAGCAAAACAGTTACGAGCCCGCAACGCAACCATAGTAGGTATACGATCCATTGTCGCTCTCCACATAAACACATTACATTTCTTAGGAACCCAATTAATCCAATCAAAAACATACCTGTCACTGAAATCCTTGTCGCCAAGAAGGAAGTCTTTTACATTCCGAACAGTTAAGGTGTTATCAGCTCCTCCCAGCCAAGCCCACCTGTCCGGTTTGTTTTCTATTGTTAACCCACCGATCAAACTGGTGAGGCTATCCATCTCGCGAACTTCAACCGGGTCGGAAGGCATTCTCACCCAATTCCAAGACCCATTAAGTCTCTCCACTACCCTTGCTTTTTTGTCCCTTTCCAATTTGAACAGAAGGGAGATTCTGAATCGAAGCGGCTCGCTACAAGCCCAATTCTCAAGCCAGAAGTTAATGTCAGTACCGTTTCCCACCTCCCCCTTTAGAAGATTATTAATACCCACGTTGTTGACTTTGACCGTAGTAACTCCTTTTGTGGTTTATCTACTTTAATTTCATTGGTTAAAATCAATTTCACATGGATTACCGATTACCAAAATAAAAAGTAAAATTTCACTTGGCTAAAACAATTTCAAATGGATCATCAAAATAGAAATGAAAGTACTGTGTTTATTTGCTTTAATTTTATTGGCTAAAAAAACTCACATGGATCGCAAAAGAATACAAACTTAATATAAAAAGGTAATCAATCGAAGAACTATTAAAATTCATTACTTATAATCAGGGAAAGGGTCTAGAGCATCAATATTAAAATCATAGAAATTGGCAATGTGCCACTAATTTATTGAACGGGGAAATTGTCCCATAAAACATTATTACAGTATAATACAACAATTTGATTCGCCAAAGGAAAGGTACTGTGTTACTCTTCAAAATGACCATTCCTCAATCGATTGATCATTGATCCTTTTGTATGTCAAAGAATTGTGTCATTCAATTTCCTATCATGGGCGATTATCAACCCACCCGTCTGTCAACATAATACACAAAAATAAAGCCGTATCATAGTGATGAATGAAACCCGGTCGATATAGCTAGTCATCAAACTGATAATTTTCATACACCTGTAGCAGAAGGTCACGACAAGGTACCAGAGCCCCAATCTTTATGCAACCCAGAAAGGCACCAGCAAGTTTGCGATGTAAGCTATACACCTCATCAGGTGGTGGTGTTAATCTGTGTCTTAACATCGTTCCACCAATGTTTGAAAGACTTTGGGTTATATTATTAGCACGAAAATCATAATCCCCAGGTTTTGCAAATGGCAACCCCACAACAAAGGCAGCCTGAACATGTGCATCCAACATTATTTCTGATTCCTTCCCTGACAAGAAACCAAGCCTCTGGGACATCTCGATCACACGATCCCGATCACTATTTGCACAAGCAACAACCTGTTTGAATTACACATGAACTAATATTACTTTCTAGTCGTAAATATAAATTTGTGATTGAAAAGAACCTTACATGTAAAATCTATGGGTCGAGGAGGTGATTTCAACCCACTTACTTGGAAGATAAAATTGATAACTCTTACAGGTGAAACATGTAAGATAAAATTTGGTCTCTTGATCCAAACTATATGTTCAATGCATATTACCTCCTAAATCATTTTATGCAACAAACATATTATGATGGACATTCATATAACTACTGTAATCATACTTGACACTAATTATTACGAGTACCAAATAATTTTTTTTTTTTTTTAAAAAAGATGATCATGAAGGAACTGTTGCAGGTCAAGCAGCTTGTATGAAACCAAACAAAACATCTACATGTTTTGACCTGTTACCCACCCACTTTGCCACTAATAGGCAGGACCAATAGCGAAAAACCTCACCATCCTCAAGTAATTGTCAACAAAAGTCTTGGGGTAACTTCGAGCTGCACCAAAGTCAATGAGATTTACTGTTCGTGTAGACTCATTGTACAAAAAATTACCCCAATTTGGATCCGTCTGCACAGAATAAAGTGAAAAACAGTATAAGAATCTATAAAAGAAATTTATAAAATGACATTACATTGGAAGGAAATACACAAAAAGTGCATAAAGGACATGCCTGCATGAATCTAAAGACAAATAGCTCCTTTAAGGTAAGCTCAAGCAACTTTTTTCCAACATAATTACGGGTCTCTTGATCAAGAAGTGCAACTTTATCAATAGGAATTCCTGTAAAAGTGGAGATTTTATTTGCTATAATTTCAGGATCCCAAAGTCAAAAGTAATGATATATTTAGAGATAATGTTGCCATCCGTCTTTACCATGCACAAGTTCGGTCGTGAGAACTTTTTTACTTGATAGTTCATCTACCACCAATGGAACATAAAACCCGTCAACATCTGATAGCAACTTCCGGAACATTTTCTGATTAGATGACTCTAACACATAGTCACATTCACGTGATAATTCTTCTTTTGCCACCTGTAAAGGGTTTCAGACTAAAGCATCAACTGTTTTTCAGATCACTCTTAACAACCATATGTTTTAAAACTGTGAATAATATTTCTTCTTCTTCTTCTTCTTCCGGATTATACGGGGTGAGTCAATGGGTATCCAATTGTGGTACCGGGGCTAGGGTTCCCCCATTACCCTTTTTTTTATTTTAAAAATAGGGATAAACATATAAAATAGAAACAAACTTTGATCAAATTACCATTCATAGAAATGATCTACCAAAGTTACAATTACTAAACTCCCATTTAGTACTTAAGACATGACATTCAAAAAGTTTGCGATTTTCTATCATATACTTTTAAATGCATCTGGATCAAAAGTAGGTTTTAGTATTATAAATACTGTACTATCCCAATACAAAATGTTTCAATGTTATGAATAGATAAAATGAATAGATGAGTTCATCACCGTCTTGGATGAAGTTTTTTTTTATGGTAATGATACAAAAGATATCTGTCCCTCCCATCATATCTAGACAATTTGGGTTCTTAAGAGTAAATCTTGCATGTTCAAGGAGATTTGAATTCTTCACATATTTTAATCTAGAAACACATAAAATGAATAGATGAGTTCATCACCGTCTTGGATGAAGTTTTTTGTGATGGAAATGATACAAAAGATATCTGTCACTCCCATCATATCTGGACAATTTAGGTTCTTAAGAGTGAATCTTGCATGTTCAAGAAGATTTAGATTCTTCACATATTATATTTTATATTTCATTTTTAAGTAGAGCTAGCAGATTCTAAAATGACAACTACAGTAAAAGTCTGGAATAAAAATAGTTACCTTCATAGCTCTATCAAGATACAAACCCTCTGGAATCAGATTTGTATAGTCTAAGAGCAATTTTACATTCTCAATATCACTCTCAATGCTATCTGCAACTCCAGGATATTGAATTTTCATAGCAACTTGCAAATCATCCTTGGTGACAGCTGGGTGCACCTATGAAGATGTAAGCACATAATGGATGAAAAGCATGAGAACACATCGTTCCAAAAAGAAACTATTGATATGCAGCTCCAGAACTTGCAATTGAGAAAACGCAACAATGTAGTTCTACTCTACGGGGAAAACAAATATGTGCGTGTAACGTACATGGTTTTAACTGAAAACAGTTTGTAGCAAAACAATGCAGATAGCATATGCAAAATTGCAAACTGATATAAAATTAAGAGTCTTTCAATAAATAAAGGATCCTTAATAGAACTAGTGCTAGTCAACAAAATGAACCGAAACAAATGGATCAAAACTTAATTTGACTCACTTGGCCTATGCTTGCAGCGGCAAGTGGTTCATAATCAAAGCTTTTTAATTTGGATGACCAGTTTGTGCCTAACTCAGAGTCCAAAACCTGATTGAGCTGGCTTTTTGGCATAACATCAGCACCCTGACGAACAATATCTAGAGCAGCCAGAATCTACAAAAAAGATCAAAGGTTCAGATATCAAAAACCAACCAACCAGGAATAAGATTCACATGTTCCAGATAAAAGATATTCGATCTTAAAAGCCTACCGGAGCAGGTACAAGAGATTCATCTTGGATACTCAACATCTGCCCAATTTTCAATGCTGCACCTCGCATCCTACACAGAGCAAGAGCCAGTCGTTCTGCATTTTTTTCAGATAGAAAAGGCGAAAGCGCAGACTGGTTCCCTTGCGACACAGGCGTACCATACACAAGTCTCTTAGCAGATTCCTGTACTGTCCCCCACGCAAGCCCCGCTCCTAGGCCAGCAAACCTTAACAACATAAGTTAGCAATCAAACCACCTACAATCCTCCCAATGTTCTAACAAACACATCCTCATCACACTCAAATTAATAACTCAAATCTCCCTCCGTATCAACACCTACATTCTAATCCCTAACAACAACCGATATCATAACATATTTTGCGTAGCCATATCTTTTACATGTTAACAAGGACAGGTTACATTACATCTCAAATCTCAAATATGTAGAAAACGAGAACCGGATGACATATTTTGAAATGCATAAAAGAGGAAAATACCATAAATACACAATTCATATGCGAAGAGCATAATTGTGTGTCTGTGATTTTTCCGACATCTACGAATTTCTAAGTATATGTGCATCCATTTTTCTAATATGAATGTGAATCTAGTCTCTAGTGATTTTGTCATCTATACATGTGAATACGATTCGCTTTATTTGATTCAAACTCTTGCCACAATGACCTAAACTTTACAGGCAGCAGCTACATATAGATACATATATACCAAATTAGGGTTTACAGACAAAATAATAAGAAGAAGAAGAAGAAGAAACTCACCCGAGCGCTCTGGAGAACGAAGTGGAAGGAACCTTCCTCTCCCTCCGCCGCCTCTGCTTCTGTAACACCTGAGGCGGTACTTCCGGCCGCATTTCCGTCACAGGTTCCGGCATATTTTCCGGCGGCGGATCAGGTATACGAACAGCGGTTTGTTCATCAACAGCTACAGCAACATTGGAATCACCGACCTCCAAATTCACTGGAGACACAATTTTGGTAGGCTGACTTTCGGAAGGCGTTGTATGATCAAAATAAACAACGCTGGCTTTGTTTTGATCATCTTTCGTATCGCTGATTTTAAAAGTACGAATATTGCCTTTAGTGAGACCGGAAATATCGGTGACTGATAAAACAGTTTGCTTGATTAGGGTTTGTAAATCCGATTTATTCTGTTTGACAGCCTCTTTAGCGACTAATGACAGTCCGTTGATGAGCTTCGTAAGGTCTTTCATTGCTGCCATTATTTTCAATTGTATTTTTTTATTTTCCGGCAATGTGGAATTTTGATGTGTTTGTTTAAAAAGTCGGTCGTGTAGGGATAATAGCCAAGTGAGTATTATACTACATGTTATGTGTCATACTACTTTTCAACCTACTTTGTAAGACTAGTTCAACTCCATTTACGCTATACCGCCTCTCAAAATATATGTGGGCATGTTAGAGTCTACGAGGGTGTTGAATGTGTGTCTAAAGTTTGATGAATATGTTTGTAAATGTATAAAATATGTCCAAAGTTGAGCGACTTCTACAAACCGTGGAGGCATGGCAACTCGGCCATATTGCCGCTCCAGGCGGTTTGGATGACAACTTGCATATGACTTGGGTGCGTCTTTGGGGTGAGGGTGACTCATACCCTTTAGTCTTATACGAGTATTAGTTTTTATAATTTAAGAGGTGTTCGGATGTTGGATTGCCTGATTATGTTTTATGGTTGTAAATATCCTATCATTATAGTCATTTTAGCTTTAGTTCGATGGTTGGAGTTTTCATCTTTTACAAAGTATTCCATGTGGACCATGTTTTATCTATTAGTGTATCTATTGGCGGACATAGTAAGCTTCTAATAATATTCGAGAAAAATAAATTATAGTATAGTTTGTTGCCCTCATACTTGTACCTATGTACAAGAAGACGTTTTTTTTATTATTCTTGAAGACAGATAGTTTATGTGCTCGTAGCAATACAAATTTTACCTGACCATATATGGTATCTAAACCCAATTAAAGATGATGGTGATCAAGTGTAAAAGGTAAAAACTTATCTACACTAATGTGTACATTTTGTTTGACACAAATGAAAATTTAAAGACGGCATATATTCTAGGAAATTTGAATAGGAAACAATAATATATAGTCTTCATGCGTGTGATCTTATTTCCATATGTTCTTCTGTGATCAAACCTACAACCTTTAATTACCATTAATTTATGCAATTAATTAAAAACATGTAACTTCTTCTTTGGCCTATAAAATAAAACTCAAAATGTCAATCTTTCATGCATCAAATCATCTTTATAGGGGTGATTTGAGATTATATTATTAACAAGACCGTATAATTTGCCACTAAAAATGGACAAAGTAAAGTTTAATATGCTTCTGGTTATCGCCATGGTGGTTGTATCCGGGGAATTCCATGGTTCTATGGCTAAAGAACATACGGTTGGTGATGAATTCGGGTGGGCTAAGCCGCCAAGTGAAAGCTTCTACAGATGGTGGGCAGGACATGAAACCTTCAGAATCAATGATGTACTAGTGTTTAACTTTACTAATGGTGCTCATACTGTCGCGGAAGTGGCGAATAGAGCATATGATGATTGTGATGACTCTAACCCGATCTCGATTCACCAACACAGTCCTGTTAGGCTTACCATCCAAGGAGACTCCTACTATATTTCCACTAAAGGATCTGATTGCAAGATGGGTATGAAATTATCTATCACGGTTGTGTCTGCCGAGTCTAACATCTCGTCTCCGGCACCAACTCATTAAAAACACATTGATAAGAATGATTACGAATGGTTATAACTTTGAAATATAATTAATCAATACTTTGTTCATTTGGTTTTATTATTGATATAGTTTGTGTTCAAATGAGGATCTATCAAAGTTGAATATAACTTTACTAATGAAGATGAATAGATCATGATTTTTAGATTAAAATGAAAATGAAGAGTTAAAAGATTCAAAATTTATCTTTAAATCTTGAATATTAATTTTAATTTAATGGATAAGTTTCTCTAACTTTATTGGTAAAGTTGGTTTTAACTTTATACGATCTCAATCCAACATATAATATCAATTATATATACGTGTTTGGTTACGCTCGAGCAACTCATGTTATGTTTGTTAAAGATCATGCGATTATGAAAGACAACAAGAGTAGAACTTAACCGTACAAGTGTCCTGCAAAAAGTGTATTTTATTACTATATATGTATGATTTTTTTTACTAGGATTGTTTGCATCCAGTTCAAGATATTCATCTAATAAACACCCTAACTAACATGTCACGTCAGCTTTTTATCTATTATTCTCACAAACACTTTTTACTCACAAGAATAATATATTTATCCTTCTTACAAACAACCAATAATTTCTCAAACTATTTTTTGCCAAACCAATTCATCGTTCATCTAATTTTTGTCATCTACCTCCATCCTTCTTCACAAACACCTAAAGATGGATACCATTCATTTCATCACTTACAACAATACCCTTTCTATAAACATCTCCAATGTCATCACAAATACCCTTGTTATAGATGGTCTAAAATACGTAAGATTACAACAATCAATTAAAAGGAATATCAAGCCACGTAATTTATTTTCTTAGTAACTGGCAAACCCAATTAACCTAAGATATGGAATAATATTGATTGATCATCTTTTGAATGTACGTATAACATATCAGAACAATAACCTCATATCATTATGTATATATGCAATCCAATATTAATTTCAACTTTCAAGACATAACATTGATGCCATAAAACTTAACCACATCAACATATATGAAACTAATGTAGATTAATCGGTTTTAAAAAAACACATCAACATAAAATGATCAACAACCACTCAACCAGATATTGTGTTCTATTAAATTCTCGGAAATTAACAAGTATATTAAGTGGAAGAGAATATGCAAAATGAAGTTGCATTGAAATGTCTCAAAATGTTTACAAGTGTATGGACATACGTTCCAAATTATAAGATGATGGACTAAGGTGGATGCTCACACGATGTAGTGACAACAATAGATAGCGTGTGAGATGTCGTGACGATATTAATATATTTGTGTAAGAAAACGGTAACATACTACCGGCACAAAGGTATAGAAGAAATGTTTCGATAAATTTAATTTGTTAAATATATTGTTGAATAAGATAATTGTATAAAAAAATTTGATTAAACAAATAAAAAAAGTTAAAATCAATAAATTAATTATAGATATCTTGGTTAAACAACCTAGAATGAGGATAAGTTTGACCCGTAATTGTATGTTGGATAAATTTGACCCATAGTACCTAAAAGGCTAAAACATTAAAACAAGCCCATTGAGATGAGTCCACAATTTGTCAGTTTATAAACAGCCTAATAAGTCAAAGAGAGAGACTACTCTAGATATAATATGTTTCTTAATCTTTGACAATTGACATGCACATTTGACATGCATCTATTTCAAGCATTTCAAATGGATAACGGACCCAATAATTTGAGCCGTTATTTGACACTTCTGGATCTACACAATAGGATTTGTGCACACCTTTTATTATCGAGACCCAAATTGCTTGACAAATTGGTAGCTTTGTACAACTAAAGCTTTGAGCATGCCCTTATTTATTTGACTAGCCAAATGCCTGCGCGATTCGGTGATAGTGGGGTGATAGGTCATACAGTGTGATAAGTCATAGGAGGTGATCGATCATAGGGGGTGATCTACCTGACAGGCTCCGTTCTCAAATTTAAAAATTCGTCAAAAGTATATCGAATGACATCTCTAATGAAAGAGCATGAAATTTTAAGAACACTCATATAATTTTTATAATTTATTAATGTATAGTATTTGAGATAAAAGATTTTGAATAAATTAGATGAATAAAGTGATTTATGGAGGAGAAAAAAATAAGTGGTTGAGATTTGAGAAAAGATAAAATAATGAGTGATTGAGATTTAAAAGTATTATAGGTATATTAGGTGATGATATTCAAACTAATGGATAAAAGAGATGGATAATTTGGGTAGATCAAGTTTTTTTAAGAAAAATGAGATAGGTAAACGTTTTATATTTATAAGGTAGTATAGATATAGATGTATAGATAAGATAATGTTTAATTGTTTAATCGAATTGAAACAATTTCAAAAGGGCGGATTACTTGCTTTAAGCCATCAACCGATACATGGTAAACTTGAATCATAATATAGACAAATTATTAAGATTTTGAGAAGATGTTTAAGTATTAATTGTATCTCAAAGAAGAAGGCTTTCTAAAAGATATACGGATTACCAATTATCGGTTGTTTTATGTGTTAACTAGAACAACATAACGCCATTGTATATACTAGCTAGTCCATTTTATTCGTTATAATCATTCTAGTTAACACATAAAAGATAAACAAAGAATAGTAATTAAATTTTACATTTAACATTACTTAGAGAACTAGTATTAATGTATTATCAAGCAAGCAAGATTAGCTAGTTAAAAAGAAGCTAATAGCACCAAAATGTAATGTATCAATAAACCTTCATTTTATATACTATTAACGTTTTAATGTTTTATACATGATTCAACTAGTTAGAGTATTTGTTCTTTATATATCATTCTATATACTGACCATATGGCATAAATAAAAGAAAAAATGATTGCAAAAAACGATGACCGATTAACATCGCCAAAAAACCGATGCTATTCACAATAATAACTAGAAGATGAGAAACCAATAGAGCAATGATTTAAACAAGCAGGTAAATCCTTAACAAGTACTATTTGGTCCCATTTGTTTTTGGGAATATCCCTATCCCTTTCTAGCAATCACCTCAACTCACCATTGGTAGGGGACAAAATGCAGGTAGTTTCTACCGAACTTTTTTTTTATTGTATATTATCTTGGAATCAAAAACTTATATTTTTATAATATATATCTCTACTTTTTATTGTAAACGAGATACGTTATCCGGGCGTTGCCCTGGGAGACATTATATTTATTGTGCTCCGTACTATGTAAAAATTATTATATGCTTTTAGAAACATTATATAGCTCAAAAGCTGAGTTGATATTGATTTTTTAATGAGTAAGCAATTATAAATTATAAAAAATCGACAGTATAATTTTATAACAGATTAATATATTATATAAATTCCAAAAGATAATAAGTATGAAAGTAGAATATTTAAAATAAAAATACAAAATAATAATACAAACATAATTAAAGCTAATTTCCCAAATCATTGAAAATGGAAAGTGAAACAAAAATAATCCATAATAATAAAACATCAACCGAAATAACATTGAAACTAATAAATATTGCAAACAAATTTTTCGGAGATGGTAGGTGTATATATTCAAAATATACACCCTATTGGTAGTTGTATATATACTATGTAATAGTTCACTTGTAATAAGATGAGATAATCTTAAAAATGTTACAAACTTAAAGAATAATAATATGCAATTAAAATAAGTGATCTTCGTAAATAAATTGGAAGCAATTTAAAAGATCAAAACATAATTTGTTAAGCCCAAAATTGAAAATATAAGATGGGTCTAAAAGAAAATGAAGTGACCCATTAATAAGAAAAACGGGCCCAAAGAAATAAAATGGCCCGTTACTATTCTTTGTACGCATTTCCGTACCTTTGTTTTTAATATATATATATATATATATATTAATATCATTATCATATCCTTTTGTTTATGACCAAACCATATTTGAAATGCTTTAGTGATGTTAGTATAATAAGAATTCGGAATTGGCTGACTAAACAGGGTAATTATATCATGTTATCATTAAGTGCTTGATTTTTATTTTACCCTCATATCCTTTTGTTTATGACCAAACCATATTTGAAATGCTTTAGTGATGTTAGTATAATAAGAATTCGGAATTGGCTGACTAAAGAGGGTAATTATATCATGTTATCATTAAGTGCTTGATTTTTATTTTACCCGGGTGAACTTTTCAAGTTGCACTAAACAGGGAAGGGTATCCATGATTCGGTGTGAGCTAAAATCTAATGATCATTTACTATCTTTGTTCTAAAAAGGTTGGTAATTAACAAAGAAGTTACCAATTTAAGCTATGCATAAATAATGTCCTCGTATCATTTATGTGATAGATTTCTTCAACCCTTGCGGTTAATTATATTTGATTTGAAAATTGTATTTATTATTATTTTTTTTATCTGCAACTTGAAAGTTGTAGTACTGAAATAGCCACTCGAGATTTGAAAAATGGCTAGGTCATATAATGATTTCATCATGGAAAATTAGAGATTGATGGTGTTTTTATGATTGAAGATTTAAAACTAAACTTGAAGTATAATTTGAAAATAAGACAATAATTAATGTGTTTGAAAAAGAGAAAAAAAAATTTTAAGCAAACAAAAAAAGTATTATATTATATTATTATTATAAATTTATAACATGTCCAAGTTCATGTTGCAATTTCAGCCATCAGCCATGGTACGTAGCTAGTATGGTCAATAATTTTCTTTTTCGTTGCGTTACATTTAGTGCAAAAGTTGGTGATTGTCAAATATGGAGGGGTGGCAATTGGCAAAGCAGTTTGTAGGCTATTTATATTCATACTAGTTCTAATACCCGTACATTATATGGTAGCTATATAAATTGTATTATAAGGAAATTTGAATACCACAATATGATTCGTGTGTATAAAATAAGTTGTGGTTAAAGTAAACCGATCATCAAAGCTAAACTATAATAAACAGTAAATGATAAATATAATATATGTTTATTTAGATTTTGAATTACCTTAAATTTTTACAATCACATCAAAAGCAAAACTTGTAAGCATAGTGGATGACAACAAATAGCTTTGTGATTTCGAATCGTAAACTCAAATTTTTTTTAAGTCTCCATGTTAATAACTTATTATTATTATAAGTAATATAAGCACTAGGAGTTGACGAATTGAGAAAGAAAATGAAACAATTTTATTAATGAGAAAACGATCAATCAAATAAGGCTTGTTTTGTATCTATAAGTCAAGAGTTAGAGTTTAATTCTAAGTCTAATAAGGAAATTGAATCTTATATACAACACAATTTAATAAGATAAATAAATTAAAAAGATACATGTCAATCAAGGATTACATCACGTATCGTTCTAAGAACATTTCAATCATGTTTTAGTTTATATGTGGATATCAACTTGTTTCAAGAAACGGGTTACATTCAATTCAACGTACACATATAATTTGATTATTTAGTCTTCTCACAAGTGTATGTACAAATAATATAACATAATTTTTTCATCATTTAAGAAAAAGTTGTTTTAAAAAGTACTATTTCATTTTCACAATGCAATGATCACTAATTAATCAATTCAAAACAAATAAAAAGGTCATTATCAATTTAAAACGTACAAAGGGATAAAATATCGTCTAATAATGGTTGTTTTATGGTAATATTTCTTCATTTCTTTCAAATTAAAACAGTGACAAAAAATAACGATAATAACTAGATTGTATCACCAAGCTTGTATCGGCGTAAAATAGCGATAATGACTTAGTTGTTACGACTTTTAACATTTTAATTTTTTTTTTTTTGCTATTTTGAGTGGTTTTCAAGAGTTTTTTTTGGCATTATGTTAGTTTCCATTTTTAATTTAGTTGCATAGACACATATTTATAAGTTTAATTATTAGGAAAGTCTTTTAAAATTTTAGAACTAATTAAATTAATTGGTATTCCATATTATTTTGACCCGTAATACCAATAAAGAATACAACATTTGTCATAAAAAGATACACTACATTAATTTATCCGACCTATAACCCGGACTACCCTTATCAATTGTGTGGTTCCGCTTATGAATTAAAATATGACATCTTTTATCATTGTAAAATCAATATTATCCATTCTTACTTAAATGAACACTAGTTGCTCCTTTTAAGATAATTTGTCCATCATCCAGCCCTTAAAAACTTATAAATTTAACCACTATGAAAGTAAAGTATCGTGCTTAGAGATAAACAATTTTCCCAATTATTCAATCTCGTTCTTATTCTTGTATTGGGAAGCCATATGAATTTTCAAGTGGAACCAAAACCGATATATACTTTTGAGGATTTATGGGACCAATACAATATCGGGAGAAAACGGAAAGCATCCGACACCGTACCAATTTTATGCCGGTACCGTTTCATATATATGAAGTAACACTCTGTTAAACTAATCATATAAACAACGATATAAGCGCACCTTTTATATAATTTAATCTTTAAGAATTCTTGATTAAATGTTTCATAATTCGTACACTTTTTGTCTAAATATTTTAAGCTATTCCATATTCCCATGTTAATTTTTAATTCCCACATCGACAACTAGCTAGCCATCAACAGTCAAGTTTTTGTTTGGACATCACTATATCAATTATGCACATGCGCTTGACGTGTAGAATTTCAACTATCATTCTAACATTTATACTAATTTACGGTCATTATCATAAATAATCAAATCGTGTTTCATAAATAAAAATGAGAATCATGATTCATGAACACATTTTGATTTCTTTTTAATTTATTGATGATTATAATCAGGAAAAGCAATTATATACAACTAATGTATATAATACAGTATATAACATGTTAAATACGAGTATACAAAAGTTCCATGTGATTTATATAAGATAATAGGGGATGAGAATATAAGGCTGTTAGATATCTAAGCTTAGGTGTGAAACACTCATATTATTTTTTTAATCCATAAAATTCATGAGGCCCAATCATTTGGTGCCGGACAACTTTATATTCACTTTTCTCAAGATAATATATGTAGATATGTTGTAAATGTATTATTATTCACTTTACTACAAAAGTAAGTATAGGTTAACATAATAACATTTATTTATATATGCAAAAATATATGTGTTACAGCGGTGCGAGATGTATGATGATGATAACATATATTGGTGAGGTGGTGGTGATCAAACTGCAGTGACGCCATGTATATGTGTATGTGTGCAGGGGGAGTTGTATCGGGTTTCAAATTTGGAAGAAACGTTTGGTTGATGAAGGATAGTATATTGGATTTTAAGTTGACGATGCTTAAAATTGTTAATCAATTAAAGAAGTATTTCGTGAGTATCAAATCATTTTGTTTGAAAACGAAGAGATAAATGTATTATAAAAATAGTATAAATAATGTAGTATATTTTTTTAGTCACATGTGTATATATTATAGGGTTTAGTGCACTGGAATGAAACAAACTATGCCCAAAAAATTATAGTGTGCATGAACTAACATTTTTGTTTATTGTATGCATAAACTTAGTAAAAATGTTTAAATCATGCAATGTGTATACGTGGCAGCCCATATGAGCTGCCACGTGTAAAATTATTTTTTTTAAACAGGCCACGTGTAAGGTTTTATTGGTCGGTCACAAAAAGTTACATGATATAAACATTTTTACTAAGTTTATGCATACAATAAACAAAAACGTTAGTTGGTGCATACTATAACTTTTTAGGCATAGTTAGTTGCATTCTGTGGCACTAAACCCTATATTATATACACACAAGGAAAGTGAAAGCGAAAGTGAGATTGCTCACATCCTAATTACATAAAAATCCTCTCACATCTTCAGTTTTTATTCTATAAAAATCATGAGGCACAATAATTTATTAATTATACATATGAGACGTTTTTCACCCAAAATAAATGTGTGACAACCTCACCCTCATTTTTCTCGTATACTATATATAGAGTGCATTATAAATACACATCCATGCGTATACACAACCAAACCATTGAAAGTCGCAACAGAGAACACAATTATTTCTCTAGACACATAACAAGAAGATATACTGTATATCTATCTATATAATGGCTTCTACATTTTCCGGCCACAATGGCAGTGAACCGATCTGTTCTCCTGATTCGGTAAGCCCAGAGTATCTCAATGGTGGTTCTTTGTCACCAGGAAATGACTCGTCTGATTCCTTCCCGGGAAATCAAGAAATATCAGAAAGTACTAAAACATCAAAGAAAAAGGCATCAACGCGTGGGGAAAACACGCCGGTGGATTGGACGAGGTATAGAGGAATAAGGAGACGGCCATGGGGCAAGTTCGCTGCAGAGGTGACAAACCCGAAGAAAAAGAGGACAAGGATGTGGCTGGGGACATTTGATACACCAGAAGAAGCAGCATTGGCTTATGATAAAGCCGCGTTTGAGCTACATGGTTCACGAGCCAAGCTTAATTTCCCTCTCTTAATTGGCTTTGATGGTAAACATTCTCTTGTGGCTTCTAAGGTATTACAATCTCAGGAAACATCGATACCACCCACTCCATCCACATCCTCGACATCCACTAAAAAAAAGCATCATAAAAGACAAAAGAAAAATGAGGTCGACGTCGACGTCGAGGTAGAGGTGGAACCGTTGGTGGTGGACCAACCATCAACTACCACCGGTACCACGATGGAGGAACCAAATATTGAGTGTGATTCCTGGTGGAATTTTGATCAAGTTGATACACTAATACCGGATATGGATGGTTATGACTTCAATAATGGTGAAATCAATATGGTGCAGCCACCACCTACTAGCCGCCGTGTAGAGGTGTTTGATGATGATTTGCCTTGGGATGTTCTGTTGCAAAATTTGGAAGAACCACCAATAATTACTAGTAAAGAAGAGGAGGTAGCTAGTATTTGTGATTCTCCTTTGGAGATTGATATCGATGCCTATATATTTGAAGGTATTTTTGGAACAAATATGACTGAGCTGCCAAATATCGAGGGGGAGGAAGCTGGTGGTAATCTACATTCACTATGGAATTGTCAAATGGATATGTTGATTCCACCGTTATCTACCTACGCCACCACTATCACTGAAGAAGTTGCTTGGTGATAAATTATAAATTAGATGCGTTAGTTTTTGACTTTTGTTTTAAATATCTGGAAAAAATCATTTATATGTATTATCTATCAAATTCATTGAATTGATCATTATTAATCTGTTGCAACTAATGTCGTTTAAATTTAATAAACAGGCCAACAAATCTAGTAAACCTTCTTCAGTCATACCAATAACTATATTTATTAGTATCTATACCCGTAGTGAAACACAAGCTCCTACTAACCTCGTTAGACATTGCCCAAAAAAAAAATTAAAATGAAAGCCAGACCAAAACACCTGAGTAGTGGAGAACCTGTATATAGTTGCACAACCAAATGGCTGAAGAAGCCAGTTCAACTGTTCATTGCAGGTTTGACCAGTCCTGTAACAAGTGGTCGGGCCGCCTCATAAGAACCAGAGACCCAGGCAGTTCCAGATTAACTGGCTTGACCAACTGGTCCGATTTAACGTTATATGCATACAAACATAACCAAAGACATAATGACCATAATAGACGAGAAAACCCAATGAGAGCACAGACATAAGAAAAAACAACAATTTAATCAGACACCAAATATTTTTTTAAATAAATAAATTCGACAACCATTGCGGATGGATGATTCCTCAAAAGTATAATTCGTAGTCATATTAACTCCGAATGTTTCACAAAATCAGAGGTTCCTCTTTCTCTCAAAAGGCAGATGTATCATGTCTTGTAATGCAGTTGACAAAACATGTGCGGCAACCCACATTCTACAAAACGATAACCACAAGCCCTTCTCAACGCAATGGGTGTCGTCTCCTATAATTAATTTACATTTGTTAAAAGCCACACAATGGTTTAAAAAACTAATGTACACAAGGAGCATAAGGAGACTATTCAACAAAAAACTAAAGTAACGAACATAAAATGAAAGCTAGGTAAATATGGCTTTGGTTCAGTGAGAAGTTGAGAACAATTGTGGCTCAAATGTACACCAGATGATGTAGACTATACATTTCACTTTAGGTAACAATTCGATCTATCCATTAATATATGGGTTATGTCTGGTCTCTAATGAGTCAAACGTCTGAAATGAACTGCTTATAAATTAAAGAAAAATGGGTAAAATTGAAAATGTCAAATTCGTCCAAAGAGTCATCTTATGTGTGGGACGTCCTAAGCCTTTGTTTTATAAAATTAGATAATTGATACTAACTGTGCTAATCCTCTTTTTGTAGTCAAACCTGATGCTTTGACACTATTTATTGTAAGTGGACACAAGGTTTTTGTGGGTCAGACCCTTCAGATACAAAATTAGCCATTATACCCATACCGCCTAAACCACCCAATTAACCAGCACCTCTACAACATATGGTCATTAAACGGTGACCTTTGCATTTATGATATAAAGTGCATAAAAAATGAGGGGACATACCTCTTCGGTCGGCTTCGGTCTTCGCCATAGTTCATCACTCCACCAGGTTCTGAGAATATCTCCTCATGCCCCGATAATTCCATGTCTGCTGCCTGCTCACAGGTTGTAGCTTCTGCCACGACGTAAGTAAGACGCAGCGAAAAACATATACATTAATGAAGTCCTATGATGTTCCTCACAAAAATAAATACTAATCGTGCAACGTCACAGGACAGACAGCTGGATACTAGAGATGCAACGCAATATTACAAAATGATTGTACAATTAACTATTGGCTTATAGCCTTCTGTATAGTTTTACTTTAAATAAAATAACCCGCCACTCATGGTAACACACAAAAGAAGAAGAAAAAGGAAAGAAAAAAACACAGGGATGTAAAAATTATATACAGCTGACCTTGAGGGAGAGTGCCTTTTTCACTTCTTCCATTCTTTCGTCAGCTTCTTTCTTATGCTTCTGGTCCATTTCAGTCATCGAGTCAGCCCATTTTATCTTATCTTGAATTGTGATAAGTAAATTATCTGATGTAGCTAACCTGTGAAAAGCCCAAAACATGTCATGATGAAGTACTAGTACAAAGTGCTGTAATTAAGTACCAAACAGAAGTCTAGATTAACTACCAGTTTGATAATGTGTGTATCATAACCCCCAACTGTCCAGGTCTTAGATCCCTTCCTGCTGCAAATTGCACCTATAACAACCGTCATATTTAGCATAAAATAACCATGATAGTAACAAGCTATAAGACAATTACAATAATAAACAACATTAAGCTATAAGAACTATAATGCAATGTCAAACCTGAAAACATCTTTTCAACTGATCCAGCTTGCCCCTAACAATACCCTATGAAGATAAAATTAAATAAAATATTATACTATGTAAATTGTGAAGCTAACTACTCTATCGTTACAAGATCAAATATGAGATAGATGGAGAAGGTAATTTATATATTAATAGTAGAACAGATAAGATCAAAAACAAGATAAATTTTTGGAGTTATAGATCCTATTAAACTACCCACTAGTATCTACTCGGCATGTAACACTAATCATGAGAAGTACGTACCACATACATGCACTCATTGATAAGAAAATCCTCAAGCTCTCGGACATTTATAACGTCCAACTCTTCCATCAGCACATCATACGTAAGTACCTAAAAGGACCCAGAATGAACTAGTAAATTCAAAACCGACACACCCGCATAGAATAAAAAACCTAGCTCTAAGAAAAGGGAACTTGGTTATACAATTGTTTATTTCGCTTTCCAGCGTGATAGAAAAACATGATTTTGTCACAGGCCTGGGTTAAGCTAAGACGAATAAAATATTCTGTTCTTTTCTAATTTCAGCTTTAATGAAAGCACTATCATTTTTAGTTTGTAATTAAATGCCTGTACTTTTTTAGTGATCCATAGCATGTTATGACTTAACTTTTTCCTACTATGTGTTCAGCACAGATACTGTAATGGTAGTTGGGTGATTCATAGTGTATCCATTGACATCAGAGCATTCAACAAAGACAAGCCTTCTAATCAAACTTAGATTTAGAACACTTATTATAGTAAGAGTTCAATAGCAGTGAACTATAATTATTGATATAAACAGTTCCTTTAAGTTTCCCAACACTGTTCGCGCTAAAAGTCTATTTATTGCTCCTCTCCTGATCTACCAGGCTTTAACATCCATCTTGTAGAGTAAATGCGAAAACAGTATGGTAGATTAATATATATACTTTTAGTTAATGACCGTAGACAATATGAAAAACGCAAAACTGCACAGAGAAACATGCCTTGAGAATTGAGATGCATAATTCCTAGCCATAAATTTGGAATATGTAACAATGTAGGAGGTATATATATACATAGATATAAAAATATACAATTCGTTGTTTTGAACTTATAAAGTCCTGATACAGCTATACATGAAGAAACATGTACCTTGTTTGTCTCAGCTAGAGTGAGCACGGTAAGTTGTTTTAACTTGAGGACCTGTTCTGGTGTCAATGGTGGAAGATTACTAGCCTTGCCTACATATATCATACGAAAGCAAACATTTAAGGAATCAACAAAAGAGACTCAAACATGCAATTCCGCATGTATCCATCTAAGCAAATATAAAATATACAACTCTCTTTTAAATGTGACAAACGTTCGAGTTTCGACCGCTTCAGGATTTCTTATTAGCTCAAGGCTATTCAGTAAACACATTAGTTCCACAACCATATCATTTGCAACATCAAATGATAAAAGAACAAGAGAAACTACAAAAAGTAAAAATAAAGTAAAACAGATAAACCTACTCTTATATTCACTCCATGTTCCATGAGCAAACATCCGAAGCAAATCAAGATAGCTAGAATGTTCTGTGCCTTGAAGCTGCATAAAACCACATGTTAACGTAATTTGAAAATGTAAAATCATAGTCTAAGTGTCTGACTATAACATAATAGCGGAAACATACACAAATCCAAAAAAACACATTCCACATTACGAAAACCATATCTTGATATCTATTAGTCCACATTAGCGAGAAGGTCAAGTGTTTTCAAATGTGAGCTTTACACAAATCGGTACAATATACATCCTAATTGAAAACTGGCCTTTGTATGTATCTGGTAACCGTCTTCATCATATAACTGTCATTTTTTGTTACTTACGTGGCAGTCAGGTAGGTTGTCACGGCATACAAACCGCACCGGTTTACACAGTCATAACAGGTCAGATACATCGAATGGTAAAACTAAAACTTAGATAACTAGAAAAACAAGTTTTAAAGTATATGACAAATTTTTTTTGTATAGAATTACACACGCCTATATATACATAGTAATCACTATAATTGTGCAAACAGAAACTACTTATGCATTCAAAGGTATAAGAAGCAAATAAAACTAAATATTATAATATTAATCTTTATTCATTTAACTATTTATTGGATTTTTGTTGTTGTTGTGAATATTTTAATAGATATAATCAGTATATATTCGTATGATATTGATACATACACAAGAAAAATAGAGAAAATAATTAGGAAAATAATTGGGGACCTGAATGACGTTGGGTAAGGCAAGGATCTCGGAGAACGCAAAGAGAGAAGGGTGTGACGTGGCATCAGAGATGAGGGATGCGAGTGATGAACCGCCGTGACAGTTGGATGCTTGATTCACGAAGTGATTGATATGTTCTTCCTGTATTTGTTCGATATCCATTCTCTGATTTTATTATTATTCTGTTTTCTGAATCTGATATGATAATTACTAGGGTTTTGAAGTTGAGAGAAACTTTTCTATTTTTCCTTTGCTTTTTTTTTTTTAAACCGGTTTAATAAGTGTGACGGATATATATAGTCCTGGTGCTGCTGGTGTAAATCCTTCGTCCGCTTATTTGGAGGGTTTTATGATTTGTTCATATGGTAACATTGAACATCATATGATAGGTTTGACCATGGGAGTCAACACTCTTTTTTTTTTTTTCTTCTATTTTCCTTTGTGGTTGTTAATTCAATCACTTGTTAGTTTGTTAATGAAATTTCGCTTTAAATCTTATGCCATTTGAGCACATTTGCATCTTCTTTTAGGTTCAAAGATTACTATTTTATGAGAACTTAAGTTTTATTAAACCTCAGGACCGTGGTGTTCTATATGTTCTTATAGCCTAAAACTTATTCATACAAACAAAACAATATCATACATACACACATATACTACTCTACTAAAGCCTCGTTTAGTTATCTTCGACTGCAAGTTCACATACACAAAAAAAAACCTTATAAATCTTGCAATCTCCAAGACACCCCATGAAAGTGAGCATGTATAATTCATTTCAGTTAATAAAAACTACACTATTACTACTACTAGCACACGTACAACCAAATATTACAGTGATCACACGGCGCCTCGTAGCGGCTTCCAGTGGGATCAAACAAAGATTATAAATAACAACATAAATATCCTATTAAGATGATTCAAAGGGAGTTAAAAGAACTCGAAATCCAGATAATTACCCCCAGACTTTGCATCCTTCCCCGCCATTGGTTTACTAGTGTTGCCTGCTCCAATTGGGTCAGGTGCCCGTAAAGTCACAGGAGGTGGTTCCACCTCCATAGGTATAGGCACTTCAGGAGGGGTACTGCAACGAATCAGAGCCCAGTTCACGCCTTCAAAGAAGGGATGTTGTTTGATTTCTGTAGCTCCTCTTTTGACCCCAAGCCTGTGTTGTGGTTCTTTTGCAAGCAATCCTTTTATTAAATCCCGACTTGTAGAACTAGTGGCCGGCGATTCTGGAAACTTTAACTGCTGCCCAACGACATTGAACAAAGTGGCTCGGTTTCCTGCTCCCTTAAAAGGTGTTTTACCGTATAACAGCTCATGTAGAAAAATCCCGAATGTCCACCAGTCCACAGCACTTCCATGGCCTTCTCCTTTGATAATTTCTGGAGCCAAGTATTCATGAGTCCCAACAAACGACATGGACCGTGCCGCAGTTGGTTCAGCAACAAGTTCAGGCAGTGCTCCAAAGAGTGGGGTCAAGTCAGCTCGAGATTTCCAAGTGCTTCTCTTTTTGCTTTTTTGAGGGAAAATTCGTGGGAGGAAACACGAGGGTTGGATGCAAGCTGATGTGGGCTCAATACATGACGAATTTCTTTTGGAAGGATCACAATTTAAAGAAGATTTCACGAGGGTAGGTGACACTGCACATCTTAAAGAAAGGTCAAAGTCAGACAGCATTATGTGGCCATCATCACGCACCAGCACATTCTCAGGTTTCAGGTCTCTGTATACAACTCCCAGCATATGGAGATACTCGAGCCCTAATAGAACCTCAGCAGCATAAAACCTTCACAAAAAAAAGAAAAAAAAAATCTTAAAGAAAGATTGGTTTACAATTGCCAGTTATCAAGGTTAAATCTGTAATATATCATACCTTGCTGCATGTTCCGAGAAATGTCTTCCAGGTTGACGTTGCCTTAAAGTGTGCAGATCACCTCCAGGACAGTATTCCATTACCAAACAAGTGAACCTATCCGTTTCAAAATGGGTATATAAAGTCGGTAAAAACGGATGGTCAAGTAGCTGTAATATCTCTCTCTCAGTTTGGGCTCGGGACAGCTTCTTTCTACTAGCAAGAGATGCCTTATCCATTACCTTCATTGCAAAATAGCAACGGGTTCCACTCAACTCAGATAAATAGACGCTACCAATGTCACCACAACCTAGCCGTCTCAACAACCTGAAATGACTCATACCCAAAAGCCCATCTCTGGCCCGAATGGCAAGAATGGCCTTCCATCTAGGATCATTCCCTTTGTGAGGCTTGTTGGCACTGCCTGTAAAATTACTCCAGTTGCTATCGTCACTTAGCCCACTACTATCACTTGCCCTACTAACACTCGTTTTCTCGCTTTCCAGTGAATCCCCTCGAGTACTCCCTTTTGTACTTTCATAGCACTTATCGACACTAAGCATCCCGTCACTTGCGAGCCCATCACTACGATTGACACTCGTGCAGCAACTATTCCCAACACTCATAGCCGTCGCTTTGCCAGTACTATCAATGCTACTAAGCGGGCTTACATTACCACTAGGAGGCAAAGAAGCATCCCAAATGATCTCCTTCTCTAACTCTTGACGTAAAGGAGAGCTTTCCATTAAGCTCTCGGGAGGCAATAGACCAGGCAGGCTTTGTTTGCTCCCAGGAACCCGCAACGAAAGATCCTCTGAAAACGGACCATTCGTTGTTAAGCTTTTGACTAAAGATGTAGCCTCACGCGGTTTCTTTTGGCCAATGGGCACACATACAGGACTCATGAGATCAATATCAACCGGTTCCGGGGGATGACTAGCTCCAGAAAAAGATATAGACCCAATATCATCTAAAGATTCATCACTTTCTTTTAACATAAACATATCTAACATAATCTCGTCGTTATCATGCAACGAGTTTTTCCCCTTCCATGTCCTCACAGACACAGGCATTGCAGGATGACGGTTATCGTGTCCTTTGGACTGATTAACGTCATCTCTTACTAAACTACAATGTGTGTTTGATAACTTACTAATCTCGAGCATTTGCTTGTGATCTGGAAGCTTTGTTTTTTCATGAATCCTTTTCATTTTTGTGCATTTGTTTCAGATTTCCTTCTTTTAGCCAAAAATTCTATAGCATAAGCCTATAGTAAAAGTTGAAAAAGAAATTAGCCTGTAATTCAAAGAGTAAAGTAAAGAATATTGTTAACAACTTCCATAAATGATATTATAGATCACTTTAAACTATCTAGAACCTTATAATAAACAAAAACTATGTTATATATATATATATATATATATTCCTAACTTCATACACAATCAAGTAAGACAAATATAAATAATCGTAAAAAAATAATCAAACAAGATAAAGCATCAAACTACGAATTAGCTATTTAATTTTATAATATGAAAAAGCAAAAAGACAAGGGAAAAAAACATGTTTTCTAACTTACATTTCACATAATATAATATATAATAAGGGATCAAATTTATAAATATACAATACCTTTATATATATTCAGCAGAATAAACATAGAGAAAGAATGCTGAATGTAGAAGATTAATGACAAACGGATCTAACCCAGATTGTTTAGAATCAGCTGAATTTTGGGGCCTGGAATTATGCCAGTATTTATTTATGAATATAAAGATTTAAAAGAGTATTTATTATATGTGTGAGAAATTGATTGCCAAATATGAAAGGTAAAGGTCTAGAAATGTAGCAGAACGGCAACTACTGAACATATAGCAGGCAGGATGACAGTATATATGACTATACAGTTTAGCTTTGCTTTGCTTTTCTTTATTTTTTCATTTTTTCCTTTCTTTCTTTATTATTACTACTACACTTTTACTTTTTGCATTTGAATGACTATGACCAAACCTTATTGCTACTACTATTGTTATCGTCATATATATGATCCTATATCGTGGATAAAGTTATATGATTCATTTCGTTTATCAATTTATTTTATTATTTCAAACACAAATATATTAAAATGATTTTTTACAATAAATTTGACATGTGTGTTCGTGAATACTCATATAAAGTTTTTTATATGAAATATAGTTCTAGATGTTGACATATATTTTTAAAAAAAACTGAAACTTGCGTAGATGGTTGGGTTTGAGTTGTAGGCGGTTACATATGAGCTAGGTGAATTACGGATGGGTAGTTCGTTTGACACGTGCCAGTTATTTACTTTATTCACGAGCATAAGACTAGTTACAAAGGATTATGAGTGGCTAATCAGTTTTACATATACAAAATATACCTTATTCACTTATTAACTAAGCATCCATCAAGTCATAGTAAAAAAACCTACTCTAACCTTTGTTGCAATTAAAATTTCTTTAAAAATATATTTCATAGAATTATAAAATCAGTTCATAGATGGACTTAATAAATTAAATTTGTCTAATAATACATAAACAAAATGGAAAACTTTGTACCTAATTAGTTATTGTACACTAACAAAATATACGGGTAATTTGACGGAACAGATAATTTGTATAATTTCATAATCTTAAAACGACGTTTGGCTTTTTGTTTTGTGGCATTCAAGATTGGTTCATAAAAACAAAATTGTTAAACTCTACCGAGTCGGCTGAGTACCCAAAATAAACTTTTGACTCCCCACCCCACCTCGTCAAGTCGAGTCCGAGTGACGAGTTTTTCAACCTTGAATGATGATGAAACGTGAAACTATCAACAAATCTAACGTTTAATCTTCAAGTTTGAATTAATATGTTAATGTTTTTAAACAATCATGTTTAAATTTAAAGTTTGAAATTTAAAGTTCTTTTAAATATAATTTCAAAAATACTTATGTTTGTATATAAAATTCCAATCCAAGTTCTTCCCGAGTCGAGTCCAATTTTCTAAAAACTCCTTACTCCTCCTCGCCCAATCGAATCTGAATCACGAGTTTCCCAACATTACAAATAAGTCAAAAAGATCGTAATATTTCACTTGTTTTTTCTTATGATATTATCATATGACCAACCTTTAATTGTTTATATGAAAAAGTTTTTAATAAACACTACTTTATATATAGTTAAATTATAGTTAGTTAAAACTGTAATATTATTTTATATGCCGTAAACTAAAATTTGATTAAAATTGCAAGTTAATGTATTACAAAAAAGATTTATGTCAAACAAAATATAAAAATAAATAAATTTATGTAATATAAAAAATGTAAAATGGATAATTTGTATCAAACTTTCAAGTGTTAGCAATAAGTTGGGACAATTTTATGAGTTTACTAGATGGTACATTTTGTTTCAGTGTAGGGGAAAAGTGTCGAGTTATGGGGCCAAATATATCATTGTTCGAAATTACATTACACTGCTTTTCATGTAAGATATACAAACATTTTGTCAAACTTCCTTTCCCATTTTTTCTTCATTTTGCCATTGAGCCATTCGATCCGAATTTCCAAAATTCTATGTGTCCATTGACAATACTTGCATTTTTCGTCTAATGGATATGTAAAATTTAATTTTCTTCACACCACAATATACTAAATTCCTTTTTATTATTTAACAAAAACTTAATGACCACTAACGAGTCCGTTAGTAATTAAATGATAATAATCTATATCCTGAACAAAATGAAACGTTTATTGATGTTATTTATAAACTACAATAAGTAATGAATATAAGAGTATATAATAGAGATGTTTATCAAACTGTCAAATCGTGAAAACCGGACCAAACCGGAATATTTGAATTGGTTTTGTCGAATTGAGTTGTTAAAGGCTGTTATGACGTTTTAAGTTTTGAAAAACCGAATTCTTTGGTCCGGTTACGGTTTGTGCAAAACGTCAACCATCAAAGGCGGACCGGACCAAAAGATACATATGTATATATATAATATATTTACTTCACATATATATCAACCTTACTGAAGATAATCTATTTAACATTTTCATATTTTAGTAGTATATGCAATATATTACTATATATTTTAGTTCAGATATACTGTACCAGATCTTTTGGTAGATAATTATAAATAGGTATGAGCAAAAGATCCGGAAACTCGCTCCCGAACCGGAACCGGTCTGAACCAACCCGCCTGAAGTCCTAATGGTTCGGGTCACGGGTCACGTTTTTAATGCATTTGCGGGTCACTGGTTGGACGGGTCGGGCCGTCAGGTGAAGCCAAAAACCAAAAAGTTGTGAAGGAAACCCATGACCCGCCCAAACCCGAACCGAACCTTCATGGATCGAGTCACGGTTCAATTTTTCATGCTCTCGCGGGTCACGGGTCATCCCGGGCCGAGACGGGTTTTGACCCATGCACATAACTAATTATGAGATATACAATTAAATATTTATGTATTTATATAAACCGACTTTTACTTTCATCCTTTCCTATTTTCATTTTATCCTTTTTTTTTTTCCACTCAAAGATCAAAATTATAAGTATTGAGTCCTCCATCACCTTTAATGTTTCATATTTTGTAAGTATAAAACACAATATGATTGTAACTTTATTAATGCTTTTATTGATAATATTAAGATCATAGTGTTCCTGATATGTATTTGTGTGATAAAAGAAAGAAAAAAAAATTGATACGAAAAATCTGCACAAAATTATTTGAAAATAAAAAGAAAAAGAAAAAGAGGATCATGAAACTATTGAACCGGTCAAACCGAACGGCTTACATAGTTTGGTTTGATCCGGTTAGACAACACACTTGTTCTGGTTTGGTTTAAAATATGTTGAAAATGGAAATCCCGGTTTGGTTTGAGATATTGTCAAAACCGGACCAAACCGAACCACGAATACCCCTAGACTATATAACATAAATCTTGTACCATGAATGAGTAAACTGTGTTGGTTGAATTTTATTTTTTTTTTCAAATGGCGTAGCTTTCAGTTTAAGGCAATATACTCAACCACAAGTCCACAACATGATGCGAGTCTGATGACTTTGAACGGTTCTTTACTCTTTATTGTTCACTCTTTATTCTTTAGAGTTTAGAGGAATTTCATGGTGGCTTTAGTAAAATGGCCCAACAGTTTCACATGGACCTGCTATAACAAATTTACAATACACTGGTCCACTTTAATTAATTGGGTTTCAAATGGGCTTCCCTGGTTCGGATGGTTTAAGTCCATGTTCAAAGATTAATTGGTTTGATTGCTTCGTATAGAATAGGTGGAACTTTAGTTATTGACTTATTTCTCATTAAGACGGGTAAAAGAAGATATATATCTTGAAATTTATATGAACTTACAACAATGACTTGTTTGAGATTATTGTTGGTTGTTCTACGCTAATAAGCTGTGTGTATATAGCTACTATATCCTTACTTTTAAATAAACAGATTGGACTTTTGTTGAACTATTAGAGCTTGTATTCAGACCTCAATCAAGTTCAACTATATCAATCTATTGAACATAAGGCCTTCCTAATGAAGCGACCATAATTTGATCTGAATACTTTTAAGCAATTATACCTTTCAAGACAAGCTTACATCTTATTTAAGCCACGGTCATGAAAGCTCGTTAAACTATCAATCACTTTTTAACATAAAAATGATGGGTAAGTTTCTTTCTTACCTAATTTGATTTAAAAAAAAACTTCAAATTATCAGTATCGACATTCCGAAATAGCTCGTTACAATTAGATACTAGTTTCTCTTAGACCTATCGATCGTGTTACATAAAACCGAGGCATCCTTGAACGTGATAGGTGCTAATGGTGAAAAGTTAACCTGTTAATGAAAAAGGATCTCTTGAGAACGAAAATAAGCACCTCACGGATGTCATCTATTGATATTAACGTTCATCAGAAAGGTTAATTCGTGCAAAAATCGAAGAAGATAATGTCTACCATTTTTTGTAATTTTCTCAAAAGTATATTCCCGTCTTATAAACTCGTTTACCTCAAGGAAACACCCACCACACTCCTACTCGATCACATGTCAGTGGGGTAACACGCAGATCTGCGTGAAAGTTTATAAGTAGGGGCTGGGCTGGGCTGGCTTGTGAATGTGACCTCATATTTTAATAATAATACATTGGATCCGCAAGTGGAGTGTATTGTGTGTATATAGTGGTCGAGGTTTTCCTTTGATATATATCGCTTTATTTCTAGACATTGAAAGCATGTGTAACTTATTTCAAAAAACTACGTTTTTGCATTAAAAAAAGATGCAACAAAAGTGTTTTATCATAGTCAATCATATCTATCAATTTCGTCATCAAGAATCCAACTAAAAGATACTATCGCCATCATAACAAAAAAAAAAGAAAGTAGTGTTAATTAGAGAAATTTAATCGATGTAAATATGTAAACTTGCTTAATATCAACGTAATAAAGGAACAAATGTGAATATGTAGAAAACATTTTTATTTCAACATATCCCTTTCTTAGTTCCTGTAAATACGACGTGTGTATGCATAACCTATTATTCTTCACAATTATGTAATCTCACATAATCAATGACATCTCTGATCAAGTACCTTTCAAAGTTTTAGCATGAAAATTTTCGTAATTCACCGACATATAGTGACTTTTTTTTTAAATAATTAAAACGAGAGTAAAAAAAATTCCATTTCACACTAAAAAACCCGACAATAATGACAAAATGAAAACTAAATGGGATTTGTTGGTTGGTTGGTAGCATTACATTTTCTAGAAATAAAGTAATTACTACTAATTAATAAGCATAATTACACATCAACAGTTATCCTTAATTCGATCAGTGTGGTACCAATTAAGTTGTTGTTTGTGCTTGAACTAGGTGACATTTGTTTTCACCTTTACTTTCAAACATTTACGCACGCATTTTTCTTCTTTATAATCTAAAATACAATAATAATGTGACAAAGGTCAATCTCGCCAATCAATGTATGCTTTTGATGCAAAGTTATTCCCATGTCGTCGACATTGCCAAACTCTGTCCTTATTCACCCAACCAATTAATGGCGCCACTATCCATTTCTTATTCATTTCATCACATTTTTGGTTGTTTTATTTGGGTAATTTAAGGTTTTTTTTTTTTTTTAGAAAATTACATTTTTGGTATTTTAAATTGGCAGTTTTTGCACTTATAGTCTCTAACTCAAAAAATTGCAGTTTTCATACCTAAAGTTTTGTGTTTTTTTCAGTTTTGGTACCACGTACAGACGACGTTAATTTTTTCCGTTGACACCCTCACGTGACAAACACTTGAGGGGTATTTTAGTCTTTTGACCCTCCTCTTTTTGAGAAAATTACACTTTTGATACCTCAAATTGTCAATTTTTTCACTTTTGGTACCGCAAGTAGACAACATATTTTTATTATACTCTCCAATTTTCATCTCGCACATTAGCACTATCAAACAACACACACTCAAAAATAAACACACATTGCGATCATCCATATATCTATGTATACCTATATCTCTATACCATACCAAATCCAATATATAAACATGCGTAAATAATTTCAAATCTCTTATATGAATCATACACCACCAGAAAGGGTTACCGACTATCTCCTTCCCCACCAGGCACCACGACCTCCACCTTAGTTAGATATTCCGATCTAATCTCGTTTATAGCAAATATATTCATCTGTAACAGATTCCGTTCAGATCTCGTTTGTACCAGATTTCAATCAAATTTCGTTTGTAGCTTATTCCGATCGAAGAATAGGGTAATTTAGGGGTGAGAGGGTTTTCAATAATATAAAGAAAAGAGATCGATGGTGGGTGCGTATTCCGGCGACATGAGTTTTTTTCCGGCCATCGATCCACCAATGCATTCAGTTCTTCCACCATCACCCATATTTACACCAACAACATACAATATTTCAAGAATGGATACACACCATTGAGTGTTTTTTTATGAGCCGTAAAAAAACTATAAAAAAAACATGTGTTGATTTTTGAATGTGTGTTGATTTGTGTTATATAATTTTTGATGAAAGTTATATGAATTGATTGAGTTTTAAATAATATTTTATTGGTATAATTTTCATCATATATTATATAACAAAAATCAAAATATTTAAAGTCAACGTTTATAAAGATTGACTTTGAAAATTCAAAATTTGACACATTTAATGAGACGGGGGTATATAATTTATTGTGTTTCAGAACAACCTATATCCCTATTTACATAGAGCAAACAAAAACAGAGTATATATGGAAGTCTTCGGTACAAAATTTGATGATATGAAAGGGTATATAGTTAAGGTAGTTTAGGTGCTTCATTTTCGATATATAATACTCTGTTGTATGGTCTGCTGGCGCCTGGCGATGAGTAGTTTGTCCAGGAAAACTCAACAATGTATATTGAGTTGCTAAAATAGATAAGAACACATCAATATTTCAACATATGAATATTGACAAACTTCTTTATCATAAGAGTAGTCTTACTCTTGCTTTCATTATATAATGTTTACATTTTGTTTCTTTTTTTACCCATCATAAGCTATGATCAGGAACATATTCACCTCTCATTAGCTTTCAAAATACAAATACTTTAATATATTATTTTTACTTAAATTATTTTTCACAATATTTCAAAAATGCAACCTTAAGGCTGTAGTTAATGTATATAAAAATTTGTATTTTTCATATCAAAAGTTAACCTTCTAAAATTTATAATAAGTATATATATAATTATATTTTATGCACATTAACTATAGCCTATATGGATGTAATTAACAATACCATATCAAATATATGCAAATAAAAATGTGAGAGAGTAAACCTTTTACAATATTGTCAGTATTCAAACTTGTGATAGGCACATTAATTTCCGGTGTTAATTAATTTTACCGTCTAAAAGGAAAAAGAAACAAAAATAAATATGTGCATAAAAGCTGTTAAAAATAAAAATAAAAATATATTTGCGTAAATGAAGGAATGATTATTAGAGTAAAAGGTAAACTCACAAATATCTAGACTTTTGGAGTTATAATTTTAGAGGAAATGAAAGTGGGGTTGTCTCACATTCAATTTGGGTGAAAAACTCTTCACATCTTGATTTTTTATATCATAAATTTTATGGGGACCAATCATTTATTCATTACACAAAAAATATTTAAAAAATAGTTTGTGAGTAATTTTTCACCCAAACAACACCACATTCACTTTTCTCTTTAATTATTATCTTTATTACAAAACTCACAAGTTTTTTTTTATTTATATTACCAAAGAATTACATTCAAGACCAACTATTTAGCCCAAAGATTGTTAAGAACATAAATTTAAAAATTCATTTCTCATATGTAGACTGACTCTAATCAGGTCAGATTCAATTCGGATATTTTAAATAAAATATTAATAAAAAAAAATTATATATCTATATTTCTATATTATGTTAATAAACAAACTACTCTTTTCTTTTTCAACTCCCTACCTTTAAAATACCCAAAATATCTTTAATTTTTAACACATTTCTAACTTCCACACAAAATCTATCAAATATTTCCTTAAAATACTTTATACCCATATTTATCCAAACTATCTATCTCCTTTATTAATTAATTTAACTATTTCCACATAATATCTTTATAATATTCTTAATAAAGTTATTTACAAAAGATATATCCCTTAACCATAAAATAACTACACTACCATTTACGTCAATTAATTTTAGTTTAATAACCAGATCGTTATCACCACCGCCACTAGCACCACCCGTTGCCTCCACCGTCGCCGCATTGCGTGAGTACCCATCTCGTGTCAAAAAATATAACTGAATAGTTTTTGGTATTGATACATCTTAAACTTTGATTTTAAAATACATCTTTAACAAAAAAAATTATAAAATATGAGTAACTCTTGCATTAAAAAAAACCACTTCATAAATTTATATAGAAAGAAATTTATTATTTCTAATAATAGATTATAGTTTTTATTATGCATCTAGGGGGTTATTTTTATTTCAAAACATTATTAAAACTATATGATATCATAATTATAAATTGCTTTAAGAAAAAATTTGGACAATTTCTTTATAAAAATACTTTTATAATTCAATACTTTTTATTTATTATAAAGATTTTGTAGTTTGCATTGACTTGTCGAATTTCAAATGTTCATATTTTTTTGTCAAAATAATACACTAGCATATATAAAAACATTGGAACCCAGAGATTAAAATTAATATTCAAGATTATAATTTGATATTTGAATCTTAAGTTTTTAACTCTTCATTTTAATCCAATTTCGATGGATCTCTATGCAAAAACTTTTTCCATATTATGTTCAAAGTTGTTTACCTAATGATTGTTAAAAGAAATTCAAATTAATTATCATTGACTGGTCTGGAATCTGTATTTGATCGAACTTGCTTATATATTGTCAAAAGAATACACTGTATAAATTTCTCATTTTCATATTATGTTCATTGTAAGAGGAATTCATACTCATTAATCATTATTCATAAAACAATCTGAAATTTGTATTTAATCCAACTTGCTTATATATTTAAGTTACTTTTATTGTAATTTATGTCTACAAATAGTTAATTACTTTTAAATTAACAAACATGACACGATTAACCAAATTCATTTTAAGCGAAAGAGAACGGATTATATGTTTTTATTGTAATTTATATCTACAAATAGTTATATTATTGTTAATTATGATTGTTAGAATCAAACAATAAACATTAGCCTGAATAATTGAACACTAAACCACGTTAGTGTTTAATGCCTTAGTTAGAGCAGAATGTGATATGGGTTATGGTTTGTTTATGGGTTGTTGACGATTCTACAGTTGTAATTTGACATCTTAAATATAGCCTTAAGATGGTGTTTATTGGTTGTGTGCTTTGTATGTGATAGCAAAACAATGAATATGCTTGGTTGATCACTCTTTTTGAAGAGAACTTTTTTTTGACGGAGCTAGGGATTAGTGATAATCCCATATATACAGAGGCATTATAATTAAGGATTATCAAGGATCTTTATGATCCGAGTTACTTGCTAGCTACTTTGTTCTTATAAAAAGGAGAAAGAATTTGATAATATCCTTTCCTTATTTCAAATGAAGTTATGCTTAACCTATTGATTCGTGTCTAAAGTTCCAAAAAAAGAATAGGTTACATTCAAGATAAACTATATAAACTTTGTTTTACTCTTTTTCAAATCAACTAAAGCTATAAATTGGTATTTCCAATATTTTAGTGGAAACCAAAACTGAGATTACATGAGTTTTAGCTGCAATTTAATTGTTATGGAAGGAGCAGTGGTGTACAATTTAAAATATAAAGGTTTAATATGAAAATTATTTTTTATAAATTTCTTGTACCTTGCAAGGACCTTTTATTTCCTAAATATATTCGATTTTTGACCTCGCATGAAACTTTTTCTTGGCTCCGTTTTTGACATATATGTCCGATACAAACCATTTTACACATAGACGGAGCCAGATTTAACGTTGAAAGGGCTCAACTGTATTTTTTTCCCCCAATCATCGTATACAATACAATGTGAAAAACATAATCATTTTATTAAATGTTAGTAAAATAAAATTTTATTACGATGATTTACATTCATGGACCCAATGTAAAAGTTTACTTGCAGTGCTGGCGGATCCAGAAATATGTAATATGGTATGCAAGTTTAAGTATACTTTTTATGAAGCAAATATTTTTTAGTGTATGTATTCGAGCATAATTTCGGTACGTTTGGAATTTCGGGTCAGGTTTTTTTCCGATAAACACCTTAACCAAGACCACACTAAGTACCTTTGAACTAAACAAGTAGTTGCAATGTGGGCATATGAGATCATTCCATTTCGTATAGGCTTATGTCTTGTGGTAGAAAATCAAAGTTTAAACCGTGACATAGATATTTGGGGTTAGTTTTAGGGGTAAAGACTAAAATTTGGTGTAATACTTGGTTGTTAAAAACAAAAACATTTTAAGTCCTATGTTAATAGAGATAGAAATATTTAAGATACAGCCGGTCATATGGCTATTCAAAAATTATAAGACTCTTTTGAGAAAGCTACAGAATATGTATATATTAAAGTTTCTTAATTCAATTCAAAAGGATGTTTTATCAAGATGTAACTGTATTATTACTTACTAATTATACGTGTCTTAGTGTCGTTGCTAGCTAGGTTTAGAAATTAATAAAAACACTACAATGAAACACATATAAATCAACTTGCACAGTGTAAAAAATAATAGATAAATTCTGAGAAAGTGGGAAATGGATACTTTTGACATCTTGATATGAGAGAAGGAAAAACAATTGATTATAGATGGTTTATGTGAGTAGTAGGCTATGCACTCTACTTTTTCAGACTGTGCACCATAGTTTTATCATACCTAAAAAAGAATCTTTAATATCTATTTAACACTAGTATGAAGCTTTACAGGTTATGCAATTGCATACCCTTTGCTTGCTGTGCGTTCGCCTCTCATCTGTACCGTCATGGTTAGATATCAAACATTTATAAATTATAGGTGACTTTTTTCGAACAGACCTTTGTACTAGTCAGTTATATATGAGTTAGCCTTGCAATGGAAAACATAAACGGTTGGTGGAACTAAGTACCCACCAATCCTCCTACTGGCTCCGCCTCTGGTTTACGCTTTTAGCGTATACTGTTGTATATGAATTACAAATACTTCCTTAAACATAAGTAAGCGTTAGGTGGGGCAGCGATGGTATAATAACGACCTTCTCCAAACAATACGTGTGGACTTGACAATAACTTATATGACTACAATTCTATGACGACACAAACTACTTATTATCGTTGAACACTTCTTTTTAAACCCTTTTATTTAAACGTTTATTTCGAAGTACACATAAAATGTCAAAAGTGGTCCCGCCAAGGCGCCAACCGCCCGAAAGAAAACAACTACATATATATGGACATATTGTGTAGAAATCAGTTGCTGCTTAATATTTGCGATGTGATACTGGCCTTTTAGTTATTTTAGAAAAATGCTAAACTTACAAACAAATGTTTACAAATATAAATGGACCAATAGAAACCACCAGAACTATTTTAATGTTCTTTTTCATCTTTTACTCTTCTTGTTTAATTGGTCCACCTATATATATGTTTGTAAACAATATTTGTAAACATTTGTTTGTTTATAAGTGTAACATTTCTCATTATTTTACTTGTCAATTGCCCATCATTCATGTTTAAGTACTGAAGTTTCATCATGATAATTAATAACATCATCCGTAACCTGCTACATTAGGGGTAGTCGATCGATCTGGACTCTGGAGGTATTGTGGTCCTGAGGGTTCGAGTTCCATATGGAACAATGACAGAGCTAAGATTTACACTTCGGAAGGGCCAAAACAAGTCACCAACTACGTACGAAAAAGTGCTCAAAATTTTCATTATTTGATCGAATTTACATCTGCATGGTGGACTACTTCAATCGGTTAATTAATTGACTTAATTCTTTTTCTAACTCGATCTGTTGGATAATTTATTTTATAAAAATCCAAACAAGCTAAGCACTCCTCTCTCTCACAGTAATCTCTAGCTCTCAAGCTGCACCAACATGCCTGTTCTACGTGTTAGAGAATTAGAGCCAGTAAGGAAATCACGCGAAGCCTTGACTTCTTGGGCCTAATACACAAGCACTAATTCTTGTGGTATGGATGGTCTTATACATTTGTAAAGATTACTTTGTTTACAACATTCTACTTTTATAATTAGTAAAACGATATTTTTTTTAAACACGGCTAATAACCAACCGTATACTATACGTTGTTTAAAACCTACGTGGTCAATATATCCAAGTATTTAACTGTTGTGCGTATGCACTATTATATTATACGACAAAACACGAAAGTATATTCAGCTCCATATATAAAGCACAAGTGAAACTATTTCAAACTCAATTTTTCTGATTTCCTTTCCAAATTTTAGTTCAAAATACAGGAAGGTACCGAAAGTGTCTATTGACTGGGTGGACCCATAACCAACAGTCTAACGCTAACCAGGCACATAATTAAGTTTTTTTCCCCCTCAATATGGTTTAAATAGTTTAGGATGGAGAATTAAAAAAAGAAAAAACAAAACGTTCGATTTTATCAAGAAGATCAAAGCTAGCCTTAACTTTGAAGGGACAGTTAATTAATTATTTGTATCATATGATCATGTCTTAACCATAGCCGTATGTGTGTAGCATTATCTTTTTCAAAATAAGAAAGTGCCAAGTAAAAAAGACTACTCGGACATGCATTAATAATACTCCGATCAAGTATTTGAACTTGATACACTATTAGAAAAATCAAAGTTTTTTACGAAATTTCATATTTCAAAAACAATTAAAAATCATCACGAAACCATATCAAATATATCCACCATTACAATAATGATATGTGTACGCTTATATGCATATGCACGTACGTACCTAGCTACAGAAGAAATTAAAAAGTGATTGTTGAATTCAATTGGCATGTATATATGCGTGTATGTTGCAAGTTCTATAAAAATGATATCTCTCATCCTCATCTGGATCAAGTTCTATATAAGTATGCATGCGCTGGAAAACACTTTTTATATCATCAGATGAAATTGTACGTTGATGACCCGTTCTAGAAAAAAAACTTTATACTAATATGAATTATTTTGCTAACTATCACATCTAGCCATCAAGTAGGTATCGATATCATAAAGTCAGAATTACTCATATTGTTTTTATATTAGTTTTTTCTTGACATACCATCAAAAACTTTTAGACTCTGTAACAGAAACTAATATTTTGAAAAGTCTAACAGTTATCATTCATAAAAATTTAAGCATTTTCCTTTAAAATAACGAACAACTGTTTTGATTAAACTTCAATAATTAATGTTTGACAAGCAATATATCATCTTCAACTTGGGCTTAATTGGTGAAATTATTTAGTATATATATATAGTATGACCTTAAAACTATATATAACTGGTATGTCGTAAACTGAACACGATTGATAGATATACAGGACCAATTAAGTTTATATTTTGCTTTGATTTATTAATGGATTTCTAATGCCATATCGCTTTCGATTATTCTTTTTAAGAGATCGAACAACTATTTTCATTTTTTTTTATTTTTTGCATTATAATGGTAATTAACAAACACATTTTGTCAGTATACACGTACTGACACGAGTAAATCTGTGTCTGTAATTGTTAGTTCTTGTAATTTGTTATCTATATTTGGCTTAAAAATTAATTAGTTACTGATCGAGATGGATATATATATATATAAGACTGTAGAACACCCACATATTATTTTTTTAATTCATAAAATTCGTGTGTGTCTAAACATTTATTCATTAATTAAGAAATATTAAAAAATTTATATGTGAAAGGTTACACACCTAAGTTTAAATGTTAGACAACCTTATATTCATGTGGGGAAATATTGGGTACCGCAGCGTGACGAAGGAAAAAAAATCATTTGCCCCCTAAAGTTTATTAAATGTACACATTTAATATCTGGTGTGAGAGTGTAGCATTATCAAAAGTTGCGTAATATTGCAGTATGGATGATATCCTCTATATATATATATATATATCCGTTATCCCGGTGTGATGTACGTAGATAGAAGTGGCCGGATTTTTTACGTACGTACTAATTAACATAACATGCACATAATCCATGATAAGTCAATGTCCAGTAGCTAATTGTCTTTAATTCGGACCCAGTTAATACAATGTATGCTAAACTACCTTCCGCTGCGTGAGTAATCTACGTCTATCAAAAAAAAAATAAGTACATATATACGTAAAGATTATAAGTTGTGAAACGTCTATTTAACTCAAATTGTGATAAAATAAAATATTAATAATTACCATAGCTAAAGCGTTTGAAGTCATAAATTTTTTAATGATTGAATATTTTGTTAATTGAGCACTAAATCTTTTTGTGGTTTAATAACTAATATATAAGATTAAGAGTAAGCAAGGTGATCGTTTACCTTTGATGCAAGGAACTTAGCTCATATACTACATGGATAATATGCATGCATTTCTTAAAGTGATCATTATTGAATATAATATCTGTTAATTAGTCATTTCTTTACAAGAGTAAACACTGATTTTTTCAAAAGCAAAATCAGCCATTTACTTGACTTAATTACAATGATTATACTCCATTTAGGGTTTTCCCTATGTTCTAGGAATCTGTACATTTTTTGCAACATATCGAGTTTTACAAGTTTTTCTCACTAATTAACTATGACCTTTTACTAATTTAAGTCATCTATCCAAAATTTGTTGCTTCCAACTCGTGTTTTGTTCCGGCTAGCAGTCTCTTCGCTGTTGTTCGGAATGGACACGTGGAGCTCACGAAACCATCGACTAAGTGGAGATACGTCTTCAAGTCATGACACGTGGCAAAATCGCTTTTCGTTAGATATGGTGATGCATTGCTACTAAGTCTAAGTTCTTTGCCCACATCCGCATACCTAAACCAATCTGTGTCATCGACTCGTTTTTGTAGCCATCCTGGCAATCCGGATACATGAATTTTTCTTTTCGTCACGTCGTTGCTATCGTCAACCAACAACCCCGGCACTTTCGTGATCACATCGGTCGAGTTCACGATCCGTAAAACCCGTGTACCGCTTTTTTCAAGCCGTGATCGGAAACTCCGGTTCCCGACACGTGGCCCGCCGAAGGAAACTACAGTCACCATCGGCGAGCGCTCGAATGTCGAGGTGATATCGTAGGCTGTAAGTGTAGCTAAGGCTGCACCTAGACTATGACCAGTAATGGTCACACTAAGTGGCTCATCACCATAAGTCTCAATAATCCTAGAAATCTCCTTTCTTACCATATCCCTCAAACTTGGACACGTGGGCGTGGCTGTTGTGTACATACTAAGAAACCCTTTTTGCACCATTGCTCTTTTCCTTTCAGGTGCCACGTCATTAGGCAATGACGTCAGCGTCGCACGTAGATTCTCAATCCATTCAAGACAAGTGGCAGTTCCCCTGTAGGCAATCACCACATCCCTCCGGCCCAATCGTGAAATCTCTTTCTCGTCATTGCAAACTGCCACGTAACCAATCCAACTAGAATTCGTGGTTGCACAACTTGGCACTTTTTCAATCCAGCCTGGCAGTTGGACCCCACACGTGGCATGCAAATTCTTAACCACCTTATATCCACTTCCCCCCAATCCGCATCTATCCAACATTGAGTCTTTAGAGTATTTACAAGTTGCGTAATCTGGCGACGACGTGTCGAACTCGAAACATCGGTACGCGGCTTCAACGAAATCGCCATATCGGAGTATCTCGTGACGTAGACCGTCATCCAAGGGATCAAGTAACCCTTCCCAGTTCCTGATCCCTTGGTACTCCTTCCACTTTTGACCCAACTTTGACACACGGTTTGCCACTCGGGCTTGTCCTGACTCACTATTCCAAGAACTCTTCACACTTAACTGTCGAGTTCGGCTCGTGCTAGTAGTACTAGTTAACTGTTGCGAAAATTCGGACATGTGAGTTGTGGCTCTGGCAAGGTTGCATGGTTTAACCATGCCAAGCACACCCTTCATGATCGATCAAATTAATTTTCTGTTTTCTGTCGCTATCTGTGTATATATATATGTATGTGTGTGGATATATATGGATTGTGTTAAGCGCGCTATAGGAAGCAAGAGGCGAGGCTTGTGTATATATATATATAAGTTGGCACACACTTAAAATGGATGTAAAAGTTGCATTTTATAGTTGAAGAATAAAGAGAGAAAGAGGGAGAGAGAGATATGTGTAAAAAGCGAGAAATTGAAAAGATAGAGGACGGTGCAAGGAAGGGTTAGTTGAGTATATGTGTGTGTGCTTTTATTTTGTTTGTATTTCCATTTATCATTTTCAAAAAAAATTAGTTGAAAGATTGTTGACTAGGGCCCCAAGAATCAACAATAAAAAAAAAAGTGAAAGCTTTTTAGGAATTAGAACTTATAGAAGCTCTCCGTCCATGTATTTTGAGATCAAATATTTACACATGACTGCACGTGCAGGTCACAAGCCGCGTTGAATTTCAAAAGAAAAATCATATTCTATAAAGTGATCATTAATATTAAAATTAACATGTTTTTCGTTAAGTGACGAAGTGTGTTGATGATTTAACCAAGAGTGTGCTAACATTGAATGGACTTTAGCTACAATTAACATATATTATCTATGGATTAGTCAACCATATTATTGGCATTTAATAGCATATAGTTAACCATCATATTTATCACACTCAATCGATCCAATACTTTTCATTTTAACTAACAATTTTACTCACGTATATATATATATATATATATATATAAAAGTTTGACATGTACGTGGTTGGTATATATACAATGCAAGTAAAAATCTAAATCAACTTATAGTTTCGAGTTAATTTTTGAAAGTGAAAATTTTGAAATAATGAGAATTAATTCGTAGATACATTATAAACTTGTTAATAAATTGATTAATTGAAAAGTTAATTTTAAAGATAGTCGATCATAGAGCAAGTACATACCACACCTTGGATGAGATTATGATCGAGAAATGAGAAGAAACAAGAAGAGAGTGAGAGATAGGAAAGAGTACGTGATTGTGGTTTTTTAATCCATCTTTTCTCCTATCTTTTGAAAAAAGAGAGTGAAAAATGAGAAATAATAAAAAAAAAAAAAAGAGAATTGACTTAATATTTGCTATCTAAAGATTAAAAAAAAAACCCTTATATTTCTTGTATTGAAAGATGAGAAGTGATTGATGTAAAAATTAAAAGAAAGAGCGTGAAAATAATAAGAGGATGAGAAATAGATATTCCTAGCCTCCTCGATCCCTTTTATGATCACAAAAGTATCATATCATTAATTGAGTATTAATTTTTGTATTGCGTGAACAAATTAATAGCTAGCATTTAATTTCTCCTTTTATCAAATAAATAAATAAACAAAATGTATACAATCAAACGGGTCAATAATGTTAATCTTAAAACATGTTCAGAGAACATGTTGTCATTAAAAAAAAGAAAATAACATGAGTATCTAAAATTTTATAAAAGTATATCACTTTAACCAACTTTTTATAGATTTTCATAAAATACCCAACAAAATCGTAATAACAAGTGAAAATCGTAATGAGATTTTAAAAATCGCTATGAGATTTAGAAAATCGTTATGAGATTGGCAAAATCTCATAGAGATTTTATAAAATCGCATAAAGATTTTAAAAATCGCATAGAGATTTTGCAAAATCGCATAAAGATTTTAAAAATCGCATAGAGCATAGAGATTTTCAAAATCTTTGTGAGATTTTCAAAATCTTTATGAGATTTTGATTTTTTTTTTATTTTGACTTTTTTTGAAATTTTGACTTCCGCGTTACGTTTTGTGACTTTTTTTTTGAGATTTCGACTTTTTTTTAGATTGAAAATACACTATTCAAAATTCAAAATCTTTATAAAAAGTCAAAATTAAAAGAAAAAAGTCAAAATCAGAAACAAATCAAAATCTCAATGAGATTTTCAAAATCTCATTGCGATTTTCAAAATCTCATAGCGATTTTCAAAATCTTGTTGCGATTTTTACTTTTTATTGCGATTTTGTTGGGTATTTTGTGAAAATTAAAAAAAATTTAGTTAAATTGGTATATTTTTTTCTAAAAATTGGGTACTCATATTATTTTCTTTTAGAAAAATTATGTAACACACTGCCTGAAACATTATTTTTTTAGACATTGTATTGGAATTTTTTATTTTCGCAAAATAGTACGGTACTACTCGTAATATATATTATAAGATTCATATACGTTCTAATATAACAACCTATTATTTCAAATGTCTGTTGTACTTACTTGTATATTTACATACTAGATTAAACTCGCACGTTGTGCGAGGCGGATTGAAAACGTAAACTAAAATTAATAGAAATTTAAATTATTATTCATAGTTTATAATAATATAAAAAATAGTCAATTTTTTACTGATGCATATAATAAAATTATAGCTTATAAATAACTAATTAATATATATATAAAATGTTAAAGCATGACTAATGAAACGTAAATATTTATAAATCATAAAAAAAAATTATGTTCTATATTTATTAAATATAATATAATAAACAATATCATTTGAAACAATGATAATTATCATTGAATTGATAAAAAGACGTGGTCTAAAGCATATAAATATATATCTTTGTGCTCATATATTATTAAAATATGGAATTTTGGTTATATAGAGGTAAGTTACAAATATATGATTAGATATCAAAAATATGTGTGTGAATTGATAAAGTAAATATCTAATTTAACATTGATAATATAATCGGTTAGTAAAAGTTTAGATGTAATTATCAATATAATCTAGTTTATATTATATTAAGTTAAATTATATTTCACGTACAAAGATAATTAAATACAAAAGAATATAGAAAGAGATAAGTTACAATGATCAACAGTATATTATCAATGTCATTTAATTAGTTTTAATATTCAAAGAATATCTATCGTAGTTTGCAAACAATAAACCAATACTAAGTTAGATCAAATGGTTTATGCATAATATTAAAAGTGAGAGGTCATAAGTTCTAATCTTGTATTTGACTTTTTTATTTGCTATTTAAAATTGATTAAAAAAATGTCTATGTAGACAAATGATGACGT
Organism: Erigeron canadensis; assembly: GCF_010389155.1. Classification (NCBI taxonomy): domain Eukaryota; kingdom Viridiplantae; phylum Streptophyta; class Magnoliopsida; order Asterales; family Asteraceae; genus Erigeron; species Erigeron canadensis. The sequence continues at coordinate 40,184,262 of NC_057763.1, forward strand.
GGCAAATGATGTGCCAAATGAGCCCTAAAAAATATATATTTAAATATCAATATATAAAAAAACGTTAAGATTATCAGAAAGTGCCACCTAAGCAAAAAGCCTAGTTGGCATGAATGCCACATATGAAAAAACATATTCTCTCTTAGTTAGATAGAGAGATTGCATACTGTTTGCGTTTTTTTTATTACGGATTTTTTTTTGTCTTTTTTTTTTTTCATTTTAAGTATCAAAATAATGCATTGAAAACTTTCATTATTCAACTTTTCTATGTATCTTATTTTTTTTTTAACAGTTAGTCAGTATTCGACATCAAATGACACCTCACTGTATAATGGTAAAACTCTGCACGTACTCTAGACTACGAGATTTAGACCATAAGCCGTTACAGGTGATTCAGGAGGAAAAAACTCACAGACTTGTCACTCATAAGAGTCGAATTGAACCCAAGACTTATGGGAAAAATCAGGAATACATATGCGAGTTGAACTATTTTCATTTACTTACATGTATCTTATATGTATCTATATGCAATGTGCTTACGTATTCAATCTACCACAAAGGTCCACACATATGATCGAACTTAAATCAGGAATCAATATCGGGATCTTCTATATTTTTTATATAAAGTTAAAATGCATCTTTTCAGGTAGAATAAAGAGATAATGATAGATCTATAATTAGGCAACCCATTCTTTCTTAATCCTACTTTAATTAATATAAGTGATCGAGTATGTACGTAGGGTTTAGATAAATTAGAATCCAACTTGTTTGGGGATTTTTTTTTTTTTTTGAACGGCAACTTGTTTTGGATTGATCCTGGAAATCACGTACAATAAAAGGGGTATTTGATAGCGTACGTACACATAATGAATGCAAACTTTAATTACCGGATAAGCAGGCTGCTCCTTTCCATTTTAAGAATATTTTAGGAATTAAACTACGTTCCTCTTTTGTTAGCTAGGGATGAATGAGTAGTTACGATTTTCATTGTTGAGGTCACTGGACAGTTTTTATGTTACTAACTAGCTAGTAAATATAAAATTAAATTATGAAATTAAATTATATGTCAATTATAATTAAAACTAAATAATAACAATAATAATAATAATAGAGTTTTATTATACATTGTGTTTACCATGATCATCCTTGGTCACCACACTACCATAAAGCTTCGCCTTATACCAATCGATATGATTTTAATCTTATATATATATAGTTTATTATTTTGAGAAATATTTTTTTGATAAGAACCATAAGAACTCTTAAATAATATATTTGTTTACATGCTTTTTTTTTGTCATTCACATGTGAAATGATATAAAAAAATATGTTGCAGAAGAAAGTTTTTTAAAATATCTTCAAAATAGCCTTTTGTAAACTTGTGAATGAATATGATCATGTTTTCGTTTACATGTTAACAAATGAATATATGTAAGGTTTTGAAAAAAAAACTTTCTTCTACAACACGTATTTTTATAACGTTTCATATATTAATGAACAAAAAAAAACATGTGATCCAATGCATAAGGCTCTTACAAAAAAAAATGAGTTTTTACTAGTAAAAAAAGTCTTAAAATAAGAACACTTAAAAATATCTTTTTTGATGCAGTAAAAGTTCATAAAACTAACATAGTGCATAACTAATTATCATTATTTAAGTGTTTAAGAACACATTGATCCGTTAAAATTGAAAAAATCATGTTTTTTGTTGGATGCATCATTTTGATGAATATGCATCCAAGATGGATGCACAAAACAAAAACATTATTTTTTCGATTTTGACGGACCAATGTGTTGTTAAACATTTACATAATGACAATTAGTTATACATTATTTCTAATGCATCAAAATGTAGTTTTTAAGTATTCTCACTGTGTTCTTGTTTTAAGACTATTTTTATTTGATTGTATATATATATATATATATATATATATGTAGAGTTTCATGTGAAAATTATTTACATATGAATATAAGTAATATTAGGTATATATAACTTGATATGTTTATATTCTTACGAATTTATTTATATATACCATTTACATATAAACTTCAAGTTATAATTTAAATATTCTCTAAGTTCTTCCAATTTAAACGGTTTTTACTAAACCTTTTTTTGCAGGGTAACACTCCGGTGAGAATACCATTAAAATAAGAACACTTAAAAACATCATTTTGATGCATTAAAAGTCTATAAAACTAACATAGTGTATAACTAATTATCATTATTTAAGTGTTTAACAACATATGGATTCGTCAAAATAAGAAAAAAATAATGTTTTTGTTGGATGCATCAATTTTGATGAATATGCATCTCAAATGGATTCCAAAACAAAAACCATAGTTTTCTCGATTTCGTTGAACACTTAAATAATAATAATTAGTTATACACTATATATGTTGGTTTTATGAACTTTTAATGTGTCAAAATATGATTTTCTCGATTTTGACAGACCAATATGTTATTAAACACTTAAATAAATATAGTTATTTATACACTATGTTAGTTTTATGGACTTTTAATGTTCTTATTTAAGTGTTTTCATCATGTTCTTATTTTAAAGGATGTGTATATATATAAGTGAGTAAGAGTTTGTTATGTACCCAACTTGGGTGAAAAATATCTCACATGCTAATTTTTTTAAAATTTTGAATAGATTGATCACATACTTATTTGGACTATCGATGAATTCAACGAGAATATGGTATTACGGCATCCTGTTACTTTTTTTGGTATGTAATCACAACAAATGATGAAGCCAAAATTTTCATTTTAAGGTCGCCAAACAATTTTCATGATATAAATAAGTGTAAAATTAAACTATTACACCGGTAAGTGGTTGTCTATTATCTTTAATACAAATTTAGAAATAAATAAAAATTTATAGTTATCATCAGATTATCATGATCATTATTTTCTGGTACCGCCTTTTACGACATTATATTGTCATGCCACGTACATTTGAGTTTATTAGATATCCATATGGACCATATACCTGAAGGAGAAGAAAAATGTATACATTTTTTGCCATTTCGGGAAGCATTAGAAAATTAAATGGACAGGCAACAAATAATGAAGTTTAGTAATTAAGCCAGATCGAGCAGAATTTGTAATAAGTAATTATTCACAAAGATAATTATAGAAAAAAGTTGGCAGGTCAAAGTACACCCGTCTAATTCTTGCACGTATTAGGTTGGTCGAATAGACAATAACGTACAATGGAAGATGCATGATGACCTCATCATCTGTATACGAGTAATATTTTAGGAAAACTCGAAAAGATTATCCGTTTATAATAGAAATGAACAGCTTGTAACATCATCAATTCATTACTATTCTATTAATTGTTCTTAGAATTTGGAAGAAAAATACATTGCTAGAATAGATTTCTATTAATAGATAAGAAACAGACGCATTGTTGTATACGATCAAAGGACATAAATACATAATACGTCTTAATTTTGTCGACGTACTGCTAGTTCTAGATAAACGATGAGAGGAATAAAACGTACACTCGAATGAGACATATGTAAAACAATGAAATTTTTATTTATCTATCTATTAATATAGTGATGAAATTTTATCATCGGCACATAATTAGATCCTCACTATCTATTAATGTGTTGATAAGTTAGTCGAATTGGTTGTCCCATTGAATTCAAAGTTTTGTAGATTAGAAATTAGCCTTCAAGATTGCATATTAGCATAGATATATTAATTGGCATATATATCAGCTAAATTTTGGTAATACCAATCTATAAATAGATAGAATGTTGGTATATATCCGTTATCAAATACAGTTTGGGTTCACGTGTAAAGATGAGAGAAGTGAGTTTCAATCTTTAGTAATGTCTAAGTTGGCGTAATGGTATGGAGTTTCCCTGATAACCTATAGGTCCCAAGTTCGAATCTTCATTTCACCAACTTTGAGATATAGGTAGTCCTTCTATGAAGGTTTAGCTTAGGTATACTCAGATTTAAGTCTGAGGGGACAGGGTCTACCCCTATTAATCGTCGTGCTTTCGGGCGGATTAGTAGGGGGTTTTCACCCATTGGGTATTTGAAATAAGCATTTCTACTTTGAGAGATCTCTCTAGCGCGGACCTGGTTAAGACAACGTAGGTTGGACCTCTCGCTGTCGAATCACGACACGAAATTTCAAGTGAAATTCATCTTTAAAAAAAAAAGAGTAAAGATGTTTTAGAGGCATTAAAATCTTTTGAAAGTGGATGATGAGGATCTAATATAATTTCCCTGTTTCTTGATATGTAACTAGCTCCTAGCTTCTCGCTAGTCATACAACAATAAAATTTCAATCTTTTAATGTTCACAAAAAAATATATAATTTCGGAAATAAAATGCTCTCCTTTATTCTTTCTAAAGTTTTGGTAATACAGATTGTTTGCATTGCGAGTATTCCAACTATAATATCGGGGCTAGCATTCTTTCCATTATTCTTTTTCAACCACCTTCGTGTGAGAGATTATGAGGTACTAATCTAATATTGATTCGATTCGAGAAGTTGTTGTACATGCGGAAGTGATCATCTTGGTGAAAACAACACCTCGATAAGGATGTTAGGATTCCGAGTGGCTCAGATCGTGGTCATATATTTGGCATCGATATCCATGTTTCTTGTGTAATTGTAGGCTCAAGTGGAAAGTAAATAAAAAAACAAAACAAAATAAAAAAAAAAAAATCTAAGTACCCATACATCTTTGTGCTTAGTTGTTCCACTTGCTTAACTTTGTGTCAACAAAATGATCATTTAATTGCTCGTTTTTGTCTCTAGACTAAAAAAATGGTACCCTTTGTCTATATCTATATTATATTATATAATAGATTGATTTTTTATTTTCAACATTGAACCAAAAATGTCAATATTGATTTTAATTTTCAACAATATACATATTCTAATGCATGATGCACCACACATCCTAGTCACATTACATTAATAATTTCAATCACCACCTGTTACCGCCACCACCGTCGTCGCCATTACATCACCACCACTGCTACCACCTCCATCACCGCCGCAACGCGCAGATACTTTTTTCTCGTTATTGTAAACATCCATCGACTAATATAGCTTACTTTAAGGATTAAGATTTTCTTAAAATTACCTATCATGTTGATGAGTTTTTTTAGTGGAAAGAAGAAAATTAGTATTTAAAGTCGCGAACTAATTACCCATAATCAATGACCCACAAGATTTTCTTCTCAGAAAACACTCAATCTAATAAGTTATGTTGAAAGACAACTTGAAAAGATCTTTATCCTACCCAATACCCAAGATTCACAATATTAATCTAGATTGCAATTGACTCAATCGGTCCTACGCAAACAATGTCAATCTTAATGATACATTGGCGTATGTAATCGAGACATGACTTTTAAAACTTGGTTAAGGAGCACGTCAAATAATTCTTGATATATTTTTGCTACTCTAAACACTGTTAATTTGTTAAACTAATTAATTAAGTGAATGTTGTAGGAATATTTTGGTATATACGAAAGGAAGTTAATATTTGTCAAGAATAGCGAACACGCTGGCTTTAGGGTGCAGAGATGGAAAATGGAAAATGCCAAGAAATAGGAAAGCGAACTCTCAAAAGTGCATTTTTCATTCTTTTGCTTTGTGTTCTAGTTTAATAGCAAAGTAAGAAGAAAATGTTCGAATAGAATTCTGCATTTTTGTTTATTAAATTCAACAAATTCTCTACGAAATAGGAATGTATCTTCAGAAAGAATTTGTGTCCCCAACATAAACCTATATTAATGTCGTGTTTGTGATACACTTTTTCATTAGATGATTCAATACGTCGGTCTTAGCCCATATGCATTTCTCTTTTTGGTGTCATCAAAAGATACTATTCGATAACACTACCCTTAAGACAAATTCCCTTCTTTTAGATTCGTTCTACAACTACAAATTTGAATTGGAACTTGCAAATAAAAGTTCATGTTTCGCGTTAATTAGTATCATAAACCGAAAGACTCTATTAAAAAAATTCATGTTGCTCGCTCAACTTTATTGCCCTAAACCGAAAGGCATGTAATACAATATATCTAAGGAATTTCACGTTAATTAGATGCATGTTAATTTGATGCAAATATTCTATCATGTTCATGATCTCCATGTCTTTGTCAGCTTAGATTTCATTATGATTTACTAATTTGAGGATATGTATAGTAGTTCCTTAATTAATCCAATTTTCTCAAAAAGCAATGAAAAAAATACAAGGAAAGTAGAGATAAGAAGGTAGACTATCCTCATTAGAGATATCATTATCTTTAAAAAGAGTGCTACTAAATTTTATTTTTTTTAACTTAAATATGATTAGCATGCTGATAACTCATGATTATTAGGTACGTAATCCTTAATTCCTTATAGCCCACCTTTATTACTTATCCAAACTCGAATAGTCGAATTATATACATGTCACTCAAGTTGTAGATTTTGATATCGAAATCATTAATGAGTGTCTTACCATATTCTGCCACCTTATTTAAACAAATCTATAATAAGATCACAAATTTTGAAAATGTACAATTTATCGTGATATTGTGGATCTCTATGTGGACTTTAATTTCTTGACGTAAATCTTTGAGGAAAACTTTAATCGCGTATTTAATTAGATTGTTCTAAACTTCTAATATTTTTATTAAACTGCGATAGATGATACTTTTGATCACGTACTGGGACGTTTTTTAGTTCATCTATATCCCATTCTCGCTACCAGCATCATCCATATACCATTAAAGATATAATTAAGCAAACTTAAGCAATAAAAAATAACATCTCTATCTCTACTCCCTAATAAAGCAAATCTCCCTCCTCTCCTATTAAATATTTCTGCCTTTGAAATACCTTATTTGCCCTTGGACTTTTTTGTTTTTTTCATTTACGTAACTACTCAAAATCCCTAATAAAAGAGATTGTCCTCCTCACTATTGTCGCCGCATTACACATGTACCATGCTCGTTAGTTGAAAAGGCATTTTATTCTTGTTATCATCATAGATAAATGATGTCAAAATATTTTATATGCGATAAATATCAAGTAGGAAATATTCGAGGCGGGGCAATATAACGGGGTCCTACGCTGAAGGCCTATAGACTTGTAATTTTGTCCAACTATATACAACGACTAAGACGATATCCGTATAATGTGAGAGTGTTGATGATGATTGTCTGATGTTGATGTCGGCAACTATTAGTGATGATGGTGGTATGTCGAGTGGTGTAGGTTGATTTAAATTTAATTGATACAATATAAGATAAGATTTTGTGTTGTAAGTTAGTCTATTAAAAGTAATTTTGGGTAATTTTTATGGTATTAAAAAGACAAAATCAAAATACCCTACTAGTTTGTTGGATATTAACTTTTGTCAAACTGTTTATTTTTAAACGGCAAAAAAATTTATTAATAAAGGATCACCTAGGTTGGCGCTAATAAGGTTTTTGTGATTTTTGGAATTTGAGTGTCGAAACAGGGAATCTGAGCGTTTGTTTTTGTGATTTTTGTGAGAAAAATTTTTCGGATTTTAACCTTTTTTGATGCAGGTTGTGGTGCTGAGTAGCGATTGTCCCGAGGATGGCGCCAATTGTTTGTACACCGGATTAGGTTAAGAGATTTGGGGGTGTTTATGGTTGTTCGTTGGCGGTTCCTTTCCGGTAAGGATATGCCTTTTGTACGCCAAGAACGTGTATGTGTGATTAGGAGTTTGATGGATTAGACGGCGATTCCCTGTTGGTAGGAGTCTTCCTCCCTTGTACGCCGGTTTAGATGTATTTAGATCTCTTCGGGTTTTTCCCGTGGATCTTGTATATATGCTTTTAGGGTTTTTCCCTTGATGAGCATAATGATAATGATTTAGGGTTTTCCCCCTTTTATAGTGGTTTTTCATGGAGAGAAAGTCTCCAACGCGTTTCTTATCTTTGGTAACGATCTCCCTTATTTAAGGAAGTGATATGATCGTATCTTTTCGTGTTTATCTTCTTTTTCCCGGGCTATGTGATACCCTGGGTGACCTTTTAGCCTTCCTAGGGTGAGGCTTTATCCTGGGTAACGGTGGGTACACCATCAAGCCCCCCAGATTAATAATATGATATGCCAAGATCGTGTTGTTAGTCTTCGCCGAAGAGTTAATCCTGGGAGTCTGTTGTCTTCTAGAAGGCTTTTGAGAGGGGCGATTTTGTACTAAAGCGAATCTTGAATGGGCCTTTTTTGCAAATTGAGGATAGTGCGTCTCGTATCCCTATATAAGGTAAGCAATTGGATCTGGTTTATTGTTTCTCACTTTTGCTGGTAGATTCCGTAAATAGATGAAGCGGGGTTATCTGAAAAAGAGGAGTGCTTTCTGCAAGCATGGCCGGATAAAGACTATTGGCCAGATAAAGACTATTGGCCAAAAGTTTAAGCTCGGTGCGAGGTCGTATGTTGACATGATAAAAATTCGCCGATTGGAGTCGGATTTGGAAATCTTGAAGCGGCGTTCTGAAGATGGTGGCCCATCCCCTGGTTTTGTCTCTGCTTCTGTCGATGATTGCTCTTCCGATGTTCAAAATTTGAAGCGCGCCCTTGATATTAAAGATGTTCAGCTACAGATCGCTCGAGATGGTATGGTGAATAGAGAAAATCAGTTGCAGCTTCTTCGTTCTGAACTCTCTGCTCTGCATGTGAAGTATAAGAAGGTAATGACGGAAGTAATTCCCTTTGTGCACCACTTGACCAAAGTGAATCCGTCTTTCGGGAAGTCTCTTGTCGACCAAGCTGCTCGTGAAGATCTCGATGTTTATAAGATATGCCCGGATTCGTCGGTCGGATCGTAGTTATATTCTCGGATTCTTCATCTGGTTAAAAGTCGTCGGATTCTTCATCCGGTTTAAATTCGTCGGATTTTTCATCTGGTATAAAGTTGTCGGATTCTTCATCCGGTTTAAATTCGTCGGAGTCTTTATCCGGTATAAAGTTGTCGAGTTGTTGTGTCACAATTATGTTAAAGTCCACAAAACATATAATTTAGTTAATGGTTGTTGGTTTTTTTTTTTTTTTTTTAGGGTTAAGTCAAAAGCTTGAAATATAAATCATATTAATGTTAAAAGTTTAAATATTTAATGTAGCATAATAATTAATGTAATTAAAGAAATCCAATTATGAAGGCATAGAAATCATAATAACAGATGTAAATAGGTGTTGGAAAGATTTGAAAGTTTATATATGTATATTAGTTGTAGTAGTCTTTAAAACAGTAAGTTTGAGTTATTTCAGAATCTGGACAGATTCGGTTTGTTAACTTGAAAGGTCATATCTTGGTCATGGAAGATGGTTAAGTCACGTTTTTGGTGTCTAAAATTAAATTCAGGAAGTCTACTTTCTGGTGGAATTGGTTTAGTGTAAAAATATGAAGTTTAAGGTTGTCAAACGAATTTTATAACAAAACTGCGCAAAGCTGAGTTTTCCGAACAGATTTAGGTCGACTTCAAATAGTCATATCTTGGTCGATTTTATGAACTGGAAAATTATTTTTTTCCAGAAACATTTTTAAGATGTTAAGAGTGTACAGTAAAAATTTGGATATTTTTTGAAACTTCGAAGGCCCTTAACTTTTATAAAACTTTTCTACGCGCAAACAGTGAATTTTCTGACTAGTATGTGATTATAGAATTTTTAAAAATAGTTAACGTGCGAAATAAATTAAGTAAAAATTTATGTAAGTATATAACATTCTAAGATTACAGTGGTTAATATTTGAAAGCTTGAATTGTTCGTTTCATCCTAATAAAAAATAGATAAAGTTACCAAAAATTTCAATGAATATGAACTCGTAGAAACCAATGGTATATCATTAAAACAAATGCACTATATTAAGTTATGTGACTTGTAACTTAATAATACATGACAAACCAGTTGTGAATATTTTGAAAGTAGCCATATATGTATATCATCAAATGCGGGTTACAATGGACGGTTATTGACCATGTCCATAATTGTAACTTGTACATGTATATGTTGTGTAGATTCTAGTGATCTTTTGGACTTTGCACAAGTGCTTGCTGATTGAGGTGAGTTTCGTGGCCCCTTTTTGTATTATTTCTTTGGGGGAAAATGATGCTCAAAATATTTTTATTTCTAAACTAGTTGTGCCAAAACTTGTTTGTTTTCTTGGACAAATACGTGTAATTATGAAATGTGTATGCTAGCTTGTTTGTGTTGATTCTATGATGCAATAGATGTCTGTTGATATCTATTGAAGACTATTTGAAATCTATCGACCAACTATATACTCCAGCTGGTAGTTGTTGGTATTACAGTGTGTGATTGAGATGTTGGCAAGTAGTGATGTGATTGTGTTGTTGGCAAGCAGTGATGAGTTTGTGTTGTTGGAAAACTATGATGGCATTGATCGGTATTTGGTGTGCATACATGCTACTACATGTTTATATTTACATTATTGTCCAAACCTCATATATCATGCACAACAAACTCATTTGTATTCCTTTAAACCTACAAACTCACCAACGTTATGTTGACATTTTCGAGCATTCATTTTCAGGTAATAACAATGCTTAAGGAGAGTGATCTTATGGAATTTAGGAAGACCAATAAAGAGATCCTTCATGGACTCCTAGATTGCATTTGAAATATTGAACATTATTTGCAATTGTTACTTCTTTGCTATTTGAGGCGTGTTGCCTAGACTTTCCGCTTGTGGAAATTACTTCTATTTGGATTTCATTTAGTATTAACTCTATTATAAACTCCATGTGCTATGCCATAACTTTTCGTCATATCCTACGATTCCGCCTAAGGTGGGGTGTGAAATGTTGTTACCCGTTTCGTAATATTAGCTCTTGGAGTTTTTTTTTTTGGTCCAGGCTGTACCTTTTTCAGGATTTTGTAGTATGCACTTGCTTTTTCAGCAGTTAGGCATATGCTTTGATAAAATCATAGGGGTATGATTTTTTAATTTGTTTTACTATAATCATAGGAGTATGACTATTTTAATTTGCCTGCCTTTTTTGGCATATCAAATATATGTGTATGAGATTGCGATCCTTCTTCACCATGAATCATAAAAAAATTTTATATTGGAGGGTTTGTAACCCGTCCTTGTATTAGTCCGGTAGGCGTCCCCACCGTTTTTCAGGCCTGTAATTCATAGAATAGTGCACTTTTTATAAAATCTTGCATGTTATGCAGCTTCGCATTCTTCATGCGTTTTGCACATCTTTGCAAGCGCATGTTATGCAGCTTCGCATTCTTCATGCGTTTTGCACATCTTTGCGATTTTGTGAATGTTTTATTCATTCAAAAAGGTTTGCTTTTTCAGCGATAGAATTTACGCAAGTTTGTGAAATAGAATATTTATTTGCGTGTAAGAGTTGAAGATCTTATCTCCTTTTCTCTTTACATTTATTTATGCATATACATATATATTATATACATATATATTAGATATATATATATATTAACAATAAAACTTACGCAGATTTGTTGCGTTCCATGTCCTGCTAACGGGGTTGCCATCTGTTGTTGAAAGCTTGTAAGCGCCATTTCCGACGACTGTATCAACTTTATATGGTCCTTCCCACGTTGGTCCCATTTTCCTGAGGTATTCTACCTGGCTTGCGCTATTGAACCTGAGGACGTAATCTCCGACTTTGAAGCTGTCTGGGTGAACTTTTCAGTTGTAATATTTCTCAATTCTTTGCTTATACGCAGCCTCCCTTATTGAAGCGATTTCTCTTCTTTCCTCCAAAAGGTCGAGGTTTACGCACATTTTTGTATCATTAACATCTTCATTTACATTTGTCATTCGACATGTGGAAACTTGTATTTCCGCAGGCAAGACTGCTTCTGATCCAAAGGCTAGGGAGAATGGGGTTTCCCCATTGCTTTGTTTGGGTGTTGTACGATGTGCCTAGAGTACTAATGGTAGTTCATCCACCCAGCCACTGTGGCTGCGTCCCAGCCTTTTTTCCAAACCTTGCACAATCTGTTTGTTGATTGCTTCTACTTGCCCATTACCTTGTGGGTGATATACGAATGTGAAGGATTGCTTTATGTTTAGCCTTTGACACATTTCTGTGAACGTACCCTCCGCGAATTGTTTTCCATTATCAGACACAATCATTTGTGGTAACCCAAAGCGATATATTATACATTCCCAGACAAAATTCTCAATTGTCTTTCCGTTTATTGTCGCCACGGGTTTTGCTTCTACCCATTTTGTGAAATAATCGATAGCCACAATTAGAAATTTTACCTTTCCTGGTGCTTTTGGTAGTGGCCCTACTATGTCGATTCCCCACTTTGTAAATGGCCACGCAGATGTTACTGACGTCATATCCTGCTTTGGTAGCCTGGGGGCGTTTGCGTGTAGTTGACATGCTTCACAATTTTGCAAGAGCTTGGTTGCGTCTCTATGCATTGATGGCCAAAAATACCCTAGGCGCAGTGCTTTTGTCGCCACTGACCTGGGTCCTGCGTGTAGTCCGCAGATTCCTTCATGGATTTCAAAATTTATTGTTTCTGCCTGTTTGGGTCCCACACAGCGTAACCATGGGGTCAAAAATGCCTTCTTGTAAAGGTTCACATCCATCAACTTGTATTGTGGAGCTTTAATTCTTATTTTCCTTGCTTCGTTTTCGTCTTCCGGTAGTATCCCGTTCACCAAATATTCGGTTATCGGTTTCATCCAGTTTTTTCCTTCTTCTTTAACCAAATCATGCACCTGCTTCTCGTATATGGATCTTTCTTTCAGGACCTCTATTAGTACTTTCTTCCCCAGGTGTTCAAATGTTAATGAGGCTCGCTTGCTTAAAGCATCGGCTTTTTTTTTTTTATTTCTTCGTATGTGCTCGATGTCGAAGCTTTCAAATTGCTCGATTAATTCCTTTGTTTTTCCCAAATATAGCCTTATGATTTCTCCTTTGGCCTCGTATTCTTCTTTTACTTGGTTTGGCTACCAGCTGGGAGTCCACAAATGCTTTGATGCTTCCGATTTTCATATCTTTGGCCATGTCCAATCCTGCTATTAGTGCCTCGTATTCTGCTTCATTGTTCGTTGTTTCAAACTCGAATCTTAGGGCATATGTGTATTCTTGTTTGTCTGGGCTTACTAGACGTATTCCAGCCCCGTAGCCTTCTGAACTTGACGCTCTGTCTGTGTATAATTCCCAGGTTTCAGAATCTGCTTCCCCGGTGACTGTGAGTGTCGTGGAGTGAGTTACTGAATTTCCTGTTTCCCTTATTTCGGTAATGAAGTCTGCTAGGATCTGCCCTTTGACTGCGTGCCTTGCCCTATATTCGATATCATATGCTCTTAGCTTGATTCCCCATTTTGCCATTCTTCCAGATTTTTCTGGTTTTGTTAAAATTGGTCTTAGCGGTTTGTCTGAGAGTACCACAATTAGATGCCCTTGGAAGTACCTGCGTAGTCTTCTTGCTGCGTGAACAAGTGCTAACACAAGCTTCTCCATCTCTGGGTAGTTTGCTTCTGCGCCTTGCAGTATTCTACTCACAAAGTATATTGGCATTTGTTTCCTGTCCCTTTCTGTTAATAGAACTGAGCTGACACATTCAGCGGAGGCTGCGAGGTATATGTACAGGGTCTCACCTTTCCTTGGGGATGTCAAGGTGGGGAGTTCTACTATGTGCTTTTTCATTTCTGCTATGTGCTTTTTCACATGTCAAGGGGTCTCGCCTTTCCTTTGTCCATTCAAATCCTTTTTTGGCCCCGCAGTTCTTTAATGTCTTGAAAAATGGCAATTGCCTATCCGCTCCTTTTGAAAGAAAGCGACTCAATGTTGCGAGTTTGCCGTTTAAGCTTTGTACCTCTTTTACTGTCTTTGGAGCTGGTAGTTCGAGTATCTTGTTTACCTTAGATAGGTTTGCTTGGATTCCCCTATCTGAGATATAATACCCTAGGAACTTCTCAGCTTCCATTCCAAAAGAGCATTCTTTGGGGTTGAGCTTCATTTTTATCTTTCGTAGTGTTTCGAAGGTTTCTTGGATGTCTGCAAGTAGTTCTTCCTCCGTTCTGCTTTTGATGACCATATCATCTACGTAGACCTCTAGGTTTCGCCCAATTTGCTTGTGGAATGCTTTGTCTACGAGTCGTTGATAGGTTGCTCCTGCGTTTTTTAGTCCAAATGGCATCTTTGTGTAGCAGAATGTTCCTTTGCTTGTATGAAAAGATGTCTTTTCTTCATCTTCCTTAGCCATTTGTATTTGATGGTATCCTTTATAGGCGTCTAAGAAGCACTTCCATTTATGTTATGCTAAAGATTCAACTTTCTAGTCTATTTCTGGTAGTGGATATGTGACATCTGTCACCAAAACTGGTAATTTATTATAGTCTCTAACTTACATTCCAAATTTCTTGACTAGTCAATATGCCTATATAGTATAACAAGCATAGAAATGTGGTGATCATTTCCAATATGGGATTTCTATTACTTGAATTTCAATAGTTTAGGATTGAGATATTTGATCTTCCTAAACGTAGATGACTATAACTATCCCCGTAATTTCTAGACTTGTAATTGTTAGTCATATTTATTTCTAGACATTGATAAATTAGTATACGCTATTTAGTGGTGAACGAAATCAATAATTATAAAAGTAATATATAATTAGTATAAGTAGTAAGATGGTAATAGTAATAGTAAAATATCATATGTTTAGTAAAAAATTTTAGTCATATATATATTACAACAATTTAATGGTGAGCAAGGAATTTTAATTCCATTAGAATTCTTATGATACATTAAGTCTAATCATAAACTAACTAAAACACTTATCTCCATATATATATATATATATATATATATAATAACTATACCCTAAATAATAAAAAAAAAAAAACCAAAACCCTTTTTGATTTTGCTTCTCTTTTGCCGATCAACAAACAAACATCACAACATAAAATATATTTTTTATTATTATTAATCATCTCATTGTCAAAGCAAACTTTGGTAAGTTTAATTATAATTCTATTGAATCTTGATTTAAATTACAATTAATAATAAAATTCTTAAAGATTATATTCTATTCTTCTTTTCAAGGTATCTAAGAAGAAGATCATCAATCTTGGGGTAAAATCACTTGTCTTCTCTTTTCATATATATTAGTCTTTTTAATTATTAATATATATATATATAAGCATATCTTTTTTATTTATTAATTTTTATTTATAAGTAACCTATTTGATGAATATATATTATGGCAAATTTATAATAATGAATGAAAGGGTTTTTTTTAGGGTTAAATCAAAAGCTTGAAGTATAAATCATATTAATGTTAAAAGTTTAAGTATTTAATGAAGCATAATAATTAATGTAATAAAAGAAATCCAATTATGAAGGCATGAAAATCATAATAACAGATTTAATTAGGTGTTGGAAAGATTTGAAAGTTTATATATAAATATTAGTTGTAGTAGTCTTTAAAACAGTAAGTTTGGGTTTCGTTTTGTTAACTTTGAAAGGTCGTATCTTGGTCATGGGAGATGGTTAAGTCACGTTTTTGGTGTCTAAAATTAAGTTCAGGAAGTCTACTTTCTGGTGGAAGCAGTTTCGTGTCAAAATATGAAGTTTAAGGTTGTCAAACGAATTTTATAACAAAACTGCGCAAAGCTGAATTTTCCGAACAGATTTTGGTCGACTTCAAATAGTCATATCTTGGTCGATTTTATGAACTGGACAATTATTTTTCTCCAGAAATTTTTTTGAGATGTTAAGATTGTACAGTAAAAAAATTGGATTTTTTTGAATCTTCGAAGGCCCTTAACTTTTATAAAACTTTTCTGTGTGCGAACAGTGATTTTTCTGACTAGTCTGTAATCATTGAATTTTAAAAATAGTTAACGTGCCAAATAAATTATGTAAAAATTCATGTAAGTATATAACACTCTAAGGTAATAGTAGTTAAGATTTGGAATCTTGAATCATTCGTTTCATCCTAATAAAAAATAGATAAAGTTACCAAAAATTTCAGTTAATATGAACTTGTAGAATTTAATCTTAAATCAGTAAAACAAATATTATATATTAAGTTATGTGACTTGTAACTTAATAATATATGACAAATCAGTTGTGAATATTTTGAAAGTAGCCATATGTGTATTTCATCAAATACGGGTTACAATGGACGGTTCTTGACCATGTCCATAATTGTAACTTGTTCATATTTATATGTTGTGTAGATTCTAGCGACCTTGTTGGATTTGCATAACTACTTGCTTGTTGAGGTGAGTTTCGTGGCCCTTTTTATATTATTTCTTTGGGGGAAAATGATGCTCAAAACACTTTTCATTTCTTTACTAGCTGTGCCAAAACTTGTTTGTTTTCATGGACAAATACGTGTAATTATGAAATGTGTATGCTAGCTTGCTTGTATTGATTTCTTTGATGCAATAGATGTCTTTTGATATCTATTGAAGACTATTGGAAAACTATCGACCAACTTTATACTCCAGCTGGTAGTTGTTGGTATTTAAAGCATGATTGAGTTGTTGGCAGGAGTGATGAGGATTTTGTTGTTGGATAACTATGATGGCATTGATCATTATTTAGTATGCTACTACATGTTTATATTTACGCTATTGTCCAAAACTTGATATATCATGCACAGCAAACTCATTTGTATTCCTTTAAACCTACGAACTCACCAACATTATGTTGACATTTTCGAGCATTCATTTTCAGGTAATAACAATGTTTAAGAAGATTGAGCTTATGGACTTTAGGAAGACCAATAAAGAGATCCTTCATGGACTCCTAGATTGCATGTGAAACATTGAACGCTATTTGCAATTATTACTTCTTTGCTATTTGAGGCGTGTTGCCTAGACTTTCCGTTTATGGAATTTACATTTATTTGAATTTCATTTAGTATGACTCTATTATAAAGTCCATGTGCCATTGCTATATCTTTTAGTCATATCCTACGATTCCGTCTAAGGTGGGGTGTGACAGATTGGTATCAGAGCCGTGGTTATAGAGAATTAAGTGGTTTGGCCTAGACTATAACCTAAGTACCCTCATATAGTGTACATTATAGGAACTATTTGTGCATCGTATATGTGTGAGTACTTTCATTAGATAGCACTAGTTATGTGAGCCTTATATTTGCGTTTAATTGTTAATTATGATGAAGCCTTATGTGCTTAGATTAGTGCAAAGTTTCAACCTGTAATTTTAACGTAGCTAGTTTTACTTAGTCATGGCACGTACAAAGAAAACAGCCCGTAAGAGTTCCGCATGGAGGGACATAATCATCCGTCGACAACTTAAAAGGGACGCCGCAGCTAACAAGGAAACCCCCGCTCAAGAACCATCTCAGAAGCCTAGAGTTTCCTCTGAAAGCGAACCGTCAGAAGATCCTAACTACTACTCCAAGACAGTTATAATCATCGATTCTGACAGCGAGCCGGAGGAAGAACCGGACTATGATTCTAAGGCAGACCCCGAAAGCGTTCATAAGGGAAAGACAATGAAGGCTACGATAAAGGACAACAGAAGCTATAGTCCTACTAGCTCAGTAAGCTCTCAAGAGAGCCGGATCGGACCAGCACGACAACAAGCTCCTTATCCTCCCACCATTTCCTCCAACTCCCCTTATGACGCCACTTGCACGTGGGAGGGCTAGCCTTTAAGGACTATCTAGGAATCCTATCGAACTTGCATTAGCTTCTTTTTTCTTACTTTCTTTTTGGATTTTATTCTTATGTCTTGGATTCCTTCTTTCAAATTTGGAAATTTCTTGGATTTATAAATTTTTTTAGATTGATTGATTAATCGAAATGTCGTGCTTGGTATATGGATCTATGTGTTTTGTGGCAATTATTTATGAAGGATGTGCTGAATTTGTGACATGTGAATTTGGACGATAAAAACATGTGTGGTGGGATGTAGTTGTAATTACGGTGCGCAACGTGATTACAAATACATCACAACACACATGCGCTTATATGACCAAGTTTGCTGATCAAACTCAACACAATTAACAAATTGGACAAGGTGTAAGAATTTTGCCATGAGTAGTAGTTATTCATTGAAAGTCTTCATCAAGTACTTATAAATCCTTTCTCTTTGTGTAGAAAATGAATAGAGGAGGAAGAAATGGAGGACGTGGAGGTAGAGGTGGTGGTCGTGGTGGAAATAATGGGGTTAATGATGGAGAAGGTGATGGTGGCAATCCGGATATTGCAAACATGATCACTCAGCAAATAGTTGCCGCTATTCCTACTATTGTTACTCAAGTGACCGCTGTTGTTCTTAATGCAAACAACAATAACCCTAATAATAATAACAATAATGAGAATAACAATAACAACAATGAGAACAACAATAACAATAATGAGAACAATAATAACAATAATGAAAATAACAATGATGGTAATCAGAATAACAACATCATTGGAGGCAATAATAATGGATGCACCTATAGGGAGTTTCAATATTGTAAACCACCAGATTTTGATGGCAAGGGAGGAGCATTGGCAGCCACTAGATGGATAGAGAAAATGGAAGCTGTCATGGATATTAGCAACTGTGCAGAGAATCAAAAGGTGAAGTATGCCGCAGCTTCACTGACTAATAAAGCATTGACATGGTGGAACACTGAGATACAAGCTAGGGGTAGAGTAGCAGCTGTGGGGATGACATGGGACGAGTTTAAGGAATTACTACTGGAAGAATTCTGTCCGAAAAATGAAATGCAGAAGTTGGAAAATGAATTTTGGAATCATTCAATGGTAGGAGCCAAACATGCCGCTTACACTGATCGGTTTTATGAGCTTGCCAAACTAGTACCTCATCTAGTTAGACCTGAATCAAATAGGATCCAGAGGTACATCTATGGTCTTGTTCCCCAAATTCGTGGGCTTGTGTCAGCAACTGAGCCAACCACGATTCAAAGTGCTATTCAGAAAGCAGGATCTTTAACGGATGAAATGGTGAGAAATGGGTCATTGTCTAAGGTTAATGAGAAAAGGAAGGATGGTACTGAGACAAGTGGGTCAAAGAATACTGATGGAAATAACAAGAAGGCAAAAATGGCAACGGGGTTGATGGCAACGGATGCGACTAAGATCGGATATACGGGTTCTGCTCCAAAGTGTACAAAATGTCAATTCCATCATTTCCAAAATTCACCTTGCCGTTTGTGTACAAACTGCAACCGATTTGGACACCTTGCTAGGGACTGTCGAGTGGGAGTCAAGCAGGTGGCTCCGGTGAATGCTGTTAACCCGATAAATAACCGTGGAACGTGCTATGAGTGCGGTAGTCATAACCATTACCGCAACACGTGTCCAAATTTGAACCGAGCATGGGGTCAGAGGGGTAATAATCCAAATCAAGTACTAGCTATTGGTGGAACTCAGAATCAAGGAAATAATCAAGGACAAAGAGCTAACAATCAGAATCAAGTGGTAGCTAATGGAGGAAATCGGAATCAAGGGAATAATGCCAACCAAGCCCGTGGTAGAGCTTTTGTCATGGTAGCAAATGAAGCTCGTCAAGATCCAAATATTGTGACGGGTACGTTTTCCTTAAACAATCACCTTGCTACAGTATTATTCGACTCTGGTGCTGAGTACAGTTTTGTTTCTATTAAGTTTATGCCACTCCTAGATAGAGAACCCATAATATTGAATACTTATTTCTTGGTTGAGGTAGCTAATGGAAAATTTGATAGAGTTGATAGAATCGTTAATGATTGTACCTTAGAAATAGAAGGTCATCTGTTCAGTGTTAACCTTCTGCCTTTCTCGTTAAGGAGTTTTGACGTAGTTATTGGTATGGATTGGCTATCGAAGCATAGAGCCGAGATAATTTGCTATGAGAAGGTGGTCCGTATACCGCTAGGAAATAGTGAAATGCTACTCATATACGGGGAGCGGGCGGAGGAAAATCAGAAGCACCTCATGGGCATTCAGGCTAACGAGAAGAAACTCGAAGATATTCCTATCGTACAGGATTTCCCACAAGTTTTTCCCGAAGATCTAACAGGATTACCTCCTGTAAGACAAGTTGAATTCCGTATAGATCTTATCCGGGAGCGACGCCAGTCGCCAAAGCTCCATACCGTTTAGCACCTACCGAAATGCAAGAGCTGTCTAATCAACTCCAAGAGCTCCAAGAAAAAGGCTTCATCAGACCTAGTCATTCGCCTGGGGAGCACCAGTATTGTTTGTCAAGAAGAAAGATGGTTCGTTTCGTATGTGCATCGATTACCGGGAGTTGAACAAACTGACAGTTAAGAATCGTTACCCTCTTCCTAGAATCGACGACTTATTCGATCAACTTCAAGGTGCGAAGTTCTTCTCGAAAATAGACCTTCGGTCCGGATATCATCAACTCAGAGTTAATGAAGCAGATATTCCAAAAACAGCATTCAGGACTCGATATGGACATTTTGAGTTCTTAGTCATGCCTTTCGGTTTGACTAATGCACCCGCAGTTTTCATGGATTTGATGAACCGCGTATGCAAACCCTATCTCGATAAGTTTGTTATTGTATTCATTGATGACATTTTAATCTATTCGAAGTCTAAGGAAGAACATGAATCTCACTTGAAAATGATTCTTGAACTACTTGGAAAGAGAGATTGTTTGCTAAGTTTTCGAAGTGCGACTTTTGGTTACAAGAAGTTCATTTCCTTGGGCATGTAGTGAATAGTGAAGGAATCCATGTTGACCCCAGTAAGATCAAAGCAGTAAAAGATTGGAAGACTCCTACGACGCCATCAGAGGTTCGTTCATTTCTAGGCTTGGCCGGGTATTATCGACGATTCATCGCTAACTTCTCGAAAATCGCTCAACCACTTACTCAGTTAACCCAAAAGGATAAGAAGTTTGATTGGGGAGATAAGCAAGAAAAGGCATTCCAAACACTGAAAGAAAATCTATGTAACGCTCCTATTCTTACCCTCCCCGATGGTCCGGACGATTTTGTAGTTTATTGTGATGCTTCAAATCAAGGTTTGGGATGTGTACTAATGCAAAGGGGTAAAGTGATTGCTTATGCCTCTCGGCAACTCAAAATCCATGAGAAAAACTACACCACCCATGACTTGGAGCTTGGTGCAGTGGTTTTTGCACTCAAATGTTGGAGGCACTATCTCTATGGGACGAAAAGTGTGATCTACACCGATCACAAGAGTCTCCAACATATTTTCGATCAAAAGGAGTTGAATATGCGACAGAGGCGGTGGATTGAATTATTTAGTGACTATGATTGTGAGATTCGTTACCATCCGGGTAAGGCGAATGTTGTGGCTGACGCGTTAAGTAGGAAAGAAATAATTAAGCCAAAGCGAGTACGAGCATTGATCATGACAATTCATTCGGATATAAAATCAATGATAAGTCGGGCTCAAGATGAAGCATTGCAGAATATCAATGTAGAAAAAGAAGGGTTACGTGACCTTGATCAGCAAATGGAGCGTAAAGAGGATGGAGTACTGTACTTTGTAGGACGAATATGGATTCCACTTACAGGTGGATTAAGAACAGTGATTTTGGACGAGGCACATAGTACGAGATACTCCGTACACCCGGGAGCTGATAAAATGTATCACGACCTTAAGGATTTGTATTGGTGGCCGGGAATGAAAAGAGATATAGCCAGTTATGTCAGTGGATGCTTAACATGTCTAAAAGTCAAAGCTGAACATAATAAACCACCGGGTTTATTAGTGCAACCACAACTTCCCGAATGGAAATGGGAAAGAATAACCATGGATTTTATTACAAAGCTGCCAAGAACTAGTAGTGGGCATGACAAGATTTGGGTGATAGTAGATAGATTGACAAAGTCTGCGCACTTTATAGCTATCCGTGAGAGCTACACAATGGAGCAGTTAGCAAGGATTTATATAAAGGAGATAGTGGCAAAGCATGGAATTCCGGTGTCTATTATATCTGATCGTGATAGTCATTTCACATCACGATTTTGGCAGTCATTGCAAAAGGCATTGGGAACACGTTTAGACCTGAGTACGGCTTACCATCCTCAAACCGATGGCCAAAGTGAGCGTACTATTCAGACTTTGGAAGATATGCTTAGGGCGTGTGTGATGGACTTTGGGGGAAGCTGGGATATTCACCTTCCTCTAGTTGAGTTCTCGTACAATAATAGTTATCATTCAAGTATTAAGTGTGCTCCATTTGAAGCTTTATATGGACGGAAATGTCGCTCACCTGTTGTTTGGGCTGAGGTTGGAGAAAGTCAGTTGATTGGTCCGGAGATTGTACAAGAGACAACAGATAGGATTTTTCAAATCAAAGAAAGACTGAAAGCAGCTAGAGACCGCCAAAAGAGCTACGCCGACAAACGGCGAAGGCCTTTAGAATTTAATGTTGGTGATAAAGTGTTACTTAAAGTGTCGCCTTGGAAGGGCATGGTTCGATTTGGAAAGAAAGGAAAGTTGGCACCAAGGTACGTTGGACCGTTTGAAATTGTTGAACGGATTGGTCCGGTAGCTTATCGTTTAAGACTACCTCAAGAACTAAGTAGGATACATGATACATTCCACGTGTCAAATCTCAAGAAGTGTCTCGCGGATACAAGTTTGCATGTACCGCTAGACGACATTAAGATTGATGACAAGTTACATTTTGTGGAAGAACCAGTTGAGATCATGGATCGAGAACTTAAGACATTAAAACGTAGTAAAATCCCAATTGTCAAGGTCCGGTGGAATTCAAAGCGAGGGCCAGAGTTTACTTGGGAGCGAGAGGATCAAATGAAAATCAAATATCCACATCTATTTGATGCTACGTCTTTCAACCGTAACTCCAACAGAATTTCGAGACGAAATTCTCTCAAGTAGGGGAGACTGTGACATCTGTCACCAAAACTGGTAATTTATTATAGTCTCTAACTTACATTCCAAATTTCTTGACTAGTCAATATGCCTATATAGTATAACAAGCATAGAAATGTGGTGATCATTTCCAATATGGGATTTCTATTACTTGAATTTCAATAGTTTAGGATTGAGATATTTGATCTTCCTAAACGTAGATGACTATAACTATCCCCGTAATTTCTAGACTTGTAATTGTTAGTCATATTTATTTCTAGACATTGATAAATTAGTATACGCTATTTAGTGGTGAACGAAATCAATAATTATAAAAGTAATATATAATTAGTATAAGTAGTAAGATGGTAATAGTAATAGTAAAATATCATATGTTTAGTAAAAAATTTTAGTCATATATATATTACAACAATTTAATGGTGAGCAAGGAATTTTAATTCCATTAGAATTCTTATGATACATTAAGTCTAATCATAAACTAACTAAAACACTTATCTCCATATATATATATATATATATATAATAACTATACCCTAAATAATAATAAAAAAAAAACAAAACCCTTTTTGATTTTTGCTTCTCTTTTGCCGATCAACAAACAAACATCACAACATAAAATATATTTTTTATTATTATTAATCATCTCATTGTCAAAGCAAACTTTGGTAAGTTTAATTATAATTCTATTGAATCTTGATTTAAATTACAATTAATAATAAAATTCTTAAAGATTATATTCTATTCTTCTTTTCAAGGTATCTAAGAAGAAGATCATCAATCTTGGGGTAAAATCACTTGTCTTCTCTTTTCATATATATTAGTCTTTTTAATTATAATATATATATATAAGCATATCTTTTTTTATTTATTAATTTTATTTATAAGTAACCTATTTGATGAATATATATTATGGCAAATTTATAATAATGAATGAAAGGGTTTTTTTTTAGGGTTAAATCAAAAGCTTGAAGTATAAATCATATTAATGTTAAAAGTTTAAGTATTTAATGAAGCATAATAATTAATGTAATAAAAGAAATCCAATTATGAAGGCATGAAAATCATAATAACAGATTTAATTAGGTGTTGGAAAGATTTGAAAGTTTATATATAAATATTAGTTGTAGTAGTCTTTAAAACAGTAAGTTTGGGTTTCGTTTTGTTAACTTTGAAAGGTCGTATCTTGGTCATGGGAGATGGTTAAGTCACGTTTTTGGTGTCTAAAATTAAGTTCAGGAAGTCTACTTTCTGGTGGAAGCAGTTTCGTGTCAAAATATGAAGTTTAAGGTTGTCAAACGAATTTTATAACAAAACTGCGCAAAGCTGAATTTTCCGAACAGATTTTGGTCGACTTCAAATAGTCATATCTTGGTCGATTTTATGAACTGGACAATTATTTTTCTCCAGAAATTTTTTTGAGATGTTAAGATTGTACAGTAAAAAAATTGGATTTTTTTGAATCTTCGAAGGCCCTTAACTTTTATAAAACTTTTCTGTGTGCGAACAGTGATTTTTCTGACTAGTCTGTAATCATTGAATTTTTAAAAATAGTTAACGTGCCAAATAAATTATGTAAAAATTCATGTAAGTATATAACACTCTAAGGTAATAGTAGTTAAGATTTGGAATCTTGAATCATTCGTTTCATCCTAATAAAAAATAGATAAAGTTACCAAAAATTTCAGTTAATATGAACTTGTAGAATTTAATCTTAAATCAGTAAAACAAATATTATATATTAAGTTATGTGACTTGTAACTTAATAATATATGACAAATCAGTTGTGAATATTTTGAAAGTAGCCATATGTGTATTTCATCAAATACGGGTTACAATGGACGGTTCTTGACCATGTCCATAATTGTAACTTGTTCATATTTATATGTTGTGTAGATTCTAGCGACCTTGTTGGATTTGCATAACTACTTGCTTGTTGAGGTGAGTTTCGTGGCCCCTTTTATATTATTTCTTTGGGGGAAAATGATGCTCAAAACACTTTTCATTTCTTTACTAGCTGTGCCAAAACTTGTTTGTTTTCATGGACAAATACGTGTAATTATGAAATTGTGTATGCTAGCTTGCTTGTATTGATTTCTTTGATGCAATAGATGTCTTTTGATATCTATTGAAGACTATTGGAAAACTATCGACCAACTTTATACTCCAGCTGGTAGTTGTTGGTATTTAAAGCATGATTGAGTTGTTGGCAGGAGTGATGAGGATTTTGTTGTTGGATAACTATGATGGCATTGATCATTATTTAGTATGCTACTACATGTTTATATTTACGCTATTGTCCAAAACTTGATATATCATGCACAGCAAACTCATTTGTATTCCTTTAAACCTACGAACTCACCAACATTATGTTGACATTTTCGAGCATTCATTTTCAGGTAATAACAATGTTTAAGAAGATTGAGCTTATGGACTTTAGGAAGACCAATAAAGAGATCCTTCATGGACTCCTAGATTGCATGTGAAACATTGAACGCTATTTGCAATTATTACTTCTTTGCTATTTGAGGCGTGTTGCCTAGACTTTCCGTTTATGGAATTTACATTTATTTGAATTTCATTTAGTATGACTCTATTATAAAGTCCATGTGCCATTGCTATATCTTTTAGTCATATCCTACGATTCCGTCTAAGGTGGGGTGTGACAGGATAACAGTCTTTTGGACATGCCTTATTTATATCTGTGAAGTCTACACACATTCTCCAGCCTCCGTCTCCTTTCTTCACCATTACTCGGTTTGCGATCCACGTAGGGTACGTGGCTTCTCTTATGATTCCGGCTTTTACAAGCTCGTCTACTTCTTTGCATGCTGCCTCATCTCTGTCATTTGATAAACTTCTTTTCTTTTGCCGTACAGGTTCCATGCTTTTTCGTTCATTCAACTTGT